>NC_136264.1:135276926-135454426 GCF_964187855.1 Myxine glutinosa | reverse complement strand
TATTACAGACTCTGACCTTTGACATCATGACGCCAAAATCAAATCATTTCATCTTTGCATCATAATACATAAATACTAAAAAGTAAGGAGAAATTAAGCTAAAATGAAGATCTTACTCCTTGAGTGAATATTGATGAATTTCCAGATTCCAACATGTCATCCAACTGCTCGGGGGTCAGAGTCTGCCCAGCTGCAAGAACACAAACAGCACCAAACAAAGAAGGCCCAAACATGCTGTCTTTCCTCAATATAGTTAAACACAAGTGTTCTAGATCAGGTAAACATCAAGCACTTACCCTCCCACTACGAACCCCATTTTAAATGCCAAATAAAAAGCCAAAGAAAATGCCAATGGTTGGGCAAAGCGAAACTTTCCATGAAAATCAACTGCTCTCAAAGGGAAGAATAATGACAATACAGCTTTTGACATATTCCCTTTAACTCCTACCATACAAAAGGCTATTGGCATAATGCAGAACACGGTAAAAATCATCAGCAGAAAGAAAGGAGGGATACCAACAGCAGGGATGAGGGACAAAATAGAGGGACACATGGAGGGATAAGGGACATGATGACGAATGAGGGCAAGGGGAGCACATACAGAGTGAACAAGACTGATACAGCAACAAACTCTCAATCACAGAAGTGGAAGGAAAGACTGGAAAATATTTGGATATATTTCTTGCACCAAATATTCATTTAATTATTTAATGATCCAAGAGTCAAGCACCCTTTCCTCCAACAAGATATATGAAACGGATGTTAAAAATAAATCAATGGAATCAATTTTCTTCACTAACGAAATGGTAAGATCAACCCCAAATGTAACAGACACGAGATGGGAATATCCGAATGCAAAAATACAATTACCTGTATGTGATAATGTGATAATCTTCAAAAAATGTGATAATCTTTGCGTGCTTCCATTTCTCCCATTGTCTAACCGCTCCCCAAACAATCCCAAGCTAAGCTAACCCACTCACAGATCTCTGCCTGTCGGATAATGCGATCACGAGAGAGATCCCCATACTTGGCCTGCTCTTCATTACAAATCTTCATGAGCTCCAGAAAACGAGTGTGAAGTGTGTTGTTCTGCAACAGCAAAAACACGTCACAAGCTGAATTTAAAAAAACCAAAAGACTTCCCACCATCCACACCATCATTACTGGATTCAAATGACTAATGGCATTTGACTTTGCAGACGTACCAAAGTGATGCAAGTGTTACGTTTGATGCATGGGGATTACCCATAGCAAAGAACCAAAAGGAAAAATAATGAATTAAATATGCTGGGCTGACAGAATGGCCTAGAGGTACGCACACTCACCTCTAAGCTTCTAGCCTGGGTTCGAATCCCGACCGAGCTATAAACTGTCAGTTTGGTGTTTCATAGGCAAGGTGATTCATCAATGTGTGTGCCGTCCCTTGAATGGACGTTAAACACGGTGTCCCGTCTGCCAGCATTTCTTGGTGGACGTGAAAGATCCCATGTTGTCCTTCGCAAAGAGTAGGCGAGTATCGCCGGCACCATGGCCAAATTCCAATTTCCTGCCCTAACTAGGCGAATGTCAGGCCTGGCCAGGCCGGTTTGTGAAAGACTTGGGCCAGGCTTGCCCCGGCCGACCCCACAAGGTGGGATAATCGTGGCTGTTAATGAACAACAACAAAAATAAATACGCGCATTGGGTTAAACAGAAACATTTTCACTTCAGGCAATTTTATCTATCTACTAGGTCTGAGCAAGGTTATGTACTTTGACACTCCCTCTCCAGATATATATAACCTGCCTTTCCTCTTAGCAGCGTTTTACTCCATTTGATTTACCTCATCTACTGGATGACTAGCCAGAACCATCCTGGAAAACGTCCTCATACCAATCACCATGCAAAAACAAGCATTCTGAGTATTGCGCTGTAATACATGTCCCCTACAAAAGTTCAAAGTGCCATAACTTTGTCAAAAATGTTCGAATATGCAAATTTATGCACGGTTGATGCTGGTTTTCAAACTTGATCTGAGGTATGCTGAGACACATGTGTGTCAAGCCTCACCTCGTTGATAAGCCCGCAAGGTCACTCCGTGGAGCAGCCTGCACGTATTGAACTGTGTGAATTATATAAATTATTACAAACTCTCAGTCTGAGGTACTAGCGATTCAAGAGATATCCATTTTAAAAAATATTTTCGTTTAATTAATGATATCTGCCAAACCACGTGACCTATAGCAAATTCCAAAAGGACATTTTAGTAGACTGCACATGCTGAACAGATCTGTGAAGTTTCCCCTCGATTGGATCAAAAATGAGGGAGGGGCCCGGTTTTAAAGGTTCATGCTTAAAAACGTCATAACTCTGAAACCATGTGACGCATGACGTCATGCTCGCTGACTTTTTTGTTCACCATGGGTATTTGATTCTGCCTGCAAAGTTTGGCCTCGATCTGTTCAGCCGTTGCAGAGAAAAAGGTTTTTTTCACGAAAAACAATATGGCGGCCAAACCACGTGACCTGTGACGTCATAATTACCATTAAAATATTCTACAGACCGAGTCCCTCCTACGGTGAAAATTTGATCTCAATCGGTCCAATTATTGCAGAGAAAATGTTTTTTAAAGGAAATGAAAACTTAAAATGGCACTGAGTTAAGGATCATCAGAATTATCAGAATTACCAAAGTTCAAAGTGCCATAACTTTGTTAAAAATGATCGAAACATCGTGAAGTTCGAACTTGACCTGTCACTTATCATGAGGAAACCATGTACCAAGTTTGAAATCATTAGCATTAAGCGTTTAGAGAAAAAGTCCGGAAAACTGTTCTTTGCGTGACGGACTGACGGACTGACAGACGGAGGGACGGCGTGCAAACCTATAGTCCCCTCCGGTGTACACCGGTAGGGGACTAATAAGAAAAGAACAAAGAATGCCTCTTTACTTTCAAACTCTCTCCCCTAGTCTTATCACACTTTAGCAAACTAAAACTGACTTTTCGCAATGCAAAATCTCGGTTCGGAGAAGAGTGAGGCGACAGATGATAAAAGGGTAACGCGCTGAAGATGAGGTGGTGGGGAAACAACTGAATAGCGAGAATAAAACTACTCCATCCACAATATTTAACATCGCAAACACTGTTTGTACCTTTAGTCACATCAAAACAAATGAGCCATTCTCTCAGCTACCCACATAACTGAACCCTCACCTGTCCAAAAACAACCCAGGTCGCTCCCTGAAGCCTCTACAGTGCATATATGTATCATTTCTATAATAAAGTAACCAAAACGCAGTATTTGAGATGCAATCCAATGAGAAAAAGCAAACTCCTCCCTTTGCTTTACGCGTAACGCCTCTCTTGATACATCAGAAAACACTGGCCTCAAATATCCTCACGTTAAAGAACCACCAACTTCCTGAGACATGAATGAATCACAGGGAAGGAACAAAGATTAACAGAAGTGGCTGGTGTGTTGACTGAGCTCTGCAATTAAAGGAGACGATGGATGTGGGTACAGTTGGACTCGTTTCCTGCATACGTCTTCAGCAACACGACGCCTTAAATTGTGCAATTCAAGTCAAAGCTGCTCCTCGAGGTTTACATTTGTGCAACAGCAATGACAGAACGGAAAAAAACCCAGCTCTCGTGTGAAACCGCATCCTTACGAGTGTTACTCTTATTTTTGCTTCCGTCTGGTTTGCTGCTCCATCCTCTTCAATGGACTTCTCCAGATCTGCGCAAACAAAATACATGGATTTACAGGAGAGTGCATACTCTGCTCATATCAAATGAAGATCCAGATTGAAGTCCCAATGTAGTCCTGAGCTCCATTACCTTTCAGGTCTCTGCTAAGTCGTTGGCAGCATGAAAGTATGTCCGATCTCAACCGATGCAGTTCTCTTTTATCACCTGAGGAGTAAACGGCCAATACATTAATTTCACCAATTCACCCAAATGCACCACTTTCCCGACAACACCTCTGACCTTCTTTGGGCTGCAGGTCAGTCAAAACATTCTGCTGGACTTCTTGTAGCCTATTCACCAATACTTCCAGCCCATCCATCTCCTCGGACATCCTGTCCACCTAAATGGGGATGTAACGTTAACAAGATAAACATATGGACAAGCTGACTGAAGGATAGATTGGTTCATGGGAAGAGTGAGGGGATTGGAATGGCAGGAAGACAACAGTGAGAATATGGGGTACAAAAAGGTGAATGAGCATACAGGTACATATTAGAAACAAACACAGTACTTTGGCAAATAAAGCGTTTGTTGCTTCATCCTTTTGATCAGGTTCATTATGAGTACTTCCAGTCTGCAAGATAAAGGAAAAACAAATAATCAAGAATAAGCAAGAAAGAGAGGAAGAACAAAAAAAATCTCTCGTACAACACAAGTCTTGGGCAACCAATTTGATCTTAATATCTTCATCAGCAAGATAGAATTGTTAAGACTAATCTAATTAAACACATAAGCTATGAAAAAACAAAAAACAAGCATACACTTAAGATCGTCTCTCACAAACTGCTCAACCCCACTCTCAGTCTGGTCGTACCAAACACTCGTGCCGCTTCCCAGCGGAAGGTTGCTTGTGCTGCCTCCACACGATCTGTTTCAATGTGCCAGATCCTAGCGAGCAGTTCCCACGAGCCATCTCCCCATGAGCCATTAAGATATGGCGAACCTCCCCTGGCGAGCAGAGCACTCGTGCCATTTCCCCACAAGCCATGCCCCTGTAGCACTTCCCTGTGAGCCTTTCCCACTCCCAGCGAGCCAAGCACCTGTGCCACCTCCCAGCAAGCTCAGCACGTATGCCAATCCCCCTCCCCCCCCCCCAAGAAAGCTATTCCCCCTTGCTGCCTCCCCCTGAGCGGTTCCTATGTGATGCTTCCAAACGAGGCCATGCCCCCTCCACTCGAACCATGCCCACATGGCCCCTCCCCATGATCTGTGCTCCTGTGGCACCTCCCCGCGAGCAGTGCCCCTGTGGCACCTTCACATGAGCTGAGTACCACTGCCACCTTCCCGTGACTGGAGTACCTGTGTCGTCTTCCCGTGAGCCAAGTAACTGTGCCACTTTCCTGTGGCAGGGTACTCGTGCCTCCTCTTTGCTCAACGTGTCCTCGTGCCGCCACCCCAAGAACCGAGCCATCCTGCTGAGAGCCAGGCATGCCCCAGCATTATCATCTACCCGTGGGCCATGCAACAGCACCACAGTCTACCGATGGGCCTTGCTCCAGCGCTGGCCATCTGTGGGAGGTGCTTCCGCACCATCCACCCGCGGGAAAGTGCCCCCGTGCCGTCCAACCGCCGGAAGTGCCCCCGTGCCGTCCAACCGCCGGAAGTGCCCCCGTGCCGTCCACCCATGTGAAGTGCCCCCGCGCCGTGGTCTATCCTATAGAACTGTTGAACTGCCGGTTGTGAGAGACTATCGATCTGGGAATCGTCATACAGGCATCACAATCGTTAACGACGCAATGCACCGGTGTCGCAAACAGAGCACGAAGGGTGGTTTTCATCATTCCCCGGGCTTTGAGTGACATCACGCCGGAAATTCTTAAGCACTTATACTTATAGTAGTTATACTCCACACCTGTAAGGTCGCACCTCCAGTACGCCTACCGGTATGGAAACCGTTTCTTCAGCGGGATAGAAAGATACTCGAGCGTGTTCAGTGAAACGGTACGAGGATGGGAAGAACGTCAACCAAAACCAAGGTTCTCATAGGAGGTTCGCTTATCGAACTTTCACCTCTTTCACCTCTTCTCACAAGATTGACGTGAGGTAGACTACCGACTGTGTGTTCTCTACTCATAGACTACCACCTGTCGATATACTCAAAAGAGTTTACACATGCTGCTGTTCCACTAACGATACGACCACATGGAGCGCTGCACCCCTGTCCGACGTCCTTACCTTACCTTACCTGGCCTGACGAGTGACGTCCCACGTGTTGTCGTTACGTACCCATACCCTCAAATGTCCCCGTGTGTCCGCAAACCCCATTAAACTCACATTCTTATCTTTCTCTCCTGTGATAAACTCATACACATTTCACTAATGCTAATGTCAGGTGTTCTTTACCCCAAGAAACGATTGAGTTTCTGCTGCTTGGTTCTGAAGATCAGCAAGCCTGTCTTTCATGATTGCCCTCGCCAATCACTTCCGCAACGCACATTTCCGAGGTTTTCCACTTTTTTCTGTCATTTAAATTTAGTAAACTATTTGCTTTCGACACTTCCCGAATTCACCGCTTATAGTTGGGGAATGCCAACTCGGTTTGATATTTAAAAAAAACAAAAAACAAATAGGGGTTAATATTTTAGAAAACTCTCGCGATAGTTCCTTGCCCGTTCATGCGTGACTACGTATGTGTGTAACGCGCTGACGTCCCAATCATAGGACGCACGAAATCCGTCGCTATCTCACCAGGCACACCAGAATTTGCAGCGATCGCAAGGTAAAACCGTAAAAGATAAAATAAATAAAATAAAATAATAATACCGCAGTATAATAAATAAAATACCGCATATAATATAAATAAATAAATATATTGTAAATATAATAGCATAAAATAAAATAAAATAAAATAAAATAAATAAAATAAAAATAAAATAAAAAATAAAATACCGCAGTGCAGCTTCTTCCATCATCATCGTTGTGGTTAATTTCAAAAAAATTGTTTTCTTTATGATTTACTAGTCACTATTTACTAAACTCGCGCAATTTTGAAATGATATGTCGATGGTCAAGCCTCTGGCAGTTTGAACTTTGAAAACTGGAAATAAAATAAAATACCCAATTTCTATGAACTTAAGCAAAAAAACTACGTTTACGCAATTGAAAATCAGAATGTATAGTGGATTTTTGTACAGTGTCTTCAGACGATGTAGAATCAGAAAGATTGAACATGCCAAGCTGGCAGTGGCAGTGGCACACAAATCTCAACCAAAACCTGATCATGTCGTCCTTGTCACACATCCAACATGTCCACCAAATTTCGTTCAAATCCGTCCATACTTTTTTAGGTATACTGCTTATATATCTCAAAGCTGTGAGCGCCTCCGGCGCCCGGCAATACCGCAGTGCAGCTCATAGAGGCTGCATTGGGAGGGAAAGGTGTACACAAATCGATTGATTAATTGTAGAATTAAAATCAATAAAAGATTATCACAAAATATTTTCTTAATCAATTGGCTAATAGCATAACTAAACCAATAGTGCTTCATCCGAAGATGTATCTTTTAGAAATTTAATTAAATAAGTCATTAATAAAATTTTTAATAATTAATTGATTAATCAATAAATAATTAATCGATTCACCAATAAATAATTAATCGATTAAATGATCAATCAATAAATTTAAAATATCCTTGATAGCCACCTCACTTGGTCACTGTCATGTCCAAATATTAGCTTCCCAGCTCAAAAGGTGCCTGAGATATTGGCCAAATGAGAAAGAAAATAAATAAATGATTAATAATGAAAATAAATAAATAATAATCATGGAAAAATTAAATTATTAATCAATTCGGTCACAGAACACATAAATCACCACCATTTCATCAGAATCTGTAACTGAATTTTTTATTTTTTTAAAATAATTAACGAATAATTAAATATTTAATCGATTAATTGATTAATTGATTAATCAATCAATCAAAAATATCCTTGATAGCCACATCACTTGGTCACTCATGTCCAAATATTAGCTTCCGAGCTCAAAAGGTGCCTGAGATATTGGCCAAATGAGAAAGAAAATAAATAAATGATTAATAATGAAAATAAATAAATAATAATCATAAAAAAATTAAATTATTCATCAATTCGGTCAGAGAACACATAAACCACCACCATTTCATCAGAATCTGTAACTAAAAAAAAAAAAAGAGTCATTAATCGAATAATTAAATAATTAATCGATTAATTGATCAATTGATTAATTAATAAATCAAAAATAGCCTTTGCAGCCAAATCACCTGGTCATTGGCATGTCCAAATATCAGCTTCCTAACTCAAAAGGTGCCTGAGTTAATGGTACGAAGAGAAAGGAAATTTGATTAATTAAATAAGTACTTAATTAATCGCTAATAATTAAATAACTCCTTAATTAATTGATTATTCAAAAAACAAAAAATAAAGTTTTTGACAAAGGACTTGCTCACTACTGTGCCGAAATTTCAGCTTCCTAGCTCAAAGGATGGCTGAGATATTGCCCGGACAAACAAACAAGAAAGAAAGCAAGAAAGCAAGAAAACAACGAGAGTGAAAACTGAGTACTCCCGTTCAGCGTGCGTCACTGCCGAGCCCCCTTCAGTGCCCAGCAATGACGATTTACAATGCCTGGAGATGGCATAGGGAAGGTGCGGTGTACAACAACCAGAGTGAAAACTGAGTACTCTCGTTCAGCGTGCGTCACTGCCGAGCCCCCTTCAGTGCCCAGCAATGACGATTTACAATGCCTGGAGATGGCATAGGAAAGGTGCGGTGTACAACAACCAGAGTGAAAACTGAGTACTCACTTTCAGCGTGCGTCACTGCCGAGCCCCCTTCGGTGCCCGGCAATGACGATTTGCAATGCCTGGAGATGCCATAGGAAAGGTGCAGTGTTCAAAAAAAAAAAAAAACATGGAGGAAGTTTCGGGAACTGAGTGGCGTGCTGATGAGGAGGGGAGTGTCGTTGAAGCTGAAGGGAAAGGTGTATGCTGCATGTGTGAAAAGTGTTATGATTTATGGGAGCGAGATATGGGTAATGAACGTAGAGCAGCAACGAAGGCTGGAAAGGGTGGAAATGCGAATGGTTCGGTGGATGTGCGGAGTATCTTTGAGAGAGAGGAAGACAAATGATGAATTGTGAAAGATGATGGGAATAGAGCCTGTGATGGATGCTTTGAAGAGGAACAGGTTGAGATGGTTTGGTCATGTGTTGAGGAAGGATGAAAGTGACTGGTTGAGAAGAGTGATGGAAATGAATGTAGAAGGAAGTAGAGGACCGGGAAGACCGAGAAAGACTTGGCTAAAGATGGTCGAAGAAGAAATGTGGGCAAGGGGGTTAACAAGGAGAGATGCAGAAAATAGTGCAAAATGGAGAAGATTGTCATGGGGACCGCAAGGCTAACCCCCGCTCTAGCAGGGAAAATGGCCTTAAAATGCATGTTGTTGTTGTTGTAATCAAATATCTAATCAGTGTTGTGATATGCCATGTACTGTACATAAAAACGGCCTGTCATCAGCCTTAAACACAACTTAAGTAATGAATATTTAGATGAAGACAAAATAATTCAGCATAATAATGAATAATGCATACATGCAATATGCTGTATATGACAAAAGTTATTCAATGTTATTAATTTATTGCACCATACAGTCACATGAAAAAGTAAGTACACCCCATGTAAAGTTTTGACTTTTTCAACATATTTCAACATACAGCTATTTGATCTTCATTTCAACAATATTGATAGATAAAGGTGATATAATATAACAAATATCATGAAACATTTACATTTTGTAGTCCATTGTATAATTTAAATAAACATAAATGCAAATTTCGCATGTGGAAAAAGTAAGTACACCCTTGGCTCTAATAGGTGGTATTGCCCCTTTTGGCAGAAACAACCTCAAGTAGGCATTTCTTATAACTGTCTACCAGTCTCTGACATTGATTGGGAGAAATTTTTGCCCACTCCTCCGTGCAGAATTCTTTCAGCTGTGCGATGTTTGAGGGGTTTCTTGCATGCACAGCTCGTTTCAAATCCCACCACAACATCTCGATGGGATTTAGATCTGGGCTTTGACTTGGCCATTCCAGAACCCTCCATTTCTTTCTTTTTAGCCATTCCTTGGTGGATTTACTGGTATGTTTAGGGTCATTGTCATGTTGCAACGTCCACCTTAGGTTGAGCTTCAACTTTCTGACAGATGGCCTCACATTATCCTCAAGCACCCTCTGGTACAATGAAGAATTCATAGTGGATTATATGATGGTGAGCTGCCCAGGCCCTGATGCAGCAAAGCTGCCCCAAACCATAATATTTCCACCACCATGCTTTACAGTTGGTATCAGGTTCTTGTGGTCAATTGCTGTCTTTGGTTTTTGCCAAACATGTCTTCTGGTACTGTGGCCAAATAGCTCTGCCTTGGACTCATCTGTCCAGAGCACATTGTAGTCAGGTTCACTATGTTAACATTCGTTCAAAATTTTGGTAGATTAGCAAAACTATACATTTCTGGAATACTCAGAGCATGAGGAAGCCAAAAATTAATGTTGCCATTTGCGTAGACACCTTTGCGAAAATGACACTCAGGACAGTGATGAAGATAGTCAGGTTCACTATGTTAACAAATATAATTTCGTTCAAAATTTTGGGATTAGCAAACCTGTACATTTTTGGAATCTTCAGAGCATGGAGAATCCGAAAATCAATGTTGGCATTTGCACAGACACCTGCATGGCCGCCATTTTGGATTTTGAAAATGGCCGCCATAAAATACATATTTTGCGCTATCTCGGCTTCTCGTCAACCTAGAAACTTAATTAAATATGCTAATCCTATGTTTTCTGGGTTAAGGAATCCAATAAAGGCCTCAAAATAGTGCTCAGGATTATAGAAAAGCAACAAACAAAGGTAATTGAAAATCATTGTCTTTATATTTGTGATATAACTGTATTACATAATACATGATATTGCAAGTCCTTTGAAGTTATAGGTATGGGTTTATAAAGCAAGAAAGCAGCCTTGTTAGTATCAGATTGAACTATAAGTCCAATACACAGGATCTACTCGGTCTATACCGTTCAGGAATATGCTTTTACAGATCTTCATCACTGTCCTGAGTGTCATTTTCGCAAAGGTGTCTATGCAAATGCAAACATTAATTTTTGGATTCCTCATGCTCTGAGTATTCCAGAAATGTATAGTTTTGCTAATCTACCAAAATTTTGAACGAAAAAACATAGTGAACCTGACTATTGTTGCAGAAATGCTGGTCTTTGCCAAGGTGTTCATTGGCAAACTTTAGTCTTGTCCTGATGTTCTTTCTGGACAGCAAAGGTTTCCTCCTGGTACACCTCCCATGTAGATCGAATTTGTGCAGCCTCTTTCTAATGGTAGACTCGTGCACTTTGACATCAATAGTGGCAAGAGCTACCTGTAGGTCCCGTGATGACATTCTGGGGTTCTTAGAGACTTGTTTCAGCATCTTGCGGTCTGCTCTCGGGCTGAACTTGCTGGGGCGGCCTGGCCTGAACAAGTTGGCAGTTGTTTGGAATCTTCTCCACTTGTCGATGATCTTCCGGACAGTCAAATGATTGATTTCAAATTGTTTGGAGATCTTTTTAAATCCCTTCCCAAACTCGTAGGCATCTATAACCTTCTTTCTGAAGGCCTCAGAGAGCTCTTTTGATCCAGGCATGGTGACGCCGCACACTTCAACAACAAAGAGCAAACCAAACTTAATGTCTGAGGTTTAAATAAGACAGGTTCCTCCAAGATCCTCTCTAACGATGTTCTAATCATTTGCACCTGAGCTGGTGCACCTGATTCTAATTTTAGGTATTTGAAGTAGTGATAAATGTAGGGGTGTACTTACTTTTTCCACATGCGAAATTTGCATTTATGTTTATTTAAATTATACAATGGACTACAAAATGTAAATGTTTCATGATAGTTGTTATACTATATCACCTTTATCTATCAATATTGTTGAAATGAAGATCAAATAGCTGTATGTTGAAATATGTTGAAAAAGTCAAAACTTTATATGGGGTGTGCTTACTTTTTCACGTGACTGTATGTCATGAAACATAAGTATGCTTGCAATGCCTGTTGCTGTAAAAATGAGATAATCTATGAAATGTTTACATTATAGTTGGTAACGTTCTTGTTGGCTTGATGACGTCTCCATAACTTTGGTATAGTTTGTATATTTCCGATGAATTTCCTACCTGTGATTGATCAGCACCTCTGTCAGAAACCAGGTTGTCATCAGCTGGATCTTTCATTGCCAGTGCATGAATCTCAGTAGCACTTGACGCTGCCAGCTCTACCGATTTGTGCCTTGGCCGCTCACATTAGGCCATTGATCTCCACGTGCATCGTTACATGACAATTGTCCAGTATTGCTGTTTGGAATGGTTTATGATTGCCACGACCATCAGTTCTACCGAAGACTACCGATACTCGCTTCCAGCGATTAAAATTTAGTTTGGTTTCCACGCACAATTTTGTTGTTGAACTGGGAATTTTGTGGTGCATACTTGTTTTTCAGCGCATTTTGAATCTTTGAGGGGTCCAGATCGATAATCCAGCAGGTGGCATTCTCTTACCCTTGAGGAATTTGAGAACTGCAAGATGGCCACTACTTACCCATAAATACTGGAAGGTATGTAAGGTTGAATATTGAGTATTTTAATCAAACAACTTTTTATGCCTCCACAGATTAAGTTGACGGAGGCATTGTGTTTTCGGGTTGTCAATCCGGCTGTCCGTCCGTCCATGATAGGTTTTCATTACTGCGATCACTTGAGAACGGCTGAAGGGATCTTAGTCAAACTTGGTGCAGGTATGCATAATGAGGTAAAGATTAATTGATTAGAATTTGGGGTCACGAGGTCAGAGGTCATGTTAGGTCAAAATCCTGTTACCACGATAACATGTGAACCAGTGATGGGATTCTGACCAAAGTTGGTACAAGTATGTATTGTGATGCAAAGATGAACCTATTTGATTATGGGGTCAAGAAGTCAAAGGTCAAAGTCTGTAATAGGTCTGTAACTTGAGAACGGCTGAAAGGATCTAATTCAAACTTGGTACCGGTATGTATAATGATGTAAAGATAAACTGCTTCCATTTTGGGGTCAATAGGTCAAAGATCAGAAATCATGTTAAGTTCCAATTATTTCGTTACCGTAATAACTTGAGAATGGCTGAAGGGATCTTACTCAAACTTGTTGCAGGCATGTATAATACGGTAATGATGAGCTTATTCGATTTTGGGGTCATGATGTCAAAGGCCAAAGGTCATGTTAAGTAAAATTCATGTTGCCACACCAACTTGTGAACCAGTGATGGGATTTTGAACAAACTTGGTATAAGTACATATGATGCAAAGATGAACTTATTGGATTATGCCATCAAGAGGTAAAAGATCAGAGGTCATGTCAGATAAATATATAATAACTTGAGAACAGCTGAATGGATTTATAAATCAAACTTGGTACAAGTATGTATAACGATGTAACAATGTGGGCGGAGGTATATCGGTCGATGTAGTGACGTCGAAAAGTGTCGTTTTAGTAAGCTATGTTTTTCAGGTCAAATAAGTCAATTTTTATACTTTAATGATGATTGGATGCTTCTATATATGGGAATCCAAGATGGCAGCCGGTTTTAATTCCAGTTAACATCAATGAGACAGTGAAGAAGCATTATGTGCTTCAGATCGGGAATATTTTGATAAAAGTAGTAATACCCATCTTTTATTCCTTTCAGAAACAAGTGAAAGATGACTTTGGAGTGCTTCTTCGAGTGTTGTAGTCCCTCGGAAAATCTCATTACTTCTGGAGTGACTCGCATCAGGACTAGTATTGCTGCCAGTCAACAGCGAGGGGACAACAAAAACGTTCGGATGAGTTTGAAGCACACAGCCAAAGCTACAGCTGATTGCTGTCCATCAACGCTCCCCACGTAACTTGACTGAGCTTGAACAGTTTTGTACAAAAGAATGGGCAAATATTGTCCAATGAACTGACTTTGTGGATCAGTTCAAGTCGATCAATCAAGTCGATCATTGGGGTGGCGTCTGAAGGTTACACGTGCTGCCGGGTCATGCTGCTGCCTTTGGCTTACAATCCGGACATTTTGTGCTGTCTGCATTGTCGTTTGGCCGTCCCTGTCTACGCGGGACTCTCAGCTACAACCATCTCGCCTCTCGATTCGATTGCTCCCTTTCGGTGGTGAAAATGATGGCGGACCAGGTTGCTGCTGGCGGCGTGCACCCTTGAGAGTCATTTGTATGGCACAGTGTGCAATAACCCTTGAGAGTCACGTGTGATCCTTGAGTCACTTGTACAGCAGGGTAACAAGCCTTGAGAGTCACGTGCACGGCATGGTGTGCACCAACCTTTGAGAGTCACGTGTACAGCATGGTCTGCAAAGACGACGGATATGGTCCACCAAATTATCTTTTCCCTTATGTTTGATTTGGGGTTTTCACTTCCATACATTCGCTGTTAGTTCAAGAAGGAAGGATAAAGCTAATACCATGGCTGAAATGAATGCTGATAAGAATGCATCTCAAGGTAATAATGACTCATTGTGTGGAAGTTGCAATGCTGCTGTTCAAGAGAATGATTGTGCCATTGAATGTGAACTCTGTAGATTCTGGTTTCACGCTCCATGCCAGAATGTGTCCAAGAGATTGTGTAAGATCATCAGTAAATTTGACAATGAGAGCGGTATACATTGGTACTGCAAAACATGCAATAAGACTGCCGAGAACTTACCACGCTTTATGAACACTCTTTAAACTCAGCAGACCAATATTGAAGGAGAAGTTAAGAGTTTGAGATCTGAAATGAAGGAGATTATTGACAAGTGTGGTGAGAGATATAGTGAGATGAAGAAGGAACTTGAGAAGATCCGAAAATAAATAGTGTCTTTAGCTACAGAACAAACAATCGGTATAACTCCCAACAATATCCTGATTGACTCTGCAAACGAGGTGATAGAGAGGTTGGTTACTCCAAGATGGATGAGTTGAATGAGAGGGAATGTAGAAAGAGAAACCTCATCTTCTTTGGGCTTCCAGAGTCTGAGGGTGATAGTTCACAGATCAGAAATGAAGAGGATAAACACAATGTGGAATCAATCATTTGTCAGGATCTGAGGGTCCCCTCGTATGAGTTATATCGTCCCAGGAAGAAAAAGCAGGAATTGTCTCGGCCCTTAAAAGTCATCTTTCACTAGTTGTGAAACAAGAGATGAGGTCCCAACCTAAATCTGAACAGAGTACATGACATACCAGTGAAGTAAGGTGGATGCTCCGTACAGTTTGCCAGAGACAGAACCATTACAGAACGAAATGAATACAAGAAGAGTTGAAGTCCAGACTCGAGGGTGAAGAGAGTAACTTGACCCTGGAAGATATGTAACTGGAAGATAGTGAAGAAGAGATTTCATCCATTTCATCCAGCATCAGCTGGGACGTAGATCACGTGGTCAATGTGATGTTCACGTAAATACATTTGTTTCAAGTTTAACTACGATGGGTTCTTTGAGATCAAGTTTGTTGACTTCACTTTCTTCTTCAAATTCAAGGACGGAGAGGAGAACAAGTTTTAAATCTCTGAAATGTCTTTATACCAATTGTGACTCGATGCTCACCAAAGGGATGAGATTAAAGCTCGAGTGTTGCTTGATCGTCGAGATGTTATTGCATTGACTGAGATTTTGCCTAAAAATGCCAGTGACGAGATTCAACTTTGTGAACTGCACTTACAATGATATCAATTTTTTGTCCCTGTCATTATAAAGAGAGGAATTGCAGTTTATGTTAAGGACACCATTACAGCATTTATAGTTGACATGGAAGAATGCTCATTCCAGGAATCAATTTGGATAAACATTACTCGAACCAGTCTAACTGAAGGGTCCAATTTGTTGTTTGGGTGTATTCATCGAAGTCCTGCAAGCTCTTCCATAAACAATGCTGACTTGTGCTTATTATTAAGGAGAGCAACTAAACTAGACTACCCAAAGCTGGTAGTTGTTGGTGATTTTAATTACAAGGATATCAATTGGCAGGTTCACCATGCTGTTGGAGCAGATTAGACTTGTTTTTTGGATTGCGTCAATTGTTTATTTTTGTATAAACATGTACATGTACCCACGCGGATTCGGGATGGTCAAGAGCCAAGCTTGCTTGACTTGGTTTTATCAAATTAAGAAGATTTAGTGCCGAATTTGACTAGGTGTCCACCAATAGGGAAGAGCGACCATGTAACATTGTGTTTTGAAATAGATATGTATTATCAGTTAAAGTATGATAAGTTGGACAATAAGAGTTATTATCATGGAGACAATGACAGTATGAGGAAAAGTTTAAGCCACGTGGACTGGGATGACATTATGCAGAACAAAATGGGGCAAGAAATATGCAAGCTTTTTGAAAGCAGGATGGAAACTTGCATCGAGGAATTTGTTCCAGTGTGGAAGAAGAGTACAAAGAGTAAACCCCAGTGGATGTCTGCAGTTGCAATGCAATCAATACATTCTAAGCAGAGGAAATGGAATAGATACCAGAAAAACAGGACTTCAACAAACTGGAAGGAATTTATTACTGCACGAAATGAGGCGACCTTTATCATCAGGCAGGTAAAAGCAAACTTTGAGAATAAATTAGCATGCGGGTTCAAAGTAAACTCAAAGAGTTTCTAGAGTTATGTAAGAAATCGGACAAAACCTAGAACAGCACTCTGTAGAGAGCATACCCTCACCAGGCTGAACAGTTTGTTTTGTATCCAATGATAGGCCGGATCTGGATTCAGACCTGAACCAAAATCTAATCGGCTTGTTCTTGTCACCTAACCACTCATTCACCTAGTTTAGTTACAAGTCATCCATAACTTTTTGAAATATCATGCTATGTATTTGGTTTTAGCCCCATCACTCAATGGTGAAGAATCACTTATAAAATTAAATAATCCTCCTATTCGAATCCATATTCAGATCTTCACCAAAATCGAAGCGATTAGTCCTCGTCACACACACAACCTGTCCACCAGATTTCGTCCAAATCCGTCCATAACTTTTTGAGATATATTGCTATAGATCGTTTTTGGCCCTACCTTCCAAATGTGAAGAATCACTTAAAAAATTCTACCAGCCGGAATCCGAAACCAGATCTTTACCAAAATCTAATCATTTCATCCGTTTCACATACACTACCTTTGTGCCAAATTTAGTCCGAATCTGTCCCAACTTTTTGAGATATCTTGTTCACAGACAGACAAATAGACAGACAGGGGTGAAAACATAACCTTCACCTTTGGTGGTGGAGGTAACAAAGAGGGGAATTCCTAATTTATGGCAGCAGGATGGTCTCTTCACAGAAAACGATTTACAAAAATCAGACACTTTATTAAAAAAATTCTGGTGTTTACAGTTGAGGACTTGTCGTCCACACCAGTGTTGAAAAATATGGACCATACGTGTGTTCTAAATGAAGTGGAGTTTACAGAAGAGAAAAATAGAGAAATACTTGTTGAAATTAGATGTCAATAAGTCCCCTGACCCTGATGGATTGCATTCGCGAGTATTGAGAGTGTCGTATCAGGAAATATGTAAACCTCTTAGAATCATCTTTGATAAGCTTTTGAAAGAGGGAGAGGTGCCAGAATGCTGGAAGCAAGCTAATGTCGTGCCCATCTTCAAGAAAGGGAAGAAGTGCAATCCAGAAAACTATCGTTCAGTAAGTTTGACGTCTGTGGTAGGTAAACTGATGGAGAAGATCATCAGTGATGCACTTTTCAGCCATCTAGAGGAAAGTGATGAACAGTATGGATTGAGGAGTGATCGGTCTTATACTACTCAATTATTGGGAGTTTTAGAGCAGTGGTCACAATTACTCAATGCTGGTCACAGTCTTGATCGCGTGTATTTGGTTTACAGAAAGGCTTTTGATAGTGTCCCTCATGTCTGGCTCTTCCATAAACTTGAACGTTATGGTATCAGTGGTCAGTTACTTAAGTGGATCTTTGTCAAATCATATTTGTCAGGCTCACATAGGGTTGTAGTGAACGGAATTGTATCCACTTCTGTTCCAGTGACAAGTGGTATACCACAGGGCAGCGTACTGGGTCTGACACTGTTCATCGTCTTCATAAATGATTTTCTTGAATCAGTTCAGTCCAGTTTACAATGTGAGCAATTGGAGCCTGGTGTTGGCTTAGCGGCCAGCTTAGGATCCTAGGATCCTGGGTTCGAATCCCGGTTGATCGCTGAATTAACGCCAGGGGGGTTGACTCAGCCTGTCATCCTTCCGAGGTCAGCTAATTGAGTACCAGTTCACTGGTAATTCCCTGCTTGTCGTAAAAGGCGACAAAAAGGGTTGGCGGCAGGAAGGGCATTCGGCCGTAAAACATTGCTTTTTAAAGGTGACCAACAACAACCACGGTGCCCGAAAAAGGCCAACCCCCGCTTTGCGGGGAACAATGGCCTCTAAAGGTGTTTTTTTATTTAGTTCAGTCCAGTTTAAAGTTGTTCGCAGATGATACTAAATTATGTAGTGGTGGATAGGGATGCAGATGCAGTAGCACTCCAGAATGATATTGATGAGGGCATGAACTGGTCAAGATGCTGGCAGCTTCCCTTTAATGAGGAATTTAAAGTTATTCATCATGGAAGAAGGAATCAAATTTGCATGTACCATGGGCAAGGGGAGTGAAAGCAGAGAAATCAAGTCAGTAAGGGAGAAGGACTTAGGGGTGCTCTTTGATTCAAGCTTATCTTTTAGTTGCCATATTGCAGAAGCTGCTAGGAAAGCTAACTGTTGGCTCAGAATCATTAGATCTTTTTCGTCGTTGGATTAAAAAAAAGGGCTTGTACTATTGTACAAAGCCATTGCACGACCAAGACTGGAGTATTGCAATATAGTTTGCTCAACTTTTTACAAGAAAGACGAAGATTGCATCCGCCCTCGATCTTCGCTCACTCCGCCCCTTGAGAAGGTACAACGAGCTAATAGATTGTTACCAGAACCTCGAGACTGGAGTATCCAGACAGATTGAGGTCACTTGCATATAGACAAGTAGATCAGAGGTGATTCAAAATTTTAATTTTCAGAGGATTGGATAATGTCAACTATAATAAGTTTTTCACACTGGAGGAGTTGACCAGGACAAGAGGGCAATCCCAAATTCCCAAAACTACCTCAAAATCCCAAATTTGTCAACCACCCTGGGTTTCTTATGACTACCAGGATTCGAGAAAAGCTATATTTTGTCATCGATCTCGGCCATCTTGAACTTTGGTGTTTTACATGAATTTTTTTTTAACTCCAAGGCTAACATTAATTAATAGGCCCTAAGGGAGCCTCATGCCAAATACTTTGCTTTTATCCACCCGCTAAGGGTAATTTCACGAAGCCACCTGACGACGAGAAGCATTGGTTCGACCATCCCTTGACGTTTAACCTCTATATTAGAGTTGAAGAGTGATGAAGGACAAATAAACTAGGCTTTGTCTCAAAATCCAGTAAAGGTGTGCAAAGTTGGTCGAGACCTATCCCAGCAGACTCAGCTATAATTGCTGTCAAAGGTGCTTCCACCAAGTATTAACTCAGGGGTTAAACGTCAAGTTTGAACACCTATCCAACAAAGTGATTCTAGCTTTGTATTTTTAATAAACTCTGAAATTTGTAGAATGTTTTTCACTTGGAAGCTGTGGGTTATGATGTGTAAATAAAGGTGAAAAGTCTCATTTAATGCTTTAATTCCACGTGAAAAAGCACCAAAACGTGAACATTTTGAAAGGGGGTGTAGACTTTTTGTAGGCACTGTACCTTCCTGTGCACACCATGCGTAGAACCCCCATTCCCCTGACAAGCAGAGTGCAGGTGCTTCATTCCTTGCTCGTTTTTAGTTGATTAGGTGCTGCTCTATTAAATGGAACATCATACCATAATTTGAGAAGTGTCTGTTGGTCTGACCGATATGTACTCCTGAAGCACATCAGTGAACACTCTCCCCCCAAAAAGGCAAGATTCATTCATTCATTCAACCACTGGATGGAATGAGTTGAAAACTGGTGGTTATACTCATGTTG
Organism: Myxine glutinosa; assembly: GCF_964187855.1. Taxonomy (NCBI): domain Eukaryota; kingdom Metazoa; phylum Chordata; class Myxini; order Myxiniformes; family Myxinidae; genus Myxine; species Myxine glutinosa. The sequence goes on along the minus strand of NC_136264.1, from coordinate 135,434,608 downwards.
TGCACAGGCAGGTTTTAAACAATAAATACATTGCTCGTGGCTGCTAGTTGCAGGGGTGGGGGTGGTTCAGGGGAGGACCCCAATTCTATGTAAATGTATGGTATAGCGCTGCTTCAGGTGGGAGGGGTATTACAAATGCTATATACCAAATCATTAGTCGCACCATGTCACTGAGGATTGTCAAACAAACCCACCTACATATATCCATGATCAACCACCAGCAGGGGTTCACTGTTGAAATTATATACCTCAGCATCAGCCACGAGCTCCCCTGGGCTGATAACTGACCTACTCAACTCACCCACTCCTTGTGAAAAAACACTGCAATGTTTAATGTCCACTAATGACTAGTGCTGCCAGACAGGTCTTCTGGGTTGTCCTTTCATTGGACGTCACACATTATTATTACCACAAAACATCAATTTACAGCTGGGTAGAAATTTATACCCAGACTTAACACCAAAGGCTCATGGTGGAACTCATACCCAAATCAGACACATGGTTCAGATCAGGATGCTATCATGTGAAATGGTCCCTCCTCCACAGAAAATGACTGCATGACACAGACGAGCCACTGGGGATCTTGTCCACAGATTTTATTTGAACCCAAAGCACACCTGAGTGGTGAGAGTGCACTTCGTGCTTCAATCTGTTTTTACAACATAAATTGAACACCCACAGAAGACTTGATGTCAAAGGGAAGGGAGGGGGGGGGGGGGGGCACAAGGGGAAGAAAGGGGGTAAACAAAATGGACACAGCCATGAAATCCATCACAGAAGTGGAAGAAATGAATTCCAGAAAGATGTGGGCTTTGGGGGATCATGGTTGTGGTTGGGGTATGATGAGCGACAGAACATGAGATGAACACTCGTCTTAAAACACTGGAGAGAAGAGATTGAAGGGACTCAGGTAGTCGGTTCCACAGGCAAGTGGGGTGGGGTGGAGTGGAGTGGAAGAGGGACAAATGAGCAACCAGAATATGGCAAACTGTAAACACCCTGCAGAAACACAGGGCAGGGGACAAAGCGTACAAGGCCATGAAGACCACTGAGCTGACTGATTTGAAAATGATAGGCCCAGACCAGAGAATCACTCATTAAAATTATTTTGAAAGACTCGGTCTCAAGGGGGGAGGCCTATTCAAATTAGATTTCACACTAGTTAAAACTAGATGGTATTCATATTGTCCACAGATTTTAGTTAATTTGAACCCAAAGCCCAAAAAGAACCCAATTTGAAATTGTAGAATTCTTACCCTGCTTGGTGTGAGCCAACATTTATTTATTGATTTTTATTTTTCCAATATTGCTGCCAGACGACATGAGCGATGACATCACAAATTTATATTCTTCAATAGAATTGTTGTGTAGATCACACAAAATGTTGTCACTGTCAAAATATGACATCATAAGGCACCAATGAGGTCATTGTTAACACTTATTCCCCATGCCCAGTTCTTCACAATGAGCCACGCTTCAATTTATTTTCCATGGAGCAGTTTTAGCGAGGTGTGGTTTTTCCAAGATGGCACCCATACCACATGACCTATGAATTTTTTTTTTTATCCTACAGGAGGCGCCATGTTCAAAATTGTGTCCATGAGAGTAACAAGAAATTGCCTATTTCTTTTTTTTTTTGTGCAAAACGCTGTAATGAACGTCATAATGACACGGCCAAAGCCAAATGTACCAAAACAAGCTCATTTTAATGGTAATTTTTAAGAGTTGTGGTAACAAACTGACCAGATACTAGAAAATTGGTTGCAACATTTATTTCAACGTGCAGGTTTAAACAAACAGCATTAACAAGTTACTAAGCTTTTGCTCCACAATTCCTGACCATCCCCAAACAGCAAAAAAATGAATCAGACACCACACTAAAGTATCGGGTTTGCCGCATAAATGTAGGGTAAAGCAAACAATAATGATGCAAGAATAAATCTAAGCCACCATGCAGATTCAGCACAAAATACAGGGTGAATTATTTCTGGATGTTGTAGTCAGAGTACGGCAGCCTTCAAGCTGCTTTCCTGCGAAGATGAGGAGCTGCTGATCTGGAGGAATTCCTTCCTAATCTTGGAACTTGGCTTTTACATTTTCGATGCTATCATTTGGCTCAACTTCAAGGGTGATGGTCTTCCCAGTGAGGGTCTTCACAAAGATCTGCATCCCTCCACGCAGACGCAGCACAAGGTGCAAGGTGGATTCTTTCTGAATGTTGTAGTCGGACAGGGTACGACCATCTTCAAGCTGCTTTCCTGCGAAGATGAGGCGCTGCTGATCTGGAGGAATTCCTTCCTTGTCTTGGATCTTGGCTTTTACATTCTCAATGGTATCACTTGGCTCAACTTCAAGGGTGATGGTCTTCCCAGTGAGGGTCTTCACAAAGATCTGCATCCCTCCACGCAGACGCAGCACAAGATGCAAGGTGGATTCTTTCTGAATGTTGTAGTCGGACAGGGTACGACCATCTTCAAGCTGCTTTCCTGCGAAGATGAGGCGCTGCTGATCTGGAGGAATTCCTTCCTTGTCTTGGATCTTGGCTTTTACATTCTCAATGGTATCACTTGGCTCAACTTCAAGGGTGATGGTCTTCCCAGTGAGGGTCTTCACAAAGATCTGCATCCCTCCACGCAGACGCAGCACAAGATGCAAGGTGGATTCTTTCTGAATGTTGTAGTCGGATAGGGTACGACCATCTTCAAGCTGCTTTCCTGCGAAGATGAGGCGCTGCTGATCTGGAGGAATTCCTTCCTTGTCTTGGATCTTGGCCTTTACATTCTCAATGGTATCACTTGGCTCAACTTCAAGGGTGATGGTCTTCCCAGTGAGGGTCTTCACAAAGATCTGCATCCCTCCACGCAGACGCAGCACAAGGTGCAAGGTGGATTCTTTCTGAATGTTGTAGTCGGACAGAGTACGGCCATCTTCAAGCTGCTTTCCTGCGAAGATGAGGCGCTGCTGATCTGGAGGAATTCCTTCCTTGTCTTGGATCTTGGCTTTTACATTCTCAATGGTATCACTTGGCTCAACTTCAAGGGTGATGGTCTTCCCAGTGAGGGTCTTCACAAAGATCTGCATTTTGCCTATACCACCCCACCCCAAAACAAAAACAAAACTCAATGAAAGTATTTAACATTTGCCAAATCAAAGAAGCTACATATACAACATACACAACCAATAGTTTAAAGCAGTTTCATGTCAAGCTCACTTGTATCAGTACAAAGACAGCTCAGTATATTGTTACGTGTGTGGGGGTTGGTAATGAAATACCTTAGTCGAGATAGAATTGTATAGATTAGCATGACCTGAATGTCACGAAGAAGGAGAATCTATCAAGTATCTGAGTGAGGCCGACTGTCCGGTAAGATCGTATATGTCTCCATACGAGGGGTGGAGCTATGCCAACAAGCGTTACGCCTAGGTCCCCCATCGGGGAAGTGATGCGAGTTGACAAAGTGGAAGACGCAGAAAACATGCTATGATATATTTCGCTCAAGGTTCAGACATACATGGAGGCGGCCAATGTTGCGAATATGGAATTTGGCCTCCATATCCGCTTGTAAATATTCCCCTATTTTCTCCAATACTCCCCAACTTTCCCCAATCCCCCATTCCCTAGTCCCATTGCATGTAAATAACAATCAGTAGAGCCGACCTTCCCCTTATTCCCCCATTAAATGTCGTGCCCAGGTCCACCGCACCACACGTAGACAACTTTCGGACATCTTCCTAGTTATTCTTATTCTATGTCAGTTAAGGCCTCGTCTCCATTAATTATGACTCTTCGTTGCACCAGAATGTGATTATATGGCATCAGTAGTGAGTTTAGGACCTTTCCCATACCTCCTTCCATCTTCTTCCCCAACAATTACAACAACAACAGAGGAGATGGCGGCGGAGCGGGGGAGGATGCGTCCTCACACCGGCTCGATTAGCGCCATTGACCACGCGCTCCACGGGGTTACCACGAAGGGGCTCCTTGTCAGCTCCTCGTCAAGGGCGGAGCCTGGTAAACCCCCCCGCACGTACCCAATGAGAAGCAACGTGCCGATTCCATCTGGGGCGGCGCTAACGAGCCGAGGGCGTGTCACTCCCCGCCGGATATACGCGGCCCCGCGCCGGATGTGACGAGAGATGCGCCCCGAGCTGGAGAAAGAAGGACCTGCGAGCGCTGAGAGAGAAAGGCCCGCCTGTGAAAGAACGTCCCCTCCGAGCGCTGTGAAACCTCCCGCATCTCTGGACCGGACCGGGTCGATTCTAACCTTTGAGCACAGGTGCACCTGGAGCCATCGCTACCCGCCTGTCCTTTCCATCAACCCCCGTGTGAGTCAGCCGTTGTCCCGTTTGCCTGTCGTCTGTTGGGGAATAATATAAGATTGTGTCTAAGTGCTTGTCTTTCTATGTTGTACCTCTAGCCCCTGTAATCTAACCTTTTCCGTAACGAATATAATCTCCTCCGGAGGTCTTGAGAACCGTATCCCTGGTGTCGTCATTTTATAACCCAGCCGGGTGTCTTCTTTTTCTTATTGAGCCAGCGTGGCGCGGCTTCGTCAACGTCGAGTATAATCGGTAACTTGTGCAGACGTGGTCATACCAAAACCGCTCGGTAAACTAACATCTAAGCCACGTCTGTAACAATTGGTGTCGAGGAGTGAGATTCGGACCCGGGACTAAATTAGTTAGGCCCAAATTTTGGGAGGGAAAATCGAGCCGGAGCGCGTACGGCGCTCGACCAAATCGATCCGGAGCGCGGTCCCTGCGCTCGACGAAATTATAACAGCAAAATTTGGATTGGTGTTACGAAACTCGAATTTTGAAAGTCGCGCTATGGCGGATCAAGATGGCTGGGGTCCGGTAGCGGAGAGTGAAGCAGGGTCGGTCCAGGACCAAATTGAGGGACATGAGGGACATGAGGAGAGCGAAACAGCGGGGGTAGCAGACGCGCGAAATGGCGCCTCGCACATAGCTACGGCGGCCGCACCCGCTGCACAAGTGGGAGGGATGGCCCAGATGCAGGTCCTCATGGAGCAATTTATGGCGCAAATGCAGGCGTCCCTCAAACTGCAGAGTAACCAATTGGGAAACCGGATGGATGCTCAGGGTGAGCGATTGGAGGGCCAAATGGGGGTAATGGGAAACCAAATGGGGGTAATGAGGGACGAAGCGAGGGGTACCAGTGAGAAGTTAGACAATAATTTTGAGGGGTTAGACAACGGGATAAAAGAAGTGAAAAATGGGTTAATGGGGGTAGAAAATAGAATGGCTGCCCAGGAGAATCAGATAGAGGGAGTGAAAAATGGGTTAGAGGGGTTAGAAAACAGTATGGAAGGCAAATTGAGGGACATGAGGGACCAAGCGGAAAGGGAAGTTAAACAAATGGAGCAGCAGATAGAGGGGGTCAGAATGGGGGTAGAAACCAAACTGGATGCTCACAGGGAGGAAATGGAGCAGATGAGGGTGGCATCTGGGCAGGAGATGCAAGTGATGGGAGAGGAGATCAGAAGAGGAGTGAGTGAGGAGGTCGGAGGAGTGCGCGAGGAGGTGAGGCACTGTGAGGAGCACATGGAGAAGGAGGTGAGAAAGGGGACTGTAAAGTTACAGGGGGGCATAGAGGACCTGACGCAGGAGGTGGAGCAGCTGACGGTGGGACAAACGGAGTTAGTGGAGCAGGTTCAAAGGAACACTGCGGTATTAGGAGGTTTAAAAGCGACACAGAGAGAACTAAAAGACGACTTGATAGCGACGAAGAGGGAATGTCAGATGGTACGTGAGGGACTGACGAGGTTGGACGAGGTGGTAGAGGTAATGGAGACGAAGGACCGGCAGGTGAGGACGCACATGGAAACGGTCAAGGTAGCCTTGGAGGACGAGCTTGAGGAGACGTACCGGGGAATAAAAGAGGTGAAGCACAAATTAGAAGAAGTGGAAGAAGGGATGAGCGAAATTAAGAAGCGACGGAGAGGGGATAAGAAAGAGATAAAAGAGGAGATAAAAGAATTGGTCCAAAGTCTGTGTTTGGATCGTGATGATGTGCTCATTAACCGGATGAGGGATTCGCAGGTGATGGAGGAGAAGCGAAGAGGAAGAGGACCCGGTGTAAGTGGTGACCAATATGGTCGTGCGTATGATGCGCCAGGTGATTTAAGAGGCTTGGGGGTCGAGATAGACCCGGGTGTTCGTGAGAGGCCGTTGGTGAAGTGTGCGACAGGTCTGGTGTGCGAAAGAGGAGGTGTGCGAGAAAGTCCGACTCTGGGGTGTGTGAGGAAAAAGTGTGTACCAAGGAGTGAGTGTGCAGGCGAGAGTGAGTCGGTCGTAGCGTGTGTGCGAGGGAGCACATGGGAGCGCGGTGTGGTGAGTGTTACAGAGGGTGTGACGGGAGAGTGTGCGCAGGAGTGTGCGCGAGAAAGGTGTGTGACGGACAGGTGCATGAGGAAAGAGTGCGCTGTCAGAAGTAAGGAAGAGTGTCCACCTGTGGTGAGTGTTACAGAGGGTGTAACGGGAGAGTGTGCGCGAGAAAGGTGTGTGACCGACAGGTGCATGAGGAAAGAGTGCGCTGTCAGAAGTAAGGAAGAGTGTCCACCTGTGGTGAGTGTTACAGAGGGTGTAACGGGAGAGTGTGCGCGAGAAAGGTGTGTGACGGACAGGTGCATGAGGAAAGAGTGCGCTGTCAAGAGTAAGGGTGAGTGCGCTGTCAGGAATGGAGGTGAAAGTAGTGAGAGTGACATGGAGCGTGAGTTAGTTGTGACAGGTGAGCGAGGATGTACACCTGGGATGGAAGGATGCACACCTGGAATGGTAGAGCGTGAGTGGGAATGCACGCTGGAATTGGTGGTGAGGCACGTGGTTGGGTGTGCGAATGAGGGCACACCTGTGATTGTCACAGAGGAGGTGACCGAGGAGGGGGTGCGAAGCGGTGTATTGGTGAGGTGTGCGACCAACGAATGTGTGCCAAAGTGTTCGGTGGTCAGGTGTGTGACCAAGGCGGTGAGTGGAATGGGTGTACCTGGGTGTGTAAGGAAGGGTACGAGGAGCATGGGCACAGCTGGATGTGTGAGCAAGGAACGGGCTGCGGGGTGTAAGCGTCCAGGTGAAGCATCGACGTTACACGGGTTAGAGGTTAGAGCGACTTTTAGCCGAAGCAGGCCCTCGGTGCGTGCCGGGCCTCGCTTTGAACGGCCGCGTCCAGGCTCCACTAGGCGGAGCTGGCAGCCCGATAGGAAGGGTCGTTATGGCGACCAAGTTTTGTTGAGACGTGCCGGCAGGTCGAGATCGGGACATTGGATGGCTCCACGCCGAGGTGATGCGTGGGATCTCGGCCCGGGTAAGCCCCCGTCCCTGCACCGAGTGCCGGACGCATCCAGCCGCTGGCACAAAACAACCAGCATCCATTGCTTGGCTTTACGAAGCCGGGCTTTGGACAGGGATTGGCGCACCGAGAGGTATTAGTGAGTAGACTGGGTGATGAGGTTAGTGTTTTGGACCCAAAATTGGAGAAAAACAAAATTTGATGATTGGCAAGGGATTGGCAGTAGTGATTGGCAGATGATGGGCAGTGATTGGCAAATTTTTGATTTATTGAAATTTGATGTGCAAAATTGGTAGTGAGAGACCCCCGATGTGGTGGGATGGCAAATCCACCATCCTTCCCATGTGGGGGCAAAGGAGCAATAGCTTATGGGGTGTATGGCAGTGAAAACTAGCCCGGGTGGGTTAGGATATTGTGTGTAGGGATCTAGAAGAGATTGACATTAGGTAACGTTAAGTTTAGTTAGTGACTGATACCTGGAGTGGGGACGCAGGTAGATTAGTGTGGATGATAATGACGTGGGAGCGCAATAGTTTAAAGGGACGACTGGGAAGCGCAAGTTTCAGAAGGGAGTAGTTAGCTGAGATGATGCCGTGTGTGTGAGGATGGAACAGGTGTGATTGCACAGGTGTGCAATTGGACAGGTGTGTGGAGCAGTGTATGAGTAGTGAGTGTGTGGATCAGCGCGAATGCGCTTGGGGAGAGAAGGGTGCAGGTGGCACCAAGTGTGAGAGCACAGGTGTGCAAGTACAGGTGTGTGGAGAGAGTTGGAGTAAGTGGTACGGAGTGGTGTGCATGGTGCGAAGGTGTGGATGGGGGAAGAGTGGACCCCTCTCACGAGTACCCGGGGCGGGTAGTGTAAGTGTTAGGTAGAGGGTACAGGTAAATTGTGGTTGGATATTGGCATTTGTGGTGCGGTGGCAGAATGGTGTTGTGGATGGGTGCATTAGTGTTGTGGAAATGGCTGGGCGTGTAGCCTGTTAGTGTGTGTAGTTGGTTGGGCACTCCACCACTGTGAGGATGTCGGCCAGGTGAGGCCGCAGGTGGGCTCTGGGAGCCGGTAGTTGTGAGTGGGTGCCTGAGGATCCCGGGTGTGGATCGGGCAGCCCAGTGCCAGAGAGGGCACGGAGTGGGGAGAGCGCCAGAGGGCCTTCCCCAGGTAGATAGGTTAGGGTAAGGAGCAGGTAAGCTCGGAGGCAACTGCAGTGGTGGAGGTGTGCAGGTGGGTAGACCCACTGGGAGAGGTACACGCCACAGCCCAGAAATTGTGCGAGGGCACCGGGAGATGAATCGGGGGAGTGAGACCCCAAATTGAAGAGCACCACAGTTTGGCCAATGGGAATTGGTTTTTTAGAACCCATAGTGTAAGAGGGCCAATGGTTTGGCCGGAGAAAGACCCCGGGTAGTGTAAAGTTGTTAAAGTCATTTAGGAAATAGTTAGGATTGAAGAACCTGTCGCACCATACGCAGCCACTTACCTGTGGTGATGATGATGACTCCACACCTGTGTTTTCTTTGTTTTGTTGCAGGAGATGAATCGCTGTGTGGATTTGTGAGACGCATCACGACGTGGATGAGACATTGGAGTGATTCCATCTCTCCCTCCCTAGGAGGGACTGATGATGAATTGGTGATGGCAAATTATGATGTTGAGTTGGAGATGGCAAATTTTGATGAGAGTTGAAAATGGCAAATTTGATTGGTTAGGAGGGAGAGAAGACGAATTTGGTTTATGGGAGGAACGGGGAAGACAGTAGGGATGTTTGTTGATGTGTAAAGTAGATGTTTATGGGTAGTGTTGTGTTTTGTGGATACAGTAAGGGGTAAGGGAGGGGCCATGTAGGTTACCTGGTGGGGGGGGGGGGGGGGGGGGGGGGCGTACGATAGGAACGTACCTGTCTCACCTGGTTCCCATGTGCCCCCAGTGTGCATCACCTTACATTGCGTGCACTTTTGCGCCCTTACCACCTTACTCACTTGTCTGCTTCTTTTGTCTCCCACCTCCGAGGATCTGGCTTTGGGGTAGAGAGAGAGGAGAGAGAGGTGCTGGCTGCGCAGTTGTGGGCCTGCACTTTCGCTGTTCGCTGCCTGGATCGGTACACCATATGGACCGCAATGTTTGTGGCCACCCACAATGGACCGCAGTTCGTTTGCGGCCAAGCACCACCCGTTGATGGACCTATGGGTCAACGTGGCACCTATGCCATAAAGGTGAACCACTGTTAGTTAACACCAAGTGCACCACAAGAAGAGCAAGAGACACCTGCAGGGTTAGGGGTTGTCGAATTTATTTTTATTCCAATGAACAATGGTGACTGCACCGATTGGTGGTGGGGTGGTGCTTTTGATGCTGGGAAAGGGTGCTCTGCACGTTATTAAAGGCCGTCGGCCACAGAGCACTCGTGGGTTGGTGTATCGATGTTGGCAAGCGCGCTCTCTCTATGCATAACATCTGCATGTGTTCCTCCAAAAACAGGTCCTGGATCGTAGTGTAGATATCAGCGTAATCTTGTAAATAATGCTCCCTACCGGCTGTATGTTTAGTTTGAGAATTCTTTCCGGATTCGGTTATCCTGTGGGTGTGTTTCTGTGAGGAGAAGGGTGCAACGTCGCAGGGGGACATATTTACTCATTTGTGAATATCTGTAAAACTGTCGCACTCAGGGTAGAGTTAATAGTAGAGGGAACTACATTGCGTGCCACACTAAAGTAGGTAAAAATTTATCGGGTCGGGACGCCCCGAGGGTAGAGAAGGGTGCAATGTTGCGAATATGGAATTTGGCCTCCATATCCGCTTGTAAATATTCCCCTATTTTCTCCAATACTCCCCAACTTTCCCCAATCCCCCATTCCCTAGTCCCATTGCATGTAAATAACAATCAGTAGAGCCGACCTTCCCCTTATTCCCCCATTAAATGTCGTGCCCAGGTCCACCGCACCACACGTAGACAACTTTCGGACATCTTCCTAGTTATTCTTATTCTATGTCAGTTAAGGCCTCGTCTCCATTAATTATGACTCTTCGTTGCACCAGAATGTGATTATATGGCATCAGTAGTGAGTTTAGGACCTTTCCCATACCTCCTTCCATCTTCTTCCCCAACAATTACAACAACAACAACAGAGGAGATGGCGGCGGAGCGGGGGAGGATGCGTCCTCACACCGGCTCGATTAGCGCCATTGACCACGCGCTCCACGGGGTTACCACGAAGGGGCTCCTTGTCAGCTCCTCGTCAAGGGCGGAGCCTGGTAAACCCCCCCGCACGCACCCAATGAGAAGCAACGTGCCGATTCCATCTGGGGCGGCGCTAACGAGCCGAGGGCGTGTCACTCCCCGCCGGATATACGCGGCCCCGCGCCGGATGTGACGAGAGATGCGCCCCGAGCTGGAGAAAGAAGGACCTGCGAGCGCTGAGAGAGAAAGGCCCGCCTGTGAAAGAACGTCCCCTCCGAGCGCTGTGAAACCTCCCGCATCTCTGGACCGGACCGGGTCGATTCTAACCTTTGAGCACAGGTGCACCTGGAGCCATCGCTACCCGCCTGTCCTTTCCATCAACCCCCGTGTGAGTCAGCCGTTGTCCCGTTTGCCTGTCGTCTGTTGGGGAATAATATAAGATTGTGTCTAAGTGCTTGTCTTTCTATGTTGTACCTCTAGCCCCTGTAATCTAACCTTTTCCGTAACGAATATAATCTCCTCCGGAGGTCTTGAGAACCGTATCCCTGGTGTCGTCATTTTATAACCCAGCCGGGTGTCTTCTTTTTCTTATTGAGCCAGCGTGGCGCGGCTTCGTCAACGTCGAGTATAATCGGTAACTTGTGCAGACGTGGTCATACCAAAACCGCTCGGTAAACTAACATCTAAGCCACGTCTGTAACAATATATTTCGCTCAAGGTTCAGACATACATGGAGGCGGCCATCTTGGATTTTGATGTGGCGACCCAATTTTCAATAGGGTTCTTCCTTATGCCTAGATACACCCACACACCAGAGTAGAAGTTGGTACTTCGCTTATTTTTCAAGATATTTCATTCACAATGTTCAGACATATATATGGTGGCGGCCATCTTGGATTTTGACGTGGCGACCCAATTTTCAATAGCGTTCTTCCTTATGCCGAGATACACCCACACACCAAATTAGACGTTGGTAGTTCTCTTATTTTTCAAGATATTCAGCTCACAAAGTTCAGACATACATGGCGGCGGCCATCTTGGATTTTGACATGGGTTGCACGCACACACCAAATTCGAATGCGGTCCTTCGCTTACGCACGCACGCACGGACGGACGGGAAAACCATAGTTCCCCTTTCGCTCCGCGGTGCGACGGGGGACAACAATCGATTGAAAGTTTACACAGCTACCACCTTTGCTTTTATCCAATACTTTTGGGTAGTTCATCACCATGATTAATTACAAAAGCTGCAATCAAGTGCTCATTTCTATCCACAAAAACAGGCCTGCGGATTTCACGGACCCGATCGTTACCGGTGGCGTGTCGGTAACGTGATAGCAAAAACACGGAACTGAAACTACGTTTCCCATCGCAGAAAGGCAGTGTAAGGCAAAAAGATGTAGTATTTACCTTCACGTGTGATTTGCAGCTAACTATTTTAGAAGTTGAGTTTTATTTCCAACAAAAATTAGGCCGGCAAAGCAGATAGCATGTAGTTTCCCACATTCAGGTTCGCGATATGACTTCCGCTTTGATGGACATGCGCATCGGTCTAAATCAGACTTCCTTTTCAAAATGGCATCCGTTTCTAAGCGAAAAAAACCCCGAAAATGTCGCCTTAAAAACATTACGAAAATGGTCATTCAGTGACGATTTTGAATACCCTGGTGTTGGGCTAGCGGCTAGGGTGCCGGCTTAGGATCCAAGGATCCTGGGTTCGAATCCCGGTCGATCGCTGAATTAACGCCAGGTGGGTTGACTCAGCCTGTCATCCTTCCGAGGTCGGCTAATTGAGTACCAGTTCACTGGTAATTCCCTGTTTGTCGTTAAAGGCGGCAAAAAGGGTTGGCGTCAGGAAGGGCATCCGGCCGTAAAACATTGCTTCAAATAGGGGACCGAAAAACAACAACAACCACGGTTCCCGAAAAAGGCCAACCCCCGCTTTGCGGGGAAAAATGGCCTCTAAAGGTGGTTATATATATATATTTTTTAGTGACGATTTTGAAGCGGATTGCGATGGGGAAGGCTTGGTCACTGCTTCGCCGCAAAGTATGTGCTACTCATTACACAGACATACGGAAGGAGGCATCGCGCCGGGGCATAAGCGGTCCACCACTGACGGCCATTGTAAACTACGTGAACGGCGTGACCTATGTTCACAAGGTAAAGGGAGACACTGACAACCGAACCTACTGCAGTACATTTGTTCCAACCCAGAATTTATTTAACAAATACTTAGGCCTATATCAGTACTGGGTAGGCCTATATTACTTTGCTAAACGCAAATAATTTCAATATCAAAACAAAGATTGATAACAGTTTACAACAATAGTCCATAAATAATAAATAAATATAATATCATTGACATTTAAAAAATGAACGAAAATTTAACAATATTAATTTATTAATTTTAAAACGGGATAAGCCCATCAAATGGACAGAATTTGCTCTTCTCTGATAAATAATCAACCTCAACAATGAACATGCATTAATTACATTGCATACATGTAAATGACAGGATTTATTATTGGAGACTACAATTTTAATTTTGTATTACAAATGTTTTGCTTTGCAAATTCGCGAGGAAAAACAAAACAAAATCGTTTCCCAATAGGTTTGGGCACGGAACCGGAATTTTGTTTCCCATCAGTTCCCATAAACGTAAATCACGGAACCGGAAAACGGTTACCGACGAGATCTGAAATCCCCAGGCCTGAAAAACGAAACTAGTTTTAAAATCCCAAAGTCTTCGAAATTTGTTTCTGGTTACATTAAGTGAGTTTTACGCAACGTTTTCGCAATTACCAAACGACTGAATACACGATTCAAACCATACCAATAGCAATATAGGAAACAAACGATCACCGACTTAGCCGAAACGATCCGTCGAATAACGTACCTCACGAACCGAGCCGTCGAATAACGTACCTCACGAACCGAGCCGTCGAATAACGTACCTCACGAACCGAGCCGTCGAATAACGTACCTCACGAACCGAGCCGTCGAATAACTTACCTCACGAACCGAGCCGTCGAATAACTTACCTCACGAACCGAGCCGTCGAATAACGTACCTCACGAACCGAGCCGTCGAATAACGTACCTCACGAACCGAGCCGTCGAATAACGTACCTCACGAACCGAGCCGTCGAATAACGTACCTCACGAACCGAGCCGTCGAATAACGTACCTCACGAACCGAGCCGTCGAATAACGTACCTCACGAACCGAGCCGTCGAATAACGTACCTCAAGAACCGAGCCGTCGAATAACGTACCTCACGAACCGATCCGTCGAATAACGTACCTCACGAACCGATCCGTCGAATAACGTACCTCACGAACCGAGCCGTCGAATAACGTACCTCACGAAGCGAGCCGTCGAATAACGTACCTCACGAACCGAGCCGTCGAATAACGTACCTCACGAACCGAGCCGTCGAATAACGTACCTCACGAAGCGAGCCGTCGAATAACGTACCTCACGAAGCGAGCCGTCGAATAACGTACCTCACGAACCGAAGCCGTCGAATAACGTACCTCACGAACCGAGCCGTCGAATAACGTACCTCACGAAGCGACCCGTCGAATAACGTACCTCACGAACCGACCCGTCGAATAACGTACCTCACGAACCGACCCGTCGAATAACGTACCTCACGAACCGAGCCGTCGAATAACGTACCTCACGAAGCGACCCGTCGAATAACGTACCTCACGAAGCGACCCGTCGAATAACGTACCTCACGAAGCGACCCGTCGAATAACGTACCTCACGAACCGAGCCGTCGAAAAACGAACCTCACGAAGAGACCCGCCGAATAACGTACCTCACGAACCGAGCCGTCGAATAACGTACCTCACGAACCGAGCCGTCGAATAACCGTACCTCACGAACCGAGCCGTCGAATAACGTACCTCACGAACCGAGCCGTCGAATAACGTACCTCACGAACCGAGCCGTCGAATAACGTACCTCACGAACCGAGCCGTCGAATAACGTACCTCACGAACCGAGCCGTCGAATAACGTACCTCACGAACCGAGCCGTCGAATAACGTACCTCACGAACCGAGCCGTCGAATAACGTACCTCACGAACCGAGCCGTCGAATAACGTACCTCAAGAACCGAGCCGTCGAATAACGTACCTCACGAACCGATCCGTCGAATAACGTACCTCACGAACCGAGCCGTCGAATAACGTACCTCAGGAACCGAGCCGTCGAATAACGTACCTCACGAACCGAGCCGTCGAATAACGTACCTCACGAACCGAGCCGTCGAATAACGTACCTCACGAACCGAGCCGTCGAATAACGTACCTCACGAACCGAGCCGTCGAATAACGTACCTCACGAACCGAGCCGTCGAATAACGTACCTCACGAACCGAGCCGTCGAATAACGTACCTCACGAACCGAGCCGTCGAATAACGTACCTCGCGAACCGAGCCGTCGAATAACGTACCTCGCGAACCGAGCCGTCGAATAACGTACCTCGCGAACCGAGCCGTCGAATAACGTACCTCGCGAACCGATCCGTCGAATAACGTACCTCACGAACCGATCCGTCGAATAACGTACATCACGAACCGAGCCGTCGAATAACGTAACTCACGAACCGAGCCGTCGAATAACGTACCTCACGAACCGAGCCGTCGAATAACGTACCTCACGAACCGAGCCGTCGAATAACGTACCTCACGAACCGAGCCGTCGAATAACGTAACTCACGAACCGAGCCGTCGAATAACGTACCTCACGAACCGAGCCGTCGAATAACGTACCTCACGAACCGATCCGTCGAATAACGTACCTCACGAACCGAGCCGTCGAATAACGTACCTCACGAACCGAGCCGTCGAATAACGTACCTCACGAACCGAGCCGTCGAATAACGTACCTCACGAAGCGACCCGTCGAATAACGTACCTCACGAAGCGACCCGTCGAATAACGTACCTCACGAACCGAGCCGTCGAATAACGTAACTCACGAACCGAGCCGTCGAATAACGTACCTCACGAACCGAGCCGTCGAATAACGTACCTCACGAACCGATCCGTCGAATAACGTACCTCACGAACCGAGCCGTCGAATAACGTACCTCACGAACCGAGCCGTCGAATAACGTACCTCACGAACCGAGCCGTCGAATAACGTACCTCACGAACCGAGCCGTCGAATAACGTACCTCACGAAGCGACCCGTCGAATAACGTACCTCACGAAGCGACCCGTCGAATAACGTACCTCACGAACCGACCCGTCGAAAAACGAACCTCACGAAGCGACCCGTCGAATAACGTACCTCACGAACCGAGCCGTCGAATAACGTACCTCACGAACCGAGCCGTCGAATAACGTACCTCACGAACCGAGCCGTCGAATAACGTACCTCACGAACCGAGCCGTCGAATAACGTACCTCACGAACCGAGCCGTCGAATAACGTACCTCACGAACCGAGCCGTCGAATAACGTACCTCACGAACCGAGCCGTCGAATAACGTACCTCACGAACCGAGCCGTCGAATAACGTACCTCACGAACCGAGCCGTCGAATAACGTACCTCACGAACCGAGCCGTCGAATAACGTACCTCACGAACCGAGCCGTCGAATAACGTACCTCAAGAACCGAGCCGTCGAATAACGTACCTCACGAACCGATCCGTCGAATAACGTACCTCACGAACCGAGCCGTCGAATAACGTACCTCAGGAACCGAGCCGTCGAATAACGTACCTCACGAACCGAGCCGTCGAATAACGTACCTCACGAACCGAGCCGTCGAATAACGTACCTCACGAACCGAGCCGTCGAATAACGTACCTCACGAACAGAGCCGTCGAATAACGTACCTCACGAACCGAGCCGTCGAATAACGTACCTCACGAACCGAGCCGTCGAATAACGTACCTCACGAACCGAGCCGTCGAATAACGTACCTCGCGAACCGAGCCGTCGAATAACGTACCTCGCGAACCGAGCCGTCGAATAACGTACCTCGCGAACCGAGCCGTCGAATAACGTACCTCGCGAACCGAGCCGTCGAATAACGTACCTCGCGAACCGATCCGTCGAATAACGTACCTCACGAACCGATCCGTCGAATAACGTACATCACGAACCGAGCCGTCGAATAACGTACATCACGAACCGAGCCGTCGAATAACGTAACTCACGAACCGAGCCGTCGAATAACGTACCTCACGAACCGAGCCGTCGAATAACGTACCTCACGAACCGAGCCGTCGAATAACGTACCTCACGAACCGAGCCGTCGAATAACGTAACTCACGAACCGAGCCGTCGAATAACGTACCTCACGAACCGAGCCGTCGAATAACGTACCTCACGAACCGAGCCGTCGAATAACGTACCTCACGAACCGAGCCGTCGAATAACGTACCTCACGAACCGAGCCGTCGAATAACGTACCTCACGAACCGAGCCGTCGAATAACGTACCTCAGGAACCGAGCCGTCGAATAACGTACCTCACGAACCGAGCCGTCGAATAACGTACCTCACGAACCGAGCCGTCGAATAACGTACCTCACGAACCGAGCCGTCGAATAACGTACCTCACGAACCGAGCCGTCGAATAACGTACCTCACGAACCGACGAATAACGTACCTCACGAACCGAGCCGTCGAATAACGTACCTCACGAACCGAGCCGTCGAATAACGTACCTCACGAACCGAGCCGTCGAATAACGTACCTCACGAACCGAGCCGTCGAATAACGTACCTCACGAACCGAGCCGTCGAATAACGTACCTCACGAACCGAGCCGTCGAATAACGTACCTCACGAACCGAGCCGTCGAATAACGTACGTCACGAACCGAGCCGTCGAATAACGTACCTCACGAACCGAGCCGTCGAATAACGTACCTCACGAACCGAGCCGTCGAATAACGTACCTCACGAACCGAGCCGTCGAATAACGTACCTCGCGAACCGAGCCGTCGAATAACGTACCTCGCGAACCGAGCCGTCGAATAACGTACCTCGCGAACCGAGCCGTCGAATAACGTACCTCACGAACCGAGCCGTCGAATAACGTACCTCACGAACCGAGCCGTCGAATAACGTACCTCACGAACCGAGCCGTCGAATAACGTACCTCACGAACCGAGCCGTCGAATAACGTACCTCACGAAGCGAGCCGTCGAATAATGTACCTCACGAACCGAGCCGTCGAATAACGTACCTCACGAACCGACCCGTCGAATAACGTACCTCACGAACCGAGCCGTCGAATAACGTACCTCACGAACCGAGCCGTCGAATAACGTACCTCACGAACCGACCCGTCGAATAACGTACCTCACGAAGCGACCCGTCGAATAACGTACCTCACGAACCGAGCCGTCGAAAAACGTACCTCACGAAGCGACCCGTCGAATAACGTACCTCACGAACCGATCCGTCGAATAACGTACCTCACGAACCGAGCCGTCGGATAACGTACCTCACGAACCGAGCCGTCGAATAACGTACCTCACGAACCGAGCCGTCGAATAACGTACCTCACGAACCGAGCCGTCGAATAACGTACCTCACGAACCGAGCCGTCGAATAACGTACCTCACGAACCGAGCCGTCGAATAACGTACCTCACGAACCGAGCCGTCGAATAACGTACCTCACGAACCGAGCCGTCGAATAACGTACCTCACGAACCGAGCCGTCAAATAACGTACCTCACGAACCGAGCCGTTGAATAACGCACCTCACGAACCGAGCCGTCGAATAACGTACCTCACGAACCGAGCCGTCGAATAACGTACCTCACGAACCGAGCCGTCGAATAACGTACCTCACGAACCGAGCCGTCGAATAACGTACCTCACGAAGCGAGCCGTCGAATAACGTACCTCACGAACCGACCCGTCGAATAACGTACCTCACGAACCGACCCGTCGAATAACGTACCTCACGAACCGACCCGTCGAATAACGTACCTCACGAACCGAGCCGTCGAATAACGTACCTCACGAACCGAGCCGTCGAATAACGTACCTCACGAAGCGACCCGTCGAATAACGTACCTCACGAAGCGAGCAGTGGAATTTCCTCACGAACCCAGGAATTTCCTCACTAACCGAGCCGTCCAATTTCCTCACTAACCGAGCCGTCGAATAATGAATTGCCTCACGAACCGAACCGTCGAATAATAACAATAACATACCTCACGAACCGAACCGTCGAATAATAACATACCTCACGACCCGAGCCACCAACAAAAACAAGGAACTGCGTCTTTCTGCTGAAAATGTAGTCCACTCACTTTCACGTATATATATATATATATACCCATCGACGGGATGTATTACTCCGCCTGCGTGTTCGAGTCAGTTCCGCAAAATGCATGTCCGGTCGTTTCATCGCCATGGTAATCCGTAATCCGTCGGGGATTACGACGAGCGATCTTTCGCAGGCGGAACAGGTATTCTGGGATATGTGGAATAGGTTCATCATCTAAATGAGCAGGTGTCTTGAGATGCTTAGAAAATCGGAAAATGAATGGTGTATTCATGGAACACAACGAAATGAATATGTCGTACTATATAGTCTCGCTGATTGCAGATAAACCGCAATTATTTATGACATTACGTCATTATATATATATATAAATATATATATATATATATATATATATATATATATATATATAAATATAAATATATATATATATATATATATATATATATATATATATATATATATATATATATATATATATATATATATATATATATATATATTGTTGCGGATATGAGATTGGCCTCCATCCATATCCGCTTGTAAATATTCCCCTATTTCCCCAATACTTCCCAACTATCCCCAATCCCCCATTCCCTAGTCCCATTTTCTGTAAACAACACTCTGTAGACCCGACCTCCCCCTATTTCCCCCATTAAATGTCGCATCCAGGTCCACCGCATCTCACGTAGACAACTATAGGACATCTTGCTAGTTATTCTTAGTCTATGTCAGTTAAGGACTCGTTTCCATTAATTCTGACTCTTCGTTGCACCAGAATGTGATTGTATGGCACCGTTAGGAAGTTTAGGACCTCCCAATACCTCCCCGCAGCTCTTCCTCACGGTTCAGCAACAACAACAACAACAGCAACAACAACGGCGGCGGCGCGGGGAGTGCGCGTCCTCACTCCGGCTTGGTTAGCCGCCATCGAACATGTGCTCCGACGGGGTTACCACGTAGGGGCTCGCTGTCAGCTCCTCGTCAAGGGCGGAGCCCGGTAACCCCCCGCACCCAATAGAAGCGGCGGACCGATTCCATCTGGGGCGGAGCCACCGAGCCGAGGGCGTGTCACTCCCCGCTGAGCATGCGCAGGAATAGGGAGGTGACGTCAGATGCGCGCTGGACTTGAAGGAAGAGAGACGCCACCTCCGAGCGCTGCAATACCTCCCCGCATCTCTGGACCGGACCGTGTTGATTCTGCCCCTGAGCCAAGGTGCACCTTGTGCTATCGACTGCCTGTCCTTCCCTGCCATCAATCCCTGTGTAAGTCAGTCTTGTTCCGTTTGTCTGTGGTCTGTCGGGGATAGATAAGATTGTGTCTAAGTGCCCATCTTTTCTGTGCTTTACCTCTTACCTTGTAATCTACCCCTTTTCTGCACCACCAATTATATCCTCCTCCGGAGGTCTTGAGAACTGTACCCCTTGTGTCGTTGCATTTATCCCAGCCGTTGTGTCCTTTCCTTCATTGATTTAGCATAGCGCGATTTGGTCAACGTCGGGTGGAATCGGGTGAGTTGGGGAAGAATCGGGGGGAATTGTTAGGTCGCGGCAATACCACCGCTCGGTAAATAACATCAAATCCGCGATCCGTAACAACTGGTGTCGAGGAGTGAGATCGGACCCGAAGCGCGCTTAACGCGCTCAAAATTACAAGTTACCGAAATTTGTTTTGTTTTAAAATAAAAACCCGAATTTTGAAAGTCGCGCTATGGCGGATCAAGACGGCTGGGTTCCGGTAGAGGAGAGTGAGGCAGGGTCGATCCAGGACCAAATTGAGGGACATGAGGAGAGCAAAGCAGTGAGGGCGGCAGGTTCGCAGGGTGGCGTCCTCGCGCACGAGGTTACGGGCGCGCAAAATGGCGCCTCGCACATGGCCACGGCGACCACGCCCGCGACCGTAGCAGCGCCGTTGGTGGATTTGAACCTTTTTTTTATACAAATGAAGGCCCTTATGGACAAGAATAGCGAAGAAATGGAAAGCAGAATGATGGGGGTAATGGGGAACCGGATGGGTGCTCAGAGTGAGCGATTGGAGGGCCAAATGGGGGTAATGGGGAACCGGATGGTAGCTCAGGGTGAGCGATTGGAGGGCCAAATGGGGGTAATGAGGGACGAAGCGAGGGGTACCGGTGAGGGGTTAGACAATGGGATAAAAGAGGTAAAGAATGGGTTAACGGGGGTGGAAAACAGAATGGCCGCTCAAGAGAATCAAATAGAAGGGATGCAAAAGGGGTTAGAGGGGTTAGAAAACAGTATGGAAGGCAAATTGAGGGACATGAGGGACCAAGCGGAAAGGGAAGTTAAAAAATGGGGCAGCAGATAGAGGGGGTCAGAATGGGGGTAGAAACTAAATTGGATGCTCACAGGGAGGAAATGGAGCAGATGAGGGCGGCATCTGGGCAGGAGATGCAAGTGATGGGAGAAGAGATCAGAAGAGGTGTGAGTGAGGAGGTCGGAGGAGTGCGCGAGGAGGTGAGGCACTGTAAGGAGCGCATGGAGAAGGAGGTGAGAAAGGGGACTGTAAAGTTACAAGGGGGCATAGAGGACCTGACGCAGGAGGTGGAACAGCTGACGGTGGGACAGACTGAGTTAGTGGACCAGGTAAAGAAGAACACAGCGGTAATAGAGGGTTTAAAATCGACACAGAAGGAGATGAAAAAGGACGTAGGGGTAATTAAAAAAGAGTGTCAGACGGTACATGAGGACCTGACGAGGAAAATGGACGAGGTGATAGAGGTAATGGAGACGAAGGACCGGCAGGTGAGGACGCACATGGAAACGGTCAAGGTAGCCTTAGAGGACGAACTTGAGGAGACGTACCGGGAAATAAAAGAGGTGAAGCAGAAATTAGAAGAAGTGGAAGAAGGGGTGAGCGAAATTAAGAAGCGACGGAGAGGGGATAAGAAAGAGATAAAAGAGGAGGTAAAAGAATTGGTCCAAAGTCTGTGTTCGGATCGTGATGATGTGCTCATTAACCGGATGAGGGATTCGCAGGTGATGGAGGAGAAGCGAAGAGAAAGAGGACCCGGTGTAAGTGGTGACCAATATGGTCGTGCGTATGATGCGCCAGGTGATTTAATGAGCTTGGGGGTCGAGATGGACCCGGGTGTTCGTGAGAGGCCGTTGGTGAAGTGTGCGACAGGTCTGGTGTGCGAAAAAGGAGGTGTGCGAGAAAGTCCGACTCTGGGGTGTGTGAGGAAAAAGTGCGTGCCAAGGAGTGAGGGTGCTGTCGAGAGTGAGTCGGTCGTAGCGCGTGTGCGAGGGAGCACATGGAAGCGCGTAGTGAGGAGTGTTACGGAGGGTGTAAAGGGAGAATGCACGCCTGTGGTGAGTGTTACAGAGGATGTAACGGGAGAGGGTGTGCGAGAAAGATGTGTGACGGACAGGTGCATGGGGAAAGAGTGCGCTGTCAAAAGTAAGGAAGAGTGTACACCTGTGGTGAGTGTTACAGAGGGTGTAACGGGAGAGTGTGCGCGAGAAAGGTGTGTAACGGACGGGTGCATGAGGAAAGAGTGCGCTGTCGAGAGTAAGGGTGAGTGCGCTGTCAAGAGTGGAGGTGAGAGTAGTAAGAGTGACACGGAGCGTGAGTTGGTTGTGACAGGTGAGAAAGGAAGCACACCTGGAATGGTAGAGCGGGTGTGGGAATGCACGCTGGAATTGGTAGTGAGGCACGTGGTTGGGTGTGCGAGTGAAAGCACACCTGTGATTGTCACAGAGGAGGTGACCGAGGAAGGGGCGCGAAGAGGTGTGTTGGCGAGGTGTGCGACCAACGAATGTGTGCCAAAGTGTTCAGTGGTCAGGTGTGTGACCAAGGCTGTGAGTGGAATGAGTGTACCTGGGTGTGTTAGAGAAGGTACGAGGAGCATGGGAACAGCTGGAGGTATGAGCAAGAAAGGGGTAGCGTATGCATGTAAGCATGCAGGTGAGGCATCGACGGTAACCGGGTTAGAGGTTAGAACGACTTATAGCCGAATCGGGCCCTCGGTGCGCGTCGGGCAGCTTCGCGTGCCGCAAGGACCAGCGGGGATCCGAACCACGGCGGGTTCGAAAGGACCGCCGTACGCGATCCACGCTGGGCCTCGCTTTGAACGGCCGCGTCCGTGCTCCACTAGGCGGAGCGGGCAGCCCGATAGGAAGGGTCGTCAATGCGACCACCTTTTGTTGAGGCATTCCGGCAGGTCGAGATCGGGCCATGGGATGGCTCCGTGCCGAGATGGTGCGTGGGATCTTGGCCCGGGTAAACCTCCTTCCCTGCCCTGAATGCGGGACGTATCCAGCCGCTGGCACCAAACAACCCGCATTCATGGCTTGGCTGTAAGAAGCCGAGCTTTAGAAGTTAATTGGCGCACCGAGAGGCATTAGTAAGTAGACTGTAATGACGAGGATAGTGTTTTGGCCCCGAAATTAGAAAAACAAAATTGATGATTGGCAAAGGATTGGCAGTAATGATTGGCAGATGATGGGTAGTGATTGGCAAATTTTTGATTTGTTGAAATTTGATGTGCAAAATTGGTAGTGGGAGATGCCCGATGTGGTGGGATGGCAACTCTGTCATCCCTCACAAAAGTGGGGCAAATGCGCTATAGTTTATGGGGTGTATGGCAGTGAAAACTAGCCCGGGTGGGTTAGGATATTGTGTGTAGGGCCCTAGAAGATGACCTTAGGTGACGTTAAGATTAGTTAGTGACAAGGATACCTGTAGTGGGGACGCAGGTAGATTAGTGTGGATGATAATGACGAGGGAGCGCAATAGTTTAAAGGGACGACTGGGAAGCGCAAGTTTCAGAGGGGAGTAGTTAGATGAGATGATGCTGTGTGAGAACTGGACAGGTGTGTGGAGCGGTGTATGAGTAGTGAGTGTTGTGGATCAGCGTGAATGCGCTTGGGGGAGAGAAGGGTGCAGGTGGCACCAAGTATGAGAGCACAGGTGTGCAAGTACAGGTGTGTGGAATACATGGAGTAAGTGGTACGGAGTGGTGTGCATGGTGCGAAGTTGTGGATGGGGGAAGAGTGGACCCCTTTCACGAGTACCCGGGGCGGGTAGTGTAAGTGTTAGGTAGAGGGTATAGGTAAATTGTGGTTGGATATTGGCATTTGTGGTGCGGTTGCAGAATGGTATTGTGGATGGGTGCATTAGTGTTGTGGAAATGGCTGGGAGTGTAGCCTGTTAGTGTGTGTAGTTGGTTTGGGCACTCCACCACTGTGAGGATGTCGGCCAGGTGAGGCCGCAGGTGGGCTCTGGGAGCCGGTAGTTGTGGATGGGTGCCTGAGGATCCCGGGTGTGGATCGGGCAGCCCGTGCCAGAGAGGGCACTGAGGGGGTGAGAGTGCGAGAGGGCCTTCCCCAGTTAGTTAGGTTAGGGTGAGGAGCAGGTAAGCTCGGGTGGCAACTACAGTGGTGGAGGTGTGCAGGTGGGTAGACCTGCTGGGAGAGCTACACGTCACAGCCCAGAAATTGTGCGAGGGCACCGAGTGATGAATCGGGGGAGTGAGACCCCAAATTGAGAAGCACCACAAATTGGTCAATGGGAATTGGTTTTTAGAACCCATAGTGTAAGTTGGCCAATGGATTGGCAGGGAAAGACCCCGGGTAATGTAAAGTTGTTAAAGTCATTTAGGAAATAGTTAGGATTGATGAACCTGTCGCACCATACGCAGCCACTTACCGGTGATGATGACGACTCCACACCTGTGTTTTCTTTGTTCTGTGTTGCAGGAAATAAGAATTGCTGTGTGGATTTGTGAGACGCATCACGACGTGGATGAGACATTGGGGTGATTCCATCTCTCCCTCCTTAGGAGGGACTGATGATGAATTGGTGATGGCAAATTTTGATGTTGAGTTGGAGATGGCAAATTTTGATGAGAGTTGGAAATGGCAAATTTGATTGGTTAGGAGGGAGAGAAGACGAATTTGGTTTATGGGAGGAACGGGGAAGACAGTAGGGACGTTTGTTTGATGTGTAAAGTAGATGTTTATGGGTAGTGTTGTGTTTTGTGGATACAGTAAGAGGTAAGGGAGGGGCAATGTAGGTTACCTGGTGGGGGGGGGGGGGGCGTACGGTAGGAACGTACCTGTCTCACCTGGTTCCCATGTGCCCCCAGTGTGCATTACCTTGTATTGCGTGCACTTTTGCGCCCTTACCACCTTACTCAATTGTCTTCTTTTGTCTCCCACCTCCGAGGATCTGGCTTTGGGGCAGAGAGAGAGGAGAGAGAGGTGCTGCCTCCGCAGTTGTGGGCCTGTACTTTCGCTGCTTGCTGCCTGGATCGATACACCATATGGAGCGCAATTTTTGTGGCCGCCCACCATGGACCGCAGTTCTTCTGCGGGCAAGCACCACCCGTGGATGGACCTATGGGTCAACGTGGCACCTATGCCATACAGGTGAACCACTTATAGTTGGCCCCCCTGACGGCCACAATTTAGAAATGGACGCGGTTGGCGCCTTTCTTTATTGGCGCTGAGGAAGCGCCTTTAGCGATTGACTTCCAGCCAGTGTAACGCTAATACCTGTCACAGGAATTCTGAGATCATATAAGTGGGCGTGGCAGTTCCTGATTGGTTCATGTTGGGGAACGCCTTCTCGCTGCCGACGTGACGTAAATTCACGCACGCGCACTGGTGATTGGCGCTGAGGAAGCGCCTTTAGCGATTGACTTCCAGCCAGTGTAACGCTAATTCCTGTCACAGGAATTCTGAGATCATATAAGTGGGCGTGGCAGTTCCTGATTGGTTCGTGTTGGGGAACGCCTTCTCGCTGCCGACGTGACGTAAATTCGCGCACGCGCACTGGTGAAGCTTACTCGATCTTACTCAATCCCATATTACATGTACTTTCATTGCATACAAATTATACTTCCTCCTAGAAATTCCATGCCCGAACCTCAGCGCAATCCAAGAGGATTCACTTGTTTTTAAAGAAGCCAGAAGGCCAAGTGGGCTCCAAGGCAAGACCAGCGGCAGAACATCGGCCGGCTGCGACACCACCGGTGACCATGGACACTTGATTGTGCATTTTTATGAACACTTTATTGGTGCACCGGATGGTGCTGACTGTGTGTATGGGGTGGTGCTTTTGGTGCTTGGATGGGGTGCTCTGCACATTATTAAAGGCCGTAGGGCCACAGGGCACTCGTGGGTTGGTGTATCGATGCTGGCATGCGTGCTCTCTCTCTATGCATAACATCTGCATGTGTTCCTCAAAGAACAGGTCCTGGATCGTAGTGTAAATATCAGTCTTGTGTAAATAATGCTCCCTACCGGCTGTGTGTTTAGTTTGAGGATTCTTTCCGCGATTCGGTTATCCTGTGGGTGTGTTTCTGTGAGGAGAAGGGTGCAACGTCGCAGGGGGACATATTTACTCATTTGTGAACATCTGTAAAACTGTCGCACTCAGGGTTGAGTTAATAGTAGAGGGAACTACATCTGAGTGCCACACTAAAGTAAGTAAAAATTTATCGGGTCGGGACGCCCCGAGGTAGAGAAGGGTGCAATGTTGCGGATATGAGATTGGCCTCCATCCATATCCGCTTGTAAATATTCCCCTATTTCCCCAATACTTCCCAACTATCCCCAATCCCCCATTCCCTAGTCCCATTTTCTGTAAACAACACTCTGTAGACCCGACCTCCCCCTATTTCCCCCATTAAACGTCGCATCCAGGTCCACCGCATCTCACGTAGACAACTATAGGACATCTTGCTAGTTATTCTTAGTCTATGTCAGTTAAGGACTCGTTTCCATTAATTCTGACTCTTCGTTGCACCAGAATGTGATTGTATGGCACCGTTAGGAAGTTTAGGACCTCCCAATACCTCCCCGCAGCTCTTCCTCACGGTTCAGCAACAACAACAACAACAGCAACAACAACAACGGCGGGCGGCGCGGGGAAGTGCGCGTCCTCACTCCGGCTTGGTTAGCCGCCATCGAACATGTGCTCCGACGGGGTTACCACGTAGGGGCTCGCTGTCAGCTCCTCGTCAAGGGCGGAGCCCGGTAACCCCCCGCACCCAATAGAAGCGGCGGACCGATTCCATCTGGGGCGGAGCCACCGAGCCGAGGGCGTGTCACTCCCCGCTGAGCATGCGCAGGAAGAGGGAGGTGACGTCAGATGCGCGCTGGACTTGAAGGAAGAGAGACGCCACCTCCGAGCGCTGCAATACCTCCCCGCATCTCTGGACCGGACCGTGTTGATTCTGCCCCTGAGCCAAGGTGCACCTTGTGCTATCGACTGCCTGTCCTTCCCTGCCATCAATCCCTGTGTAAGTCAGTCTTGTTCCATTTGTCTGTGGTCTGTCGGGGATAGATAAGATTGTGTCTAAGTGCCCATCTTTTCTGTGCTTTACCTCTTACCTTGTAATCTACCCCTTTTCTGCACCACCAATTATATCCTCCTCCGGAGGTCTTGAGAACTGTACCCCTTGTGTCGTTGCATTTATCCCAGCCGTTGTGTCCTTTCCTTCATTGATTTAGCATAGCGCGATTTGGTCAACGTCGGGTGGAATCGGGTGAGTTGGGGAAGAATCGGGGGGAATTGTTAGGTCGCGGGCAATACCACCGCTCGGTAAATAACATCAAATCCGCGATCCGTAACAATATATATATATATATATATATATATATATATATATATGTATATATATATATATATATATATATACTGTATATATATACTCACGAACCGACCCGTCCCTCCCGCTCCCCCTCCCTTCTCCCTCCACGCTACCCTCTCCCCTTCCCCCCTCCCCTTTCCCCTCCTCTCTCCCTCCCCTCCCCTCCCCCCTCCCTTTCCCCCATGCCCCTCCCTTTCCCCCTACCCCTTCCTTTCTGCCCTCCCCTCCCCCCCTCCCCTCCCCTCCTCCCTCCCTCTCCCCTCCCCCCTCTCCTCCCCTCCCCCCTGTTCCCCTCCTCTTCCCCCTTCCCTCCCCTCCCCCGCCCGGCAATGCCGGTACTTCTGCTAGCCAGGCTAGCTAGGAAGGAAGGAAGGAAGGGGTAGGGGGGAAGGGGAGGGGCATGGGGGGAAAGGGAGGGGGAGGGGAGGGGGGAGGGAGGGGAGGAGGGGGGAGGGAGAGGGGGGAGGGGGAGGGGGAGAGGGAGGGGGGGAGGGGAGAGGGAGGGGGAGAGGGGGAGGGGGGAGGGGGGAGGGGTATTGTGGAAAGGAAGGGGTAGGGGGGAAAGGGAGGGGGAGGGGAGGGGGGAGGAGGGGGGGGGGAGGGAAGGGGGAGGGGCGGGGAGGGGGAGGGGGCAGGGAGGGGGAGGGGCAGGAGGGGAGGGGGATGGGGGAGGGGAGGGGGAGGGGGGAGGGGGGGAGTGGGGGAGAGGGGGAGAGGGGAGGAGGACTAAAAAACAACAACCGTTTATTCGTTCTTGGCGCGAAAAAATGGCGCGCATTTTGTCATTATGTGCGACTTTACGACATTTCTACGGACGTGAAAACATTTGTTTTCCTTAAAAATATATTTAAAATACAATAAAAGAAGCTAAAAAACAATTAAAAATACAATAAAAAGCACATTAAAATATATAAATATGTACGTACAGTATACTGTACGTACGCGCAACCGCTGATTCGCATTCACAACAGAGGCGACGTACAGTATTCCTTTGCTCTGTCTGGTGTTAGCCATGGGTCCGAAGAAGGATAATGCTAGTGTTTCCAAGCGTAATGTGGTTACGATGGACGATAAGGTAAATCTGATTAAAAGGTATGGAAAAGGTTGAAAAGTGTCGGTGATAGCGCATCGACCTCATCGCGAATCGGAACCGCAATGCATCATGGGATCGGAAAGGGGTAATATCGCCGCCACAAACTACACCATGGAATTGCAGGCTGGCGCGGGTTTGTTAAACCATTGATATTAAAATAAAAAAGTACCCTATAACCACCGGGATTTTATGCTGATTCCGAATCTGTGTCTAAAACTTTTCTCCGATGTGTAGTTCTTGAGTTATAAGCGGACATCAAGACAGACAGACAGACACTCCTCCTTTATATATATATATAACAGTATATATATATATATATATATATATATATATAATATATATATATACCACCGTTTAGAGGCCATTTTTCCCCGCAAAAGCGGGGGTTGGCCTTTTCGGGGACCGTGGTAGTTGTTGTTTTTTGGTCCCCTTTTTGACGCAATGTTTTACGGCCGGATGCCCTTCCTGACGCCAACCCTTTTTGCCGCCTTCAACGACAAACAGGGAATTACCAGTGAACTGGTACTCAATTAGCCGACCTCGGAAGGATGACAGGCTGAGTCAACCCCCCTGGCATTAATTCGGCGATCGATCCGAGATTCGAACCCAGGATCCTAGGATCCTAAGCCGGCACCCTAGCCGCTAGCCCAACACCAGGGATCAGTTCCCTGGGACTATATACTGGACCTGGCGTATGTATATATATATTATGTATATATATATATATATATATATATATATATATATATATATATAATATATATATATTGTTGCGGATATGGGATTTGGCCTCCATCCATATCCGCTTGTAAATATTCCCCTATTTCCCCAATACTCCCCAACTATCCCCAATCCCCATTCCCTAGTCCCATTGTCTGTAAACAACACTCTGTAGCCCCGACCTTCCCCTTTTTCCCCCATTAAATGTCGTACCCAGGTTCACCGCATCTCACGTAGACAACTATAGGACATCTTGCTAGTTATTCTTAGTCTATGTCAGTTAAGGACTCGTTTCCATTAATTCTGACTCTTCGTTGCACCAGAATGTGATTGTATGGCACCAGTAGTAAGTTTAGGACCTCCCAATACCTCCCCGCATCTCTTCCTCATGAAACAACAACACCAACAACAACAACAGCGCGCGGGGAGTGCGCGTCCTCACTCCGGCTTGGTTAGCCGCCATTGACCATGTGCTCCGACGGGGTTACCACTCAGGGGCTGACTGTCAGCTCCTCGTCAAGGGCGGAGCCCGGTAACCCCCCCCGCACCCAATAAGAAGCGGCGGACCGATTCCATCTGGGGCGGAGCTAACGAGCCGAGGGCGTGTCACTCCCCGCTGGATATGCGCAGGAAGACGGAGGTGACGTCAGATGCGCCCCAGCTACGAGGAAGAACGGACGCCACCTCCAGCGCGACGATACCTACCCGCATCTTTGGACCGGACCGGGTCGATTCTGCCCCTGAGCCAAGGTGCACCTTGAGCCATCGATTCTGCCCTTCCTTGCCATCAATCTCTGTGTGAGTCAGTCTTGTCCCGTTTGTCTGTGGTCTGTCAGGAATTAAGATAAGACCGTGTATAAGTGCCCACCTTTCTGTGCTGTACCTCTTGTGCCGTGTAATCTAAACGTTCTGCATATCCCATATTATATCCTCCTCCGGAGGTCTTGAGAACTGTACCCCTGGTGTCGTGTCATTTAACCCAGCCGTTGTGTCCTTTCCTTCATTGATGTAGCGTAGCGCCAACGTTCGAGTATAATCGGGTAACTTGTGCGAACACGGCGGCCATTCCGCTCGGCCCAGCATAACATCTTAATAAGTCGTGTCTGTAACAATATATATATATATATATATATATACTGTATATATATATATATACTGTATATATTATATATATATATATACTGTATATATTATATATATAATTATATATATATATATATATATATATATATATATATATATATATGTATATATATATATGTATATATATATATATGTATATATATATATATATATATATATATATATATATATATATATATATATATATATATAGTGCAGCGGCATAGCAAAAATTTAAGAAGAATTGTGCATTTTGTGATGGAAGCACCAAATTTGGCACAATGATAGAATGTTATATTTAGAACATTTTCAGATGTGGAACCACTTTGAAATTCACCCAAGGTCGCCGCCATATTGGATTTCAAAATGGCGGCTTTAAAAATCTGTAACCCTTAGGGGGGGGTGGCGGAAACAAATCCTACAGGCACAATTATTGCCCCATTCACCCTATATCTTTTCTAACATCAGTAGACACATTACAGCGGCGATTCTGAGCTCAAGGGAACATCTAGGGGTCTGGGGAGTGAAAAATTTGAAAATTTCGGCCAAAAATACCCCTAAAAGAGGTCATTTGGTGTCAAATTTCAGGGGGGGTCGTGTATTGTCCTGTAGATAAAACATGCTGGTCCGTTGATTAACCCCTAATTAAACGACTTTTTTGTTTGTTTGCTCCATCCAGGTTTCAATCATGTCGAAGCAGTTCAAGTTAGTTCATGTTACCAAGCATGTAACTTCAACGCCAAAGACGCCACTGGACTGGGAACTCTGTGTTCTGTGTCAAGTTGATATAGGAGAGTCCCTACAGTGTCCTGCTGTCACGAAAAGAACTGATGCAGGTGCTGGATACAAGACACTTGAAGACAATCTATCAGCATTCAATAAACTAGGCAAGCTGCCACAAGACGTGGACTTGCAACGACTGGATGAAGGCCAAGGGATAGCTGCCACTCTAGCTGCCCACCAAGCCAAGTGGCACAAGTCATGCAGGGTGAAATATAACACTACCAAGCTACAGCGGGTACAGAAGAGAAGTCATTCAGAGGGGAGGCCCTATCCCCAGTACAATCACAGATAAGTACAAGCTTACTAGGTCTCAGGCAGCTTGTGTTGATAGCATATGCGACAATTTGTGCTTCTTCTGCCAGCAAGAGCTTGGTTTGGAGTTTCATCAAGCAGCGACATTGGAACTAGATAAACACGTTCGCAAGGCTGCAGAGTTTCTTCAGGATACCACTTTGTTAGCCCAACTGAGTGCTGGGGACATGGTCGCAAGAGAGGCCAAGTACCATAAGAAATGTTTGACATCCCTATACAACCGCGTGAGGGCAGCAAAAATGCTTGCTGAGCAAAGCCAGAGCACGGTAGATGTCATTTCAGCAATAGTCCTTGCTGAACTGGTAACGTACATAGAGGAAACTGCTAAAGAAGAAGACACTGCTCCTGTATTCAAGATGGCAGACCTCACCAAGCTCTACACAATGAGAATGGAACAGTTCGGAGTTGTGCTGGAAACACGAGTCCATACAACCAGACTCAAGGAGCGTATCCTGGCACACTTCCCTGATCTGCAGGAGCACAGGCAGGGAAGAGATGTCCTGCTGGTGTTTCAGGAAGACATTGGCAGTGCATTAGCCAAGGCATGTCAACATGATATTGACAGTGATGTTGTGCACCTGGCACGAGCTGCAGGGATTATAAGGAAGGATATGTTCCAGTCATCTCAGCCTTTCAATGGGTCCTTCTCAAACAAATGTCAAGAAGAGTCTGTGCCACAACTGCTGCTGACAATGGTCTCCATGATTTTAGAGGGCGCAGGCATCAAAGATCAGGCATGTCAGTCATCGGCATCGGCGTCTGTGACAATAGCTCAACTTCTCAAATACAACAGTGTGAAGCATGAGAGGAGAGGTGCAGGCACAGACGTACGACACAGCATTAGTCAAGAGACTCCTTTGCCAATATATCTTGGCTTGATGCTTCATGCCCATACGAGAAAGAGGGAACTGGTTGACACATTATCTGGACTAGGGATCAGCATTGCCTATGATAGAGTGCTACGGATCTCTGCAGAGCTGGGGAATGGGGTCTGTCAGCGCTTTCGGGCGGAGAAGGTGGTCTGTCCCCCAAAGCTCCGTGGTGGAGTGTTCACCACATCAGCTGTGGATAATATAGACCACAATCCCAGTTCCACGACAGCACACGACTCCTTCCACGGAACTGGTATTTCATTGATACAACATCCAGACTATGACAATCAAGGCACAGACCGAGGTATTGTCATCATCGGGGGTGTCTCAAATGTCAAGACTGTGGAGGACCTTCCACGGTATTACACAGATGTACAACCAGTTAGTTCACTTGCCAAAAGCCACCCTGTACCAGCTGGAACCCAGGCGTCGCTGCAGAGGAATCCTGCACAAGCTGAACTGGATAAAGAGAAGAGGTGGCTCCAGACTGTGAAGGATGCATGTGACAGTGGTGACACACAGAATCCAGGAAACATTTCTTGGGCTGCACATCACGCAGAGAACCAATCGGCCAAGGATACTAGTATCACAGTCACACCCACTGCCTTGCTTCCCCTCTTCCATGACCAAGCCCTCCATGACCAAGCACTCAGTGGCAATGATCCGCCATGCCATGGATGTCGTGAAAGCAGCGATCAATGAGCTAAACCCTGGACAGATACCCGTCGTCACACTGGACCAACCACTTTATGCGATCGCCAAGCAGGTGCAATGGAACTGGCCAGACACACATGGTGAAGATCTCTTTGTGGTCATGCTGGGTGGTCTACACACAGAGATGGCAGCTTTGAAGACAGCAGGAGACTGGCTGCAAGACAGCGGTTGGACACAGGCATTGGTTCAGGCAGAGATAGCAACAGCTGGCACAGCAGACTCCTTCTTGCGTGCAGCTCACGTCAGCCGTACAAGACGCGCCCACCAAGTAACTGTTGCTGCCCTACACATACTGCAGCATCGTGCATATGACATATACAACGAAAGAGCAACTGCAAGAGATGAGGAACCATTGGAGTTCGAGGCATGGTGTGACCAGAGAGCAGCGGCATGTCCACAGTTTCAGTACTGGGCCACTGTACTTAACCTGGAGCTCTGTATACTCCTCTACATACGTTCACTGAGAGAGTCCAACTTCACGCTGTACATGGACACCCTACCAGAGCTAGCTGCATGGTTCGCTGCATTGGGCCATATCCACTATGCTCGCTGGTTACCAGTCCACATCAGGGACATGGTTGGCATTGCAGAGAAACACCCAGATGTTGCTGCCAAGTTCCATGCGGGGCACTTCACATCCAAGAAGACTAGGCATGCTTTCTCCGCCATCTCCCTAGACCAGGCTCATGAACAAAACAATGCCACGGTCAAAGGCGATGGCGGGGCAGTGGGCCTAACTGAAAATCCAAGTGCCCTTCGACGGTGGATGGTGGCTGGCCCCGAAGTTGCTCGGGTCATCACAGAATTTGAGACCTCACAGCAACTGCGCCAAAGGGGAGAGCACACCCACCACCATGAGCAAACCGACAGTGTGCAGAAGAAGTTCGTCCAAGATGTCCGTGCACTGACAACAGTCATCGAAGAGATGGGCAGCCCCTTTGAAGAAGAAAGCACAGATTTGCTGGTCCTGGGCACACTGGAGATCTTGGGCCCAGCTGTTGTAGATACTGTGCGTACAGCTTTACAGATTGGGAGAGATCAGTTCCATTCATTTGAGAAGGAACGTCTGGCAGACAGATCCAAGCCACTCAATGATGTCATCAAACGCAACAAACTCCCGTTGTTTTCATCCATCAAGGTCAAAGCTGCCCAGAAGAGCAAACAACAAGTAGCCTCTGCAAAGAGTGATTCAGAGCTCTTCTCCAGACTATACATCGCATGCCAAACCAGAGATGGGGGTCTCGAGCAGTTCTTCAAACATGAGAACAGCGCACATCCGCCAGCACTCTCGCAAAATGGACAGCTCCGCTTTGGTTCCAAAGCTGACTTGTTGCAGCCCTTAGAACAGCTTGTCGAAACAAAGTCGGACCCACCACAAGTATCTTCTGTGATCCTCGATGGAGCTGTAATAGTTCAAATGCTGAGCCCAGGCCAGACCAAAACATTTCTTGACTATGCCACAAAAGTATTCGTTCCATACATTATGTCACAGTTTCAACATCGATCTCGTCTCGATCTAGTGTGGGACCGCTATGCAAAGTCAGGCAGCCTGAAGGCAACTGCAAGGACCAACAGAGGCAAGGGAATACGCAGACGTGTCACTGGCTCTGCCCTCCTACCAGGCAACTGGCACAGTTTCCTCCGTGTTAACGAGAACAAGGAGGAACTCTTCAGCTTTCTGTCTAAGCAGGTCACGGAGTCCATCGATGTGTCAGACAAACAGCTGATTGCTACTGACGGTGAACAGGTAATGTGCATGATGTATGTTAGTGTGTGTTAGTGAAAGTGTGTGTATGTGTCTGGGTGGTGAGAGTGGGTGCGTGCCTGCTTGTGTGTTTGAGAGTGTGTGTACAATCTTCTGTGGTTTCAGTACATATTATACAATGTATTATTGATTTATGCTGTTGTAGAGTAAATTCTTACCCACATATGTGTATTCTTTTCATATAATTTAATTTTGATTATATAATCCCGATTTGTATTATCTATTCGGAAGAATATTTTGTATTGTATATATAATCTTTAGCTGTCCACGGTACACTCCCTCAAATTGTTAAGAAAGGCCTATTGGCCATAGTGTTCTTGAATTGCTTTTTTCTTTCCTGGCATCTTGGGGGAGTGTACACGAACAGGCTACTGTTATATGTGCAATGTCATATTGTATGATTTCATGTGTTTGATGCCAAGTAAATAACAATAATACTAATAATAATAATAATAATAATAATAATAATTGCCCTGTATTTATGTACTTGAAATAATGTACTGAAATAAATTAATAAATGTTATGCAGATTCATGTCAGGTTTTATTCGTGACCACCTACACCAAAGGAATTCACATTTAATTTACATCACGGTATTGTTCATGCTTACACCAACAGGTCATTGCTGTACCACCATGTGCAGACACAGCCGCTTTGGCCCCGTGCAATCACGAGGAAGCAGACACGCGCATGATGCTCCACGCAGCAGCTGCTATGAAATCTGGACACCGCAGAGTACTCATCCGCACCGTGGACACAGATGTGGTGGTTCTCGCTGTGTGGATGGCCCAGGAGCTTAATGAGGTAGTGGACGAACTCTGGTTAGCGTTTGGAACCGGAAAGAACTTCTGCTACATAGCAGCACACGAGCTGTCTGCTACCCTGGGACCAGACAAAGCCAAGGCACTGCCAATCTTCCATGCAATCACAGGGTGTGATACCGTCTCGAGCTTTGCAGGTCGTGGCAAGAAAACAGCATGGGCAGTATGGGAAACTTTTCCAGAAGTGACCAATGCATTCCTGGACCTGGGATCTGCACCAAGTGAGATATCTGAGGATACACTGGCAACCCTGGAGAGATACGTAGTGCTTCTGTACGACCGCACATGCACATGTTCTGAGGTGAATCTGGCAAGAAAGAAACTCTTTGCAAAGAAATCTCGATCCATTGAAGCAATACCTCCAACACAGGCCGCCCTAGTACAACACGTGAAGAGAGCAACTTACCAGGGTGGACATTGTTGGGGACAGTCTCTTGTCCCACACTGCTATCTCCCATCACCATGCGACTGGGGGTGGGTGGACAATGACGGACAGTTCGATCCTCTGTGGACAACACTACCAGAAGCTGCCAAATCCTGCTATGAACTCATCTGTTGTGGGTGCGAAAAAGGTTGCAGTGGGAGATGCAAGTGCAAGAAAGCGGCTCTGAAATGCACAGCACTGTGTGCCTGTGATGGTGACTGCTCACATTGAGTTGGAACTGTGACACTTGGCATGACTTGATGCAATACGCTCGCTAGTTCTCTTGCTGAACGTGTGTATACAATGTACGTAATATGGGATTATCAGTTGCTTATGTGCATTAAAACATATTTCAATACAACCATTCAATTCATTGACCTCAGAAATGTACATCTAGACACCAGAATCAAGTATCTAGCTGGCATAGAACCAGAGATATCGGTCAGCAGATTTTCGGAAGCCGCCATCTTGGAATCCAATATGGCGTCAGTAAATCAATTTCCGCCATCTTGAAATCCAATATGGCGTCAGTAAATCAACTTCTAAGTAGAACCATTCAATTCCTTGACCTCAAGTTTGTACATCCAGACACTAAAATCAAGGCTGTAGCTGGTATAGAACCAGAAATATTTGTAATTAAAGATTTTTAAGCCGCCATTTTGAAATCCAATATGGCGGCCACATTGGGGTGAATTCCAAAGTGGTTCCATATCTGAAAATGTTCTCCATATAATTTTCTATCATTCTGCCAAATTTGGTGCTTCCATCACAAAATGCACAATTGGTTTGCTATGCCGCTGCACTAATATATATATATATATATATATATATATATATATATATATATATATATATATATATATATATATATATATATATATATATTGTTGTGGAAATGAGAATTGTGTTTTTTTATTGTTGTAAAAATATCACCCTCCTTCCTCCAGTTGTGTATAAAGATCAAAGGGCGTCCCTTAGTTAGGTCATATACAATCACGTTAGCCAATCATAGAGTTCCTCCTTGTTGGTAGTTATTTCCTTATTCTGGGTATTAGGTTAAGGCTTTGTCTTCCATTAATTAATACTCCATTGCACGGAATTCAAATAGATAGATCCCCTTTTTCAAATCCCCCCAAAGCCTCTATTGCCACCTGCATTTATTGCCAACTGCATTTATTGCCAACTGCATTTATTGCCAACTGCATTTGCCGCCATTACGGCGTGGTCAGCTCGGGGAAGAGGGGCGTGCCCGCCCATCGTCATCAAGGGTGGAGCCAGAGAGCCGTGCCCACCAACTGGCACTGCGGAGAGCGACCCGATGGGCGTTTCCCCGAAAGGCCGGCGGCTTGATCGCCACGCGCCTCATAAAAGGGGGTTGGGAGGGACTGCTTAAGCAGATGAGTGAGGAGTCCACCACAGTTGAGTCCACCACAGTTGAGTCCACCGCAGCTGAGTCCACCGCAGCTGAGTCCACTGCAGCTGAGTCCACCGCAGTTGAGTTGAGCTTTGACGGCAGTTTCGACCTGCTGCTACGAAGCAACGCCGCCGTGTGAACCAGATTGAGGAGGATCGGCGGCCGCTCACTTCGAGCCTTGCCGTTTGCACGAACAAGACCCGCATCCTTCCAGCTCTGTAGACCACCTGGACCATCCTCTCCTTCCAGCCAATCGTTCCTGCCTTCATTCCCCATTCGTGTGAGTCTGTCTTTGTTTGTTCTGTCCTGGGCTAAGTAAGACTGTTTATAGGTAAGCTAATTTGCACTGTGTCTCCTTGATTCCTTCTGTCTTTATTTTAATATCCTTCCTCCTCCTTGGTTTCTTTTGGTTGTAAATAGTAGTAATAAATTATAGTCGTATTTCAAACCCTTTTTGTCTTCTTCTTCTTCTTCTTCACATCCGTCGTCTTTTTCTTTTCCCCATTGAATACCTGTGGCACGATTTGGCCAACGTTTGAGAATCGGGTCTAGTCATTGTTAACAGTTCGTGCCGTGGCTGCCATCCGCTCGGCAAATTACCATCTTATCCGCGGTCGCGAACGGGGCTGTGCACCGGCATTTCCGGAGGTCGCGGTGCAGCTTCAGGGACCACGTCGGTCAGTCACAAATGAGGGGACTAGTCCCCCCTCGAGAAGGGATCTGAGGCCGACGTTGGGTTCCGCAACAATTGGTGTCGGGAGCGAGATACGGACCTGAAGCGCCTAGCGCGCTCAAATTACGAGTGGGCCGAAATTTTGTTTTATAAAATCCGAAATTTGAAAATCGTGCCATGGATGGTCAGGATGATCGGATGCCGGTGGGGGAACTAGAAGAGGGGTTAGGGGTAACCCAGGACCAGAGGGAAGAAATGGAGGAGAGAAATGATAATGTGGTTGAGGAGGTGTCAGGTGCACAAAATGGCGCCCTCGCGCACGTGGTTACAGCGGCACCAAATTTCGCCGCGCCCGTGACAGTAGCAGCACCGCAAATGGACTGGGGCCTATTCATGCTGCAAATGCGGGCCCTCAGGGAGTTGAACAGGGGGCTGGGAGACCAAATTGGGGGCAATGATGGACGAAGCGAGGGGTACTAGTGAGCAATTAAGAGACCGGTTAAACAATATGGTGAAGCGCGGTGCTACGCGCGCAACTTGCTACCAAGGAGGAAGCGGTCAACGCAGTTAAACAAAAGTGTCTTTATTGACAAGAGGTCACTGTAGCACTGGCGCGCTCCGGGCTGCGCGCCCAGTGTATATCCTGAGGCCACGCCTACCCCTAGGGCGTGGCCGCCGCCCACTTGGTGCGCGGAATGATGTCACCACGCCAGTGGGCTTTCGTGTCTGCCACACGCGCCCCCCCAGAATTCCCGTGAACCTGGAGGGCCAGTTTGCGGGGCAAACGGATGACCCGGCTGAAGCGCCCTCTGGCGACCGGCGGCGTCCGGGGTGCAGGGATGCCAGCTGGGATGCCCCCGGCTGTACCCGGGATGGGTGCCGGACCAGGGGGCGGCGTGCCGGCGGTGCTGGGCGGTGCCGGGGGTCCGCCCGCCGGGGGGCGGCCCCGACGCGGGAGCCGAGCCACCGGCGGTGGGTGGCCCACGTCGAGGTGGGCCGGCTTGAGTCGATCCACCGAGACGTGGTCGGGAGTACCGCCGATGTCCAAGGTGAAGTATTTCACCCCGGTCTCCAGCACGTGGAAAGGCCCGTCGTACGGGGGCCGCAGTGGTGTCCGGTGAGCGTCGTGCCGGACGAAGACATACTCCGTGGTGCGAAGCTCCGGGGCGACGTGTGTGGGTGGGTGCACGTGGTGCGCCGTCGGCACCGGGGCAAACCTCCGGGTGGTCTCCTGCAGCGCGGAGCGCTCCTGCACCGCGGACCAAGGTGCCATGGGGTCGGGGAGGAACTCGCCCGGCACCCGCAGCGGTTGTCCAAAGACCAACTCCGCCGCGGATGCATGCAGGTCCTCCTTGGGCGCCGTCCGGAGGCCCAGCAGGACCCAGGGGAGCCTGTCGACCCAGCCGCCGTCACGGAGGGTGGCCCGGAGCGCGGCCTTCAACGAGCGGTGGAACCGCTCGCACAGGCTGTTAGCCTGGGGGTGGTAGGTCGTGGTGCGGTGCAGCTGGACCCCCAGCCCCCGCGCGACCACCCACCAGAGCTCCGAGGTGAACTGGGGGCCGCGGTCGGACGAGATGTCCGAGGGGGCGCCGAACCGGGCGACCCAGGTGGCGATGAACGCCTGCGCGACGTCCGCCGCCGTCGTTGACGCCAAAGGCACGGCCTCCGGCCACCGGGTGGTGCGGTCCATCATGGTCAGGAGGTGGGTGAAACCCCGCGAGGGGGGCAGAGGTCCCACCAGGTCCACGTGAACGTGGGCAAACCGACGTTCCGGCACCGCAAACGGGGCCAATGGGGCCTGGGTGTGTCGGTGCACCTTCGCGCGCTGGCATGCGAGGCACGTCCTGGCCCAGCCGCGGACGGCCTTCCGGAGGCCATGCCAGACAAACTTGTCGGCGATCAACCTCTGGGAGGCCCTCGTGCCCGGGTGGGACAGGTCGTGGATGGAGTCGAAAATCCGGCGCTGCCAGCCCGCGGGCACGATGGGGCGAGGCCGCCCGAGGGAGACGTCGCACCAGAGGGCTGTGCCCGCGCCGTTGAACGGCACCTAGGTGACGCGGAGGCCCGTAACGGCAGTCCGCAAGGCCTGGACGTCGGGGTCGGCGGCCTGGTCCGCCGCCATCCGGGCATAGTCGATGCCGAGGTGGACCGCGTGGGCAACGGACCGGGAAAGGCAATCCGCCACTGGGTTGTCCTTCCCCGCGACGTGCCGGATGTCCGTCGTGTATTCGGACACGGCCGAGAGGTGACGCTACTGCCGGGCCGACCACGGCTCGGCGACTTTGCCCATCGTGAACACCAGTGGCCTGTGGTCGACGAAGGCCATGAACGCACGGCCCTCGAGCAGATGGCGGAAGTGCCTGACCGCCAGGTGGAGCCCGAGCAACTCGCGGTCGAAGGTACTGTACCGGGGTTCGGGCGGGCGAAGCTGCTGGCTGAAGAACGCCAGCGGTTGCCAAGCTCCACACACCCATTGCTCGTGCACCGCGCCCACCGCGTAGTCCGAGGCGTCGGTGCTGAGGGCGATCGGTGCATCGGGCGCCGGGTGCACGAGCATGGTGGCGTTAGCCAAGGCGAGCTTCGCGCCCACGAACGCCGCGTCCATCTGCTCGGTCCAGGTGACGTCACCTTTGCCCGGCTTCCCTCGGAGGGCCTCGTGCAAGGGGTGCAGGAGCTGGGCGATGCGGGGCAGGAAACGGTGGTAAAAGTTTACTATGCCCAGGAACTCCTGGAGCCCCCTGATCGTGTGGGGGTGCGGAAACCCCTTCACCGCCTCCACCTTGGCTGGTAGGGGGACGGCCCCGTGCCTGGTGATGCGGTGCCCCAAAAAGTCGATTTCGGCGACACCGAACCGGCACTTGGCGGGGTACACGTTCAGGCCTTACTGGCCCAGACGTTTGAAGAGCGTGCGGAGATGGTGTAGGTGCTCTTCGCGGGACGCGCTTGCGACGAGGATGTCATCCAGATAGACGTAGACGAAATCCAAGTCGCGCAAGACGCTGTCCATGAGGCGCTGGAACGCCTGAGCCGCATTCTTCAAACCGAAGGGCATCCGAAGAAATTCGAAAAGACCGAACGGCGTGATGACAGCCGTCTTCGGGATGTCCTCCGGCCTGACGGGGACCTGGTGGTAACCACGTATGAGGTCCACCTTCGAAAAGCAGGACATATTCGCCAAGTGGGCGGAAAAGTCCTGAATATGGGGGACGGGGTAGTGGTTGGGGGTGGTGGCATCGTTGAGATGGCGGTAGTCCCCGCACGGTCGCCATCCCCCGCCGGGCCTGGGCACGATGTGGAGCGGCGACGCCCAAGCGCTCTCGGAGTGCCGCACGATGCCGAGCCGCTCCAGCGTAGCGAACTCCGCTTTAGCTACCGCGAGCTTCGTCGGCTCGAGGCGGCGTGCCCGGGCGTAGACCGGTGGCCCGGCGGTGGGGATGTGATGTTCCCGTGCTTGACGGTCCCCGCCGAGAAGGTGGGCCTCGTGAGGGCCGGGAAATGGGCGAGGAGACGGGTGAATTTGTCCGCTGCCGGAAGCGTGCAGATGAACCTGGCCGGGACCGAATCGCTCAGCAAGCCGCTCGGCGAGCCGCTCGATGAGCCGCTCCGTGAGCTGCTCAACGAGGCGGGCAGCGCGCAAGCGAGCGAGCTGAACGTCTCAGCCTGGACAAGCCTTCTGTGCTTGACGTCGACCAACAGGCCATTGGCACAGAGGAAGTCCACGCCGAGAAGTGCCATAGGCACGTCGGCAGTGACGAATGACCATCGGAAAACCTGCCCTCTGAACCGCAGAGAAAGGCAGCGTTTTCCATATGTGCGAATGGGCGTACCGTTGGCAGCAAGCAGCGCGGGGCCCGGCCCGCGGACTGCTTGTCGGACGTACCGGCGGGAACGACACTCACCTGCGCTCCCGTGTCGCACAGGTAACGGCGCCCAGATAAGGTGTCCGTTATGTATAGGAGGCTGTTTAATCGGCCGGCGCTCAGTGCCACTACCGAGGGCCGGCCCGGGCGTTTCCCGACCTGCCGAATGAGCACGGCGGGCGACATTGCCGAGCCTCGTGGCCGAACCTAGCGTGGAAATGGCACCAGGTTTGCAGCGAAGCCGGAGGCCGCGGTTTCCGCGGTGGTGGTGGGCGGGGCGTGGCGGCTGCCACGAGGCGCCCCTCGGAGCAGGGGTGGGCACCCGCAGGAGGTTCGGGCTCGGGAGCCGCTATGGCCGCACCGAAACTCGCCTGCGTGTACAAAGCCGCGTAGAACTTGTCGGCCTCGGCCACGAACGCACGGGGTTCCGTCGTCGCGGAACCGGCCAACGCAAGGCGGACTCGTGCCGGCAGCTGGCGTCGAAATAACGCCCGGAATAGAGCGTTCGGGGTTTCGTCGCCCATGAGCGACAGCATATGGTCCATTCGGACCGACGGTCGCGTGTCACCGAGCTCAGGGAGGGCCAAGAGGCGATCGGCCCGTGCGTCCACCATGAGGCTGAACGTGGCGAGGAGACGCTTGATCGCCTCGTACCTGTCGTGGGCCGGTGGGTTCCTCAGGACCGACACGACGCGGGCAGCCGCGCCGGCCCCGAGGGAGGCGACCACGTGGCAGTAGCGTGTCTCGTCCGCCGTGATGCGTCGAAGCCTGAACTGGGCTTAGGCCTGCAGGAACCAGATCTCCGCCTGAGCTTCCCAGAACTCGGGGAGCTTTATCGCTACCGCATTGGTTGCCATGGCTGTGGCGGTTTCGGGTCGCGCACGATTCGGGCCTGGCCCCGCCCCGCACGGTCGAGTCCGGGCCTTGTCGGGCGAGGCGACCGGTACGGTTCAAGGGCGAGTAGGAGGATGCGGACCCGTGCCCCCTGGTGGGGGCGGGGTTCCGACCGGGCGAGATTGAGCCATCGGGCTCAGGACCGCAAGGTGCCGCGCCGAGATGGTGCCTGGAATCTCGGCCCGACCAAACCACCTCCCCTGAACCGAAAGCCGGACGGATTCAACCTGCAGGCGACCAAACCACCCGCGTTCATTGCTCGGCTGTGCGAAGCCGGGCTTTGTGAATGTAACGACGCACCGAGGCTCAAGTTTAATGGACGGTGATGATGATAGTGTTTTGGACCCGAAATTGAAAAGCAAAATTTGATGATTGGCAAAGGATTGGCAGATTGATGATTGGTAATGGTAGAGTGATTGGCAGTGATTGGCAAATTTTTGATTGGCTGGAATTTGGTGAGCAAAATGTATAGTGAGAGATACCCGATGTGGTGGGATGGCAACTCTGCCATCTCTCACAGCGGGGGAAAAGGAGCACTAGTTATGGGGTTGGCAGTGAAAACTAGCCCGGGAGGGTTGTACATATGGGGTAAGGGCAAGGGTAGTGTAGGTCACATGTGGGGGGGGGGGGGGGGGGCGTACGGTAGGGACGAGCTTTCTCACTTCGCTCTCTGTACGCACCTCGTCTTGCATTGCCTTTATTGATGTGTACCCTTGTGACCTTACCCCTCGCTCACCTGTCTTCCCCCCCCCCCCCCTTGTCTCCCACACGAGGACTGTGCGCCACTGGGCGCCGAGGGGAGCGTGCGGGAGTCAGCCATTGTGCGCCTGAAACTCTCGCAACCACAGCTGTCTGCATCGATGCACCACCTTATGGACCACATGTCTGTGGCTGAGCACCACTGATGGACCCCATGGGTTGGGGCATGGCCCCTCTGCTGGAACCGGCCATGAAGGCCCAAGATCTTGCTGGCGGACCTTGGTCACAGGGCACCGATGCCACACAGGTGAACCATAATAGTCGGCCCTGTGGGCCATAAATAAATAGAAACGGACACGGTTGTGCACTTTCATTT
Source organism: Myxine glutinosa (assembly GCF_964187855.1). Taxonomy (NCBI): domain Eukaryota; kingdom Metazoa; phylum Chordata; class Myxini; order Myxiniformes; family Myxinidae; genus Myxine; species Myxine glutinosa. The sequence goes on along the minus strand of NC_136264.1, from coordinate 135,390,692 downwards.
TATGTCCAAATAGGCCGCCAGTAAGAAAATGACGAAGTTGACAACATCTGGAAGATAACAATAGCCAGCAGAGGGAGCCGAAGAGCAAGACACCACCAAGGGTTTGTTGTTTTTATTTTTATTGAACTGTGATGACTGTGCACCGATTGGTGCTTGAGGGTGCTTTGGTGCGTTTTGGGTGCTTTCTGGTGCGTCGATGCAGGGCAGACTGTCTCCCCCCCAAAATAACAATCACAGGTCCTGGGTTGCGTTTTGAAAATAAAATAGCATCGTTGTAAATAATGCGCCCCCACCGTAAGTGTTTTAGTTTGAAGACCATTCCGCAATTCGGTTAGCTGTGGGCGTGAGTCTGTTAGGCAGGGTGCAATGGAGCAGCGGGACATATTTATTTGTGTTTTAAAACTGTCACAGTCAGGGTCAGGTTAAATGTAGAGGGAACTTCACCTACGTGCCACACTAAAAAGTAAAGGTAATAGGCCCGGGACATGCCTAAGAGGAGGAGGGTGCAGTGTTGTGGAAATGAGAATTGTGTTTTTTTATTGTTGAAAAAATATCACCCTCCTTCCTCCAGTTGTTGTGTATAAAGGTCAAAGGGTGTCCCTTAGTTAGGTCAGATACAATCACGTTAGCCAATCATAGATTTCCTCCTTTGTTGGTAGTTATTTCCTTATTCTGTGTATTAGGTTAAGGCTTTGTCTTCCATTAATTAATACTCCATTGCACGGAATTCAAATAGATAGATCCCCTTTTTCAAATTCCCCCAAAGCCTCGATTGCCAACTGCATTTATTGCCAACTGCATTTGCCGCCATTACGGCGTGGTCAGCTCGGGGAAGAGGGGCGTGCCCGCCCATCGCCATCAAGGGTGGAGCCAGAGAGACCGTGCCCACCAATCGGCACTGCGGAGAGCGACTCGATGGGCGTTTCCAAAAGGCCGGCGGCTTGATCGCCACGTGCCTCATAAAAGGGGGTTGGGAGGGACTGCTTAAGGAGATGAGTTGAGTCCACCGCAGTTGAGTCCACCGCAGCTGAGTCCACCACAGTTGAGTCCACCGCAGCTGAGTCCACCACAGTTGAGTCCACCGCAGCTGAGTCCACCGCAGCTGAGTCCACCACAGCTGAGTCCACCGCAGCCGAGTCCACTACAGTTGAGTTGAGCTTTGACGGCAGTTTCGACCCGCTGCTACGAAGCAACGCCGCCGTGCGAACCAGATTGAGGAGGGTCGGCGGCCGCTCACCTCGAGCCTTGCCATTTACACGAACAGGACCCGCATCCTTCCAGCTCTGTGGACCACCTGGACCATCCTCTCCTTCCAGCCAATCGTTCCTGCCTTCATTCCCCATTCGTGTGAGTCTGTCTTTGTTTGTTCTGTCCTGGGCTAAGTAAGACTGTTTATAGGTAAGCTAATTTGCACTGTGTCTCCTTGATTCCTTCTGTCTTTATTTTATTATCCTTCCTCCTCCTTGGTTTCTTTTGGTTGTAAATAGTAGTAATAAATTATAGTCGCATTTCAAAAGCCTTTTTGTCTTCTTCTTCTTCTTCTTCACATCCGTCGTCTTTGTCTTTTCCCCATTGAATACCTGTGGCACGATTTGGCCAACGTTTGAGAATCGGGTCTAGTCATTGTTAACAGTTCGTGCCGCGGCTGCCATCCGCTCGGCAAATTACCATCTTATCCGCGGTCGCGAACGGGGCTGTGCACCGGCCTTTCCGGAGGTCGCGGTGCAGCTTCAGGGACCACGTCGGTCAGTCACAAACGAGGGGCCTAATCCCCCCTCGAGAAGGGATCCGAGGCCGACGTTGGGTTCCGCAACAATTCGTTTTAATAAATAATTCCATTATGTCCAAATCATATATTACTATCCCTTCATTATGTACAAATATCATCTATTACTATTACTATTACTATTACTGTCCATTGTGTAGGTCACATGTGGGGGGGGGGGGGGGGGGGGCGTACGGTAGGGACGAGCTTTCTCACTTCGCTCTCCGTACGCACCTCGTCTTGCATTGCCTTTATTGATGTGTACCTTTGTGACCTTACCCCTCGCTCACCTGTCTTCCCCCCCCCCCCCCTTGTCTCCCACACGAGGACTGTGCGCCACTGGGCGCCGAGGGGAGCGTGCGGGAGTCCGCCATTGTGCGCCCGAAACTCTCGCAACCAGCTGTCTGCATCGATGCACCACCTTATGGACCACATGTCTGTGGCTGAGCACCACTGATGGACCCCATGGGTTGGGGCATGGCCCCTCTGCTGGAACCGGCCATGAAGGCCCGAGATCTTGCTGGTGGACCTTGCTCACGGGGCACCTATGCCCTACAGGTGAACCACCCCTAGTCGGCCCTGTGGGCCATAAATAAATAACAACGGACACGTTTGGTTCATTTCATTTTATGTCCAAATAGGCCGCCAGTAAGAAAATGACGAAGTTGACAACATCTGGAAGATAACAATAGCCAGCAGAGGGAGCCGAAGAGCAAGACACCACCAAGGGTTTTTATTATTTTTATTGAACTGTGATGACTGTGCACTGATTGGTGCTTGAGGGTGCTTTGGTGCGTTTTGGGTGCTTTCTGGTGCGTCGATGCAGGGCAGACTGTCTCCCCCCCCAAAAGAACAATCACAGGTCCTGGGTTGCGTTTTGTAAATAACATAGCGTCGTTGTAAATAATGCGCCCCCACCGTAAGTGTTTTAGTTTGAAGACCATTCCGCAATTCGGTTAGCTGTGGGCGTGAGTCTGTTAGGCAGGGTGCAATGGAGCAGCGGGACATATTTATTTGTGTTTTAAAACTGTCACACTCAGGGTCAGTTTAAATGTAGAGGGAACTACACCTACGTGCCACACTAAAAAGTAAAAGTACTAGGCCCGGGACGTGCCAAAGAGGAGGAGGGTGCAGTGTTGTGGAAATGCGAATTGTGTTTTTTTATTGTTGTAAAAATATCACCTTCCTTCCTCCAGTTGTGTAAAAAGATCAAAGGGCGTCCCTTCGTTAGGTCATATACAATCACGTTAGCCAATCATAGAGTTCCTCCTTGTTGGTAGTTATTTCCTTATTCTGTGTATTAGGTTAAGGCTTTGTCTTCCATTAATGAATACTCCATTGCACGGAATTCAAATAGATAGATCCCCTTTTTCAAATCCCCCCAAAGCCTCTATTGCCAACTGCATTTATTGCCAACTGCATTTGCCGCCATTACGGCGTGGTCAGCTCGGGGAAGAGGGGCGTGCCCGCCCATCGTCATCAAGGGTGGAGCCAGAGAGCCGTGCCCACCAATCGGCACTGCGGAGAGCGACCCGATGGGCGTTTCCAAAAGGCCGGCGGCTTGATCGCCACGCGCCTCATAAAAGGGGGTTGGGAGGGACTGCTTAAGCAGATGAGTGAGGAGTCCACCACAGTTGAGTCCACCGCAGCTGAGTCCACCGCAGCTGAGTCCACCGCAGCTGAGTCCACCGCAGCTGAGTCCACCACAGCTGCGTCCACCACAGCTGAGTCCACCGCAGCTGAGTCCACCGCAGCTGAGTCCACCGCAGCTGAGTCCACCGCAGCTGAGTCCACCGCAGTTGAGCTGAGCTTTGACGGCAGTTTCGACCCGCTGCTACGAAGCAACGCCGCCGTGCGAACCAGATTGAGGAGGATCGGCGGCCGCTCACCTCGAGCCTTGCCGTTTGCACGAACAGGACCCGCATACTTCCAGCTCTGTGGACCACCTGGACCATCCTCTCCTTCCAGCCAATCGTTCCTGCCTTCATTCCCCATTCGTGTGAGTCTGTCTTTGTTTGTTCTGTCCTGGGCTAAGTAAGACTGTTTATAGGTAAGCTAATTTGCACTGTGTCTCCTTGATTCCTTCTGTCTTTATTTTATTATCCTTCCTCCTCCTTGGTTTCTTTTGGTTGTAAATAAAAAAACAAACAAAAAAAAACCACCTTTAGAGGCCATTTTTCCCCGCAAAGCGGGGGTTGGCCTTTTTCGGGAGCCGTGGTTGTTGTTGTTGTTTTTCGGTCCCCTTTTTGAAGCAATGTTTTACGGCCGGATGCCCTTCCTGACGCCAACCCTTTTTGTCGCCTTTAACGACAAACAGGGAATTACCAGTGAACTGGTACTCAATTAGCCGACCTCGGAAGGATGACAGGCTGAGTCAACCCCCCTGGCGTTAATTCAGCGATCGACCGGGATTCGAACCCAGGATCCTAGGATCCTAAGCCGGCACCCTAGCCGCTAGCCCAACACCAGGGTATTGTAAATAGTTGTAAATAGTAGTAATAAATTATAGTCGCATTTCAAACCCTTTTTGTCTTCTTCTTCTTCTTCTTCTTCACATCCGTCGTCTTTGTCTTTTCCCCATTGAATACCTGTGGCACGATTTGGCCAACGTTTGAGAATCGGGTCTAGTCATTGTTAACAGTTCGTGCCGCGGCTGCCATCCGCTCGGCAAATTACCATCTTATCCGCGGTCGCGAACGGGGCTGTGCACCGGCCTTTCCGGAGGTCGCGGTGCAGCTTCAGGGACCACGTCGGTCAGTCACAAACGAGGGGACTAATCCCCCCTCGAGAAGGGATCCGAGGCCGACGTTGGGTTCCGCAACAATATATATAGTGTTGCGGTTTTAGAACCCACACTTGTGTAAATATGACATTGTGGCGGGCACAAGGGGTAATAATTCCGCGCACCAGTGGGTGGCGCGAGCGTCCAGGCGGGTAACTGAAATGCATGCCCCGCCTTTTGGCCGATCGGCCACGCCCGGGGGTAAGGCGTGGCCTCGGGACATATATGCGGGCTCTAAGCTCGAGCCCGCCCAGTGCTGATATGCGAGCTCTTAATAAAGACTCTTGTTTGTATGCACGCATTGTGGCCTACCTCTCTGGCAATCGAGTCGTGTGTGCACAGCACCACACTGGTGACCCCGATTGGTTCAGCCATTGCTGATCCCCGAACGCGCCATGGCTACCAACGCCGTCGCAATCAAACTCCCGGAGTTTTGGGAAGCGCAAGCCGACGTTTGGTTTGTGCAAGCCAAAGCTCAGTTCCAACTCCGGGGCATCACGGCGGACGAGACCCGGTACTACCACGTGGTCGCTGCCCTCGGGCCCGGCACTGCCGCCCGCGTCGTACCCATCCTTCGGCGCCCACCGGGCGACCACAAGTACGAGGCGCTCAAACGTCTCCTCCTCACCACGTTCGGGCTCACGGAGGTCGAACGTGCCGACCGCCTCCTGGACCTTCCCGCCCTCGGCGATACACGACCATCCGTCCAGATGGATTTCATGCTGTCCCTGCTTGGAGACCAGCGCCCGGATTTCTTGTTCCGCGCACTTTTCCCCCGCCAGCTACCGATACAGGTGCGCCTCGCGCTGGCCGGTTCCAAAATCACGGAACCCCGCGCCCTGGCCGGAGAGGCCGACAAGTTTTTCGCGGCCTGCGACACGCGGTCGGTGTACGGTGCTGCCGTAGTGGATCACGGTGCAGAGGCTACAGCACCCCCGGTTTCCCTCGTGGCCGCTGCTGCGCCCCGCCCACTACCGCCACCACCACCGCCGCCGGCACGGCCGACCCGGCCGCCACCGCCGCAAACCTGGTGCTACAACCATGCCAGGTTCAGCCGCAAGGCTAAAACGTGCCGCCCGCCGTGTTCTTTTGACGGGTCGGGAAACGACCGGGCCGGCACTCACTTGCGGCCCTGAGCGTCAGCCATTCCGGCAACCTCCTGTTCATCACGGACACCTTGTCCAGGCGCCGTTTTCTTTGCGACACGGGAGCGCAGGTAAGCGTCCTCCCTGCCTCCGTGTCCGACAAGCAAGCCGCGGCCGGGGCCCCGCTTTGCTTGCCGCCAATGGTACACCCATCCGCACATTCGGGAAGCGTTTCCTCTCACTGTGGTTCGGAGGGCAGCGCTTTCAATGGTCATTCGTCACCGCCAGCGTGCCAATGGCCCTGCTCAGCGCGGACTTCCTATGTGTGCATGGGCTGTTGGTCGACGTTAAGCGCAGACGTCTCGTCCAGGCCGAAACCTTCAGCTCGCTCGCTTGTTCGCTGAGCGGCTCGTTGAGCAGCTCGCTGAGCGGCTCACCGAGCGGCTTGCCAAGCGGCTTGCTGAAAGGTTCCGTCCCGGCGAGGTTAGTCTGCACGCTTCGGCAGCGGACGAGTTTACCCGCCTCCTCGCCAGTTTCCCGGCCCTCATGCGGCCCACCTTCTCAGCGGTGGCCGTCCAACACGGGGTGGAGCACCATATCCCCACGGTCGGGCCGCCGGTCTACGCCCGGGCACGCCGACTCGACCCCACAAAGCTCGCCATGGCGAAAGCGGAGTTCGCCATGCTGGAACGGCTGGGTATCGTACTGCGCTCCAACAGCACTTGGGCCTCTCCTCTGCACATTGTGCCGAAGCCCGGCGGTGGATGGCGGCCGTGCGGTGACTACCGCCAGCTCAATGATGCCACCACCCCCGACCGCTACCCGGTCCCGCATATCCAGGACTTTTCCGCCCGGTTGGCAAACACGACCGTGTTCTCCAAGGTGGACCTCATCCGGGGCTACCACCAGGTCCCCGTACAACTGTACGATGTCTCAAAGACGGCCGTCATCACCCCTTTCGGCCTCTTTGAGTTCCTGCGGATGCCTTTGGGGTTGAAGAATGCGGCCCAGGCGTTCCAACGGCTCATGGACAGCGTCTTGCGTGACTTACCTTTCATCTATGTCTACCTGGACGACATCCTAGTCGCGAGAGCGTCCCGGGAGGAGCACCTGCTCCACCTCTGCACGCTTTTCGAACGCCTGGGCCAGCATGGCCTGATCATCAACCCCGCAAAGTGCCGTTTCGGCGTCGCTGCCATCGACTTCTTGGGGCACCGCATCACCAGGCACGGGGCCGTCCCTTTACCGGCCAAGGTGGAGGCGGTAAGGGGTTTCCCGCACCCCCGCACGATCAAGGGGCTCCAGGAGTTCCTGGGCATGGAAAATATTTACCACCGCTTCGTGCCCCACGTCGCTCAGCCCCTCCGCCCCCTGCACGAGGCCCTGCGGGGCAAGCCGGGCAAAGGTGACATCGCCTGGTCGGAGCGGATGGCCGCGGCGTTTGCGGGCGCAAAGCTGGCCCTGGCCAACGCCACCATGCTGGCACACCCGGCGCCCGATGCACCAATCACCCTCACCACCGACGCGTCGGACTACGCGGTGGGCGCGGTACATGAGCAGTGGGTGCGTGGTGCTTGGCAGCCCCTGGTGTTTTTTAGCCGGCAGCTTCGCCCGCACGAACGCCGCTACAGCACCTTCGACCGCGAGCTGCTCGGGCTCCACCTGGCGGTCCGACACTTCCGCCATCTGCTTGAGGGCTGCCCGTTCACGGCTTTCGTTGATCACAAGCCCCTTGTGTTCGCGATGGCCAAGGTCGCCGAGCCATGGTCGGCCCGGCAGCAACGTCACCTCTCTGCCGTGTCCGAGTACACGACGGACATCCATCACGTCGCGGGTAAAGACAACCCGGTGGCGGATTGCCTTTCCCGGTCCGTCGCGCACGCGGTCCACCTCGGGCTCGACTGTGCCCGGATGGCGGAGGACCAGACCGCCGACCCCGGTGTCCAGGCCTTGCAGACCGCCGTCACGGGCCTCCGCGTCACCGAGGTGCCGTTCGACGTTGCGGGCACGGCCCTCCTGTGCGACGTCTCCCTCGGCCGGCCTCGCACCATCGTTCCCGCTGGCTGGCAGCGCCCGGTTTTCGACGCCATCCACGGTCTGTCACACCCGGGCACGAAGGTCTCCCAGAAGCTCGACATGGTGAAGTTCGTCTGGCATGGCCTCAGGAAGGGCGTCCGCGACTGGGCCAGGACGTGCCTCGCGTGCCAGCGCGCAAAGGTCCACCGCCACACCCGGGCCCCGTTGGCCCCGTTTACGGTGCCTGAGCGTCGGTTCAACCACGTCCACATCGACTTGGTGGGACCTCTGCCCCCCTCGCAGGGGTTCACCCACCTCCTCACCATGGTGGACCGCACCACCCGGTGGCCGGAGGCCGTGCCTTTGGCGGCGACGACTGCGGCTGACATCGCACACGCTTTCATCGCCACGTGGGTTGCCCGGTTTGGTGCCCCCTCGGACATCTCGTCCGATCGCGGACCCCAGTTCACCTCGGAGCTCTGGGGCGCGGAGGCACAAGGGCTCGGCGTCAAACTGCACCGCACCACGGCCTACCACCCCCAGGCCAATGGCCTGTGCAAGCGCTTTCATCGCTCCATGAAGGCCGCACCCCGGGCCAGCCTCCACGACGGCAGCTGGGCCGACAGACTCCCCTGGGTCCTGCTGGGCCTCAGGACGGCGCCCAAGGACGACCTGCGCGCGTCCTCGGCAGAGCTGGTCTTCGGACAGCCGCTGCGGGTGCCAGGCGAGTTTATCCCCGACTCCACGGCTCCTTGGTCCGCGGCGCAACAACGCTCCACCCTGCAGGAGGCCGCCAGGAGGTTCGCCCCGGTGCCCACGGCACACCACGGTTGCCCGCCCTCCAACGTCGCCCTGGAGCTTCGCACGGCGGAGTACGTTTTCATCCGACACGACGCCCACCGGGCACCGCTGCGGCCCCCGTACGATGGGCCTTTCCGCGTGCTGGAGACCGGGGACAAACATTTCACCGTGGACATCGGCGGTGCCCCGGATCGTATCTCCGTGGACCGCCTCAAGCCGGTCCACCTCGATCTGGACCACCCCCCGCAAGCAGCTCTGCCTCCGCGTCGAGGCCGCCCCCCGGCGGTCAGACCCCCGGCACCCCCCAGCCCCACCGTCCCGCTACCCCCCAGCCCTGCACGCATCGCCAGGGGGCGTTTCGGCCGGGTCATCCAGCTTCTCCGCAAGCTCACCCTTCAGGTGCGCGGGAATTCTGGGGGGGCGCGTGTGCCGGGCACAAGGGGTAATAATTCCGCGCACCAGTGGGTGGCGCGAGCGTCCAGGCGGGGAACTGAAATGCATGCCCCGCCTTTCGGCCGATCGGCCACGCCCGGGGGCAAGGCGTGGCCTCGGGACATATATGCGGGCTCTAAGCTCGAGCCCGCCCAGTGCTGATATGCGAGCTCTTAATAAAGACTCTTGTTTGTATCCACGCGTTGTGGCCTACCTCTCTGGCAATCGAGTCATGTGTGCACAGCACCACAATATTATTAAAAGGTTAAAGGTTGCACCCCATAGTTAGGCCACAAGCAACACGTAGGCCACCATAGGAATTCAGTTATTTCATTAGTATGTCTATAGGTAAGGCCATGTTTCCAATAGTTGAATCTGCGTTGTGTCAATCAAATAAGAAGTCGGCCCATTCCGTTCATTTTGTTAGCCTCCCTCTCCAAGCGACGTCATTACGCGCCCTCCAGTCTGCCGTTTGCCCATGGCCCTCCCAATTTGTTACGTGCCTTTGTTAGCAGCAGCTGCCTTCGCGTTCGCAGCCTCGCTGGGCTTCCGTCCAAACGCCGCCATAAGCCATGCGGTGAGGCCCGAGAAAGGGGGCGGAGCGCCAGGAAGAAGGTGTGGCCACGTCACCCAGCCGTCAAAGGCGGAGCCGGTAAGCCCTCTCCAGCCAACCAGGGCTGAAGTGACATCGCCGACAGGCGTGGCTTTGGGCTCGCGGAGTGATCGTTTGGGTGAGTTATATAAGCGCAAACGCAAAGCCCTTCCACAGGACTTACGCGGAGAAGCATTGGTGCGCATTACAAGGGACTTGCCAATGAGCACATCTACCAACAGGACATACTTACCAGAGCGCACATGAACTTACTGATCGGGAGAACGCGCGTTGCATTGACGGGGCTGATGCAGTGGCGCTTATGAAAGAAGGACCTTATCAAAGGAGTACATTGGAGAGGGGGCGTTTGGCACCTTTGTGTAGTGCAAATATTACGTACGCAGCGTACCAGCTTCCCCCCATTATATAAACTGTCCGGTCGCGTTCAACTATACGCGGAGCTGCCTGCCGGGTTTCGTCCGCTGGATCGGAGCTTGGACTGCAGCCGACTGGAGCCTGGACGTGCCGGTGACCATCCACCATCTACAATCCCCGTGTGAGTGTGTACGTTTGTCCTGGGTACTAAGAGTAAGACTACGGCTGCCCTGTGTTCTGCTTCTTCCTCTTCCTATCCTATACATTCTTTCGTTTCCTCTTCTCCTTCTTGTACATTGTAATAAATTGCCTTGTTCTTTCTTGGTTTCCTCTTATCCGATCGCATTCGTCTTTTCTCTCATTGGGTAAACGTGGCACGATCGCAACCGCCAAAATCGGGTTTAGTCATTTGTTAATAGCTCGGATCGCGGATTGCTATCCGCTCGGCATTTTCCATCATATCCGTGGTTCGAGCGGGAGTTATCTCCTTGCTTTACGGCCGGTGGTAGTACTTAGGTAATTGGACTAAGACTCGACCAGCAACCCTACTTACCACCGGCCGGAAGGAACGTTATAACTTCTAAGGACTCGGGTCGGCCAGATAAAAAGACAAGGGGATTAACCCCCCCCCCCACCCTTGATAAGGGGAGCGCCGACGCCGGAGATCCGTAACAATTGGTGTCAGGAGTGGGATTTGGACCCGAACCAAATTTTTTATATATCTGAAAAATTTGGTCAAAATTACGAGCGGCCGAAATTTTATTACCATCTAAATTGAATCATGCCATGGATAGCCAAGGCGATCGGATGCCGGTGGGGGAAAATGAGGAGGTAGGGGAAGGGTTAGAATCAACCCAGGACCCCAGGGAAGAAGTGGGAAAGATGGAGGAGGAAATTAAAGAAGGTGCGGCAGTGGGGGTTGCAGGCGCACAAAATGGCGGCGCCTCGCACATGGCGACGAGGGCCGCGCCCGCTGCGCAAGTGGGAGGGATGGACATGCAGGCCCTCATTGCGCAGCTGCAGGCAGCCATGCAAATGGGGTTGGGAAACCAAATTGAGGGAATGAGAAATGAATTGGGAAACCAAATTGGAGGATTGAGAAATGAGATGGGAAGCCAAATTGCGGGATTTAGGAAAGATGGGAGAAATGAGGGCCGATAGTGAGCAATTGGGAAGTCAAATTGGGGGATTAGAGAACAAATTAGGGGGCCAGTTGGAGGACGTAAATGGCCAAGCCCGATAAATTAACGAGGGGTTGGCGAGAGAGAAAGCCAGGTATGAGATAAAACAGATGGGGAAGGACAGAGACCACAGATCGGGCGGAAAGGCTGCGGGGGTACGCGACGAGGTAGCGCGGCTTGAGGAGCGCGGGTTAAGCGAGGCTGAGCCAAGCACAGCCGGGTGGACCGGGGTAGAAATCGCGACACGGGGGATAGAAAAGCCGACGACCGCAGAATTAGAAAATTTTATTTTATTAGCACCAGCGGTCGTCAAGCTGAATGAGGAAAAAGAAAGTGAAATCAAAGAAATGATAGTGGAAATTGGAATTCAAGAGACGGCGGACTTAGAAGAGCACTCACGGAATGAACAGATGGAGTATGCACAAAGTCCGTGTTCGCAACATGATGCCGTACTTGCTAATCCTAATAAAGATTTGCAGGTGCGTGTGGAGAAAAGGATCCCGAAGGTAAGCCGGGCTGTATATGGCACGAAAAGGTTTGGCGCGAAAGGATTTTTTGCACGCTTGGGATCCAGACGTCACCCGGGCACTTGTGGAAGGTCCGTGGAGAGGTGTATGAAAGGAAATGGCGCGAGTGTGAGGAAAAAGTGTGCACCGGAGAGTGAGTGTGAAACAGAGTGTGATAGTGAGAGTGAGAGTGACACAGAGTGTGAGATGTATATGGATGGAGAGAGTGTGCGGGGATGCACAGTAGAGCGCGTGATTGGGTGTGCGACCAGAGAGTGCACACCCGTGGGTAGTTGTGCGCTGAGTGGGTGGATGCAAGAGTGCACGCCCGTGGTGGGTATGGAGTACGTACCGGAGGAGAGCGCACAAGAATGCGCGCGAGAGAAGTGTGTAATGGAGTGTGCGAGCAGTGAGTGGTGTGCACCTGAGTGTGGAGCGAAAGAGAATGCACGAGCGAGTTCAATGACGGAGTGTATGGGATGTATGGGAGGCGTTGGAGCGCCGCATTTTGTGAGTGAAGAAAGGAACGTGTGGTGTGAGAAAGCGAGTCGAGCATCGACGCTGACCGGGGCAGCGATTAGGCTGACGGATAGCCGACGCGAGCTCTCAGGGCATGGTGCGCGTTGTGTGCTGCGGGGGCTGGTGGGGATCGTTGCCGCGGCGCTCTCGCAAGGAGCGCCGTGCATGATTCGGGCCGGGCTCCGCCCTGCATGGTCGGTGCCGAGTCGTAGTGGCGAGCGGCACGATTCCGGGGGAGAAAGGCCAGGTCGGACCTTCGCGCCCTGGCGGGCGTGGTGCTCCGACCAGGGGAGGTTGGGTCATCGGGCCGGAGACCGCAAGGTTCCACGCCGGGATGGACCTTGGAACCTCGGCCCGAGTATGCCTCCTCCCCAGAATCGAAACTGCCGGACGGACGCAACCAACAGGAGACAAACCACCGTATGCATTGCTCAGCTTTTCGAAGCCCAGCTGTGATGAAAATGTATTCGCACCGAGAGGCTCAGAGTAGAGTGGACGATTAATGATAGCAGTAGTGATGGATGGTAGTTTTACCATTCACATTACCTTTTGGGCACATGAGCTATAGTTTTATGGGGTTTGGCGGCGAGAGCTAGCCAGGGTGGGCTAGGATAATGTTAGGACCTAGAAATGACTTTAGGAGACTGAGATGTAAGTAGTGACAATTGTACAAGTAGTGGGGACGTAGAGTAGAGTAGTTGGATGATAATGACGATGGAGTGCTTCGTATAAGGGATGACGGGGAGCACTAGTATTAGAAGGGAGTAGTTAGTTTAAATGATGCTGTGTGTATGAGCTTGAGGTTTCGGATGAAATGAGGCATTGCGTATGGAAGTCCTTATAGTGCTGGTTAGCAAATGAGGCAATGCTCGAGAAGGATGTGTGTGTGTGTGTGTGTAAAAGTGTATGAATGGAGTATTGAGGATGTGTGTCATTGTGTTGAGTGATTGACTTGCGTGGTGTGCAAGTGGAGAAGGGTTGTGTGGAATAAATGGTGTGGAGTAAATGGTGTGTGGAATGAGTGGGGTGGAGTGCATGGCGCGAAGGAGTGAATGGGGGAAGGATGGACCCCTTCACGAGTACCCGGGGAGGGTAGTTTAAAATTAGGTAGAGGGAGTAGGTAAATTGTGGTTGGATATTGACATCTGTGGTGCGGAAAGTAGCAGAGTACTGCTTGGATGGGTGCATTAGTGTGTGGAATGGCTGGGCGTGTGGCCTGTTAGTGCATATGGTTGGTTGAGCACTCCGCCACTGGTAGTCTGTCGGCCAGGTGAGGCCGCGGGTAGGCTCTGGGAGCCAGGTTAGAGTTCAGTGGGGCCTGAGGATCCAAGGGAAGGACCTGGGTTGCCCGATGCCAAGGAGGGCAGTACTGGGGTGAGAGAGCCAGGAGGGCCTTCCCCAAGGTAGGTTAGGGTGAAGGAGCTAGGCAAGCTCGGGTGGCGACGTTCAGTGGCGGAGATGCGCAGGTAAGTAGGACCTGCTAGGGGAGCCACACGACCCAGCCCCGAAATTGTGCGAGGGCACAGTATAGAAAAATCGGGGGAGTGAGACCCCAAATTGGTGACCGCCACAGTATGGTCAATGGGAATTGGTTTTTAGAACCGCATAGTGTAAAGTGGCCAATGGATTGGCAGGGCAAGACCCCGGGTAGGGTAAAGAGTTAATGTCATTTAGAAGTATAGTTAGGAGAAAATCTCTTCGCACCATCCGCATCCACTCACCGAGGGTGATAGGACTCCACACCAGGTTTTGCGAATTGTTTGGAATGTAAGACGCATCTTGACGTGGGTGAGACATTGTGTATATTCCATCTCTTCCTCCTTAGGAGGGATTGATGACGAATTTGGCATTAGGGGAGATATGGGGGACAAGACGTCAGCGACGAATTTGTAAATTTGTAAATTTTGTAAATACGGGGTAGGGACAAGGGTAGAGTAGGTGACATGGGGGGTGACGAACGCTAGGGACGAGCTTTCTCAGCTCGCTCTCCCGCGCCCTTCATGTTGCATTGCCTTGTTTTGATGTGTACCCTTGCGCCCTTGCCCCCTGCTAACCTCTGCTTTGTCTTCCTTCCCCACTCATGGACCATGGTCTTTTTGTGTCCGAGGGGAGTGTGCAGGTGCCGTGAATTGTGCCGCCCGCACCCTTGCTGCCTCCTGCTAGCACTGATGCAATATATGGACCACACGTTCTGTGGCCTGGCACCTCTGCTGGGACAGACTTTGCTGCCAGCAGTATCTGGCTTGCAGACCACTGTGTTTTAAAAGTGGCATCCATGCCCAGCAGTCGGACCACCTGAGTTGGCCCTGCTGGCCATAAATAAAAAGGCAGACAAGGTGTGTGCCCTTTTTATTAAATTAACATCAAGCAAGAAGATCAAGCCAAGATACATCGGCCCAGCAGAGAAGCAAGAAGACATCATTTATTATTTTGAAATGTTTTTTTGGTGCATGGGTGATGGTGCTTTTTTTGGTGCATTGTTTATTATGGTGCTTCATGGTGCATTCATTTTGGTACATATGGGTATGGTGTATCGGTGCAGTGCATTGCAGTGGCATTTCCTCTTCTCAAATTCTCTCTGCGTTTTCCCACAAAAGACAGGTCCTGGGTTGTAGTGTAAATAATAGTAGTCTTGTAAATAATGCTCCCCACCGGCTTAAATGTTTAGTTTGAGAAGAATTCCGTAATTCGGTTAATTGTGGGCGTGAGTCAGTTAGGTAGGACGCAACGCAGCAGGGGGGGGACATATCTAGTGTTAAAACTGTCGCACTCAGTGTCGTAGGTTAAAAGTAGAGGGTAACCACACCTAATTGTCACACTAATTTAAAAGATGGTCCTATTGTTTCGGCTCGGGGCGAGCCTGGAAAAAGGGGGGGTGCAGTGTTGCGGTTTTAGAACCCACACTTGTGTAAATATGACATTATTAAAGGGTTAACGGTTGCACCCCATAGTTAGGCCACAAGCAACACGTAGGCCACCATAGGACTTCAGTTATTTCATTAGTATGTGTATTAGATAAGGCCGTGTTTCCAATAGTTGAATCTGTGTTGTGTCAATCAAATAAGAAGTAGGCCCCATTCCGTTCAGTTTGCAACCTCCCTCTCCAAGCGACGCCATTACGGGCCCTCCAGTCTGCCCTATGGCTCTCCCAATTTGTTACCCGCCTTTGTTAGCAGCGTTCGCTGCCTTGAGCTGGAGCTCGCTCAAACGCCGCCATAAGCGACGCGGTGAGGCCCGGAAAAGGGGGGCGGAACGCCAAGAAGAAGGTGTGGCCACGTCATCCAGCCGTCAAAGGCGGAACCGGTAAGCCCTCACCAGCCAACCAGGGCTGAAGGGACATCGCGGGCAGGCGTGGCTTTTGGGCTCGCGGAGCGATCGTTGCTTGCGTTATAAAAGCACGAACGTAAAGCCCTTTCAAGAGACTCATGCGCCGGCGTTTGTTAAAGAGGACGTGTTGGAAGGGGTGGCTTGGAGAAGGACTGAGAAGAAGGGCGCGCTTGTTAAAGAGGACATTGGGGGAGAGAGAGGGCATTTGGCACAAGTGTGCACATATTACATACGCAGGACACCAGCTTCCCCCCGCTATATAATTGTCCGGTTGCGTTCAACTACACATGGAGCTGCCTGCCGGGTTTCGCCCGCTGGACCGGAGCCTGGACTGGAGCCGAGTGGAGCCTGGACCCCATCGCCGGACCTTCCGCCCTACCATCTACAATCCCCGTGTGCGTGTCTGAGAGGGGCCCGTTGTCCTGGGTATTAAGGATAAGACTGCTTTAAGACTGCCCTGTGTGCTGATTCTTCCTCTTCCTATCTTGTATATTCCTTTCGTTTCCTCCTCTTCTTTCTTTGCACATTGTTAATAAATCAATCTTTGTTCTTCCTATTTTCTGGTTTCCTCTTGTCCGATTGCATTCGTCTTTTCTCTAATTGGGTAAACGTGGCACGATTAGGAACCGCTCAGAATCGGGTTTAGTCGCTTTGTTAACGGCTCGGATCGCGGATTGCTATCCGCTCGGCATTTTCCATCATATCCGTGGTTCGAGCGGGAGTTTACTCCTTGCTTTACGGCCGGTGGTAGTACTTAGTAATTGGACTAAGACTCGACCAACAACCCTACTTACCACCGGCCGGAAGGAATGTTATAACTTCTAAGGACTCGGGTCGGCCAGATAAAAAGACAAGGGGATTAACCCCCCCCCCCCTTGATAAGGGGAGCGCCGACGTCCGAGATCCGTAACAACTGGTGTCGGGGAGTGGGATTTGGACCCGAACCAAATTTTTTATATCTCTGAAAAATTTGGTCAAAATTACGAGCGGCCGAAATTTTATTTAACATCTACATTTGAATCGTGCCATGGATAACCAAGGCGATCGGATGCCGGTGGGGGTAAATGAGGAGGTAGAGGAAGGGTTAGAATCAACCCAGGACCCCAGGGAAGAAGTGGGAGAGATGGAGGAGGAAATTAAAGAAGGTGCGGTAGTGGGGGTTGCAGGCGCACAAAATGGTGGCGCCTCACACATGGCGACGAGGGCCGCGCCCACTGCGCAAGTGGGAGGGATGGATATGCAGGCCCTCATTGTGCAGCTGCAGGCAGCCATACAAATGGGGTTGGGAAACCAAATTGAGGGAATGAGAAATGAATTAGGAAGCCAAATTGCGGGATTAGATAGAAAAATTGGGGGATTGAGGAAAGAGATGGGAGACATGAGGGCCGATAGTGAGGGAATGGAAAACAGAATAGGGCAATTGGGAGGTCAAATTGGGGGGTTAGAAAGTAAATTGGGAGGATTAGAGAACAAATTAGGGGGTCAGTTGGAGGACGTGGGTGGCCAGGCCCGAGAAATTAACGAGGGGTTAGCGAGGGAGGAAGCCCGGTATGCAATAAAAGCATTGGGGAAGGACAGAGACCGCAGATCGGGCAGAAAGGTTGCGGGGGTACGCGACGAGGTAGCGCGGCTTGAGGAACGCGGGAAAAGCGAAGTTGAGCAAAGCACAGCCGGGTGGACAGGGGTAGAAATCACGACCCGGGGTATGGGAAAGCCGACGACCGCAGAATTAGAAAATTTGATTTTATTAGCGCCAGCGGTCGTCGAGCTGAATAAGGAAAATGAATTAATTATAATGGAAATTGGAATTGAAGAGATGGCGGACTTAGAAGAGCAACAGCGGGAGGAAAGGATGGAATGTGTGCAAAGTCCGTGTTCACATCATGATGTCGTGCTGCATAACCAAATGGGAAGTTTGCAGGTGGTGGAGGAGTGAAGAAGAGGAAGCGCCAAGGTGAGTAGGGTGGTGTATGGCGCGAAAGGATTTTTCACGTGATTGGGATCCAGACGTCACCCGGGCGCTCGTAGAAGGTCCATGGTGCGCGGTGTGAAAGCGAATGGCGTGCGTGAGCGAACGGCGCCAGCGCGCGAGTGTGTTACCGAGAGTGAAAGTGAATGCACGATGGAGTGTATGTGTGAAACCGAGTGTGAGAAGTGCGACACAGAGAGTGAGATGGATGAGGAGCGTGTGCGAGGATGCACACCTGAGTTGGTTGTGGAGAGTGTGCGGGGATGCACACCAGAGCGCGTGATTGGGTGTGCGACAGGGGATTGCACACCTGTGGGTAGGTGTGCGGTGAGTGGGTGGCTGCAAGAGTGCACACCCACGAGTGTTACGGAGCACGTAACGGGAGAGTGTGTGCCGGGATGTGCACAAGAGAGATGTGTAATGGAGTGTGCGAGCAGCGAGTGGTGTGCACTTGAGTATGGAATGGAAGGGGATGCACGAGCGAGTGCAGTGACGAAGTGTGTGGAGTGTATGGGAGGCGCTGGAGCGCCACGCGTTGTGAGTATGGGAAGAGTTGTGTGTGGATGTGAGAATGCGACGCGAGCATCGACGCTGACCAGGGCAGCGCTTAGGCCGACGTATAGCCAACGCGAGTTCTCGGGGCATGGTGCGCTTTGTGTGCTGCGGGGGCCGATGGGGATCGTTGTCGCGGCGCTCTCGCAAGGAGCGCCGTGCACGATTCGGGCCGGGCTCCGCCCTGTATGGTCGGTGCCACGTCGTAGCGGCGGGTGGCACGATTCCGGGGGAGGAAGGCCAGGTCGAACCTTCGCCCCCTGGCGGGGGCGGTGCTCCGACCGGGGGAGGTTGGGTCATCGGGCCGGAGACCGAAAGGTTCCGCGCCGAGATGGACCTTGGAACCTCGGCCCAAGTATGCCTCCTCCCCAGAGTCGAAAATGCCGGACGGACCCAACCTACAGGAGACTGACCATCCATATACATGGCTCGGCTTTGCGAAGCCGAGCTGCGAAAATGTATTTCCACCCCGAGAGGCTCAAGTACAGTGGACTAGTGGTAGTAGTAATGGCGATAGTGATGTAGAGGGATGGTAGCTCTACCATTCCTCACATCCTTTGGGGCAGAGGAGCTATAGATTTATGGGGTTTGGCGGTGCAAGCTAGCCAGGGAGGGTTTGGATAATGTTAGGATCTAGAAATGACTTTAGGAGACTGAGAGTTAAGTAGTGACATTGTACAGGTAGTGGGGACATAGAGTAGAGTAGTTGGATGATAATGACGAGGGAGTGCTTAGTATAAGGGATGACGGGGAGCACGAGTATTAGAAGGGAGTAGTTAGTTTAAATGATGCTGTGTGTATGGAGTGTAGTTTATTAAATAAGGAATTGAATGAGGGTTTTGCTGGTGAGCATGTTGAAATGAGGAATTGAGCATGAGAAAATCTGAGCGCATGAGGCAATGCTCGTGAAAGATGTGTGTGTGTGTGTAAAAGTGTATGGATGGAGTATTGAGTATGTGTGTAGTGTATTAAGTGCATTGACTTGCATAGAAGGGTTGAGTGGAATAAATGGTGTGGAGTGAGTATTGTGGAATGAGTGGATTGGAGTGCATGGTGCGAAGGAGTGGATGGGGGAAGGATTGACCTCTTCACGAGTACCCGGGGAGGGTAGTTTAAAGTTAGGTAGAGGGAGTAGGTAAATTTTGGTTGGATATTGACATCTGTGGTGCGGAAAGTAGCAGAGTACTGCTTGGATGGGTGCATTAGTGTGTGGAATGGCTGGGCGTGTGGCTTAATTAGTACGTATGGTTGGTTGAGCACTCCACCACTGGTAGTCTGTCGGCCAGGTGAGGCCGCATGTAGGCTCTGGGAGCCAGTTAGAGTCAGTGTTCAGTTCAAGTAGAGTTCAGCGGGGCCCGAGGATCCCAGGAGAGGACCCGGGTAGCCCAATGCCAGAGGGGGCATCGAGGGGGTAAGTGCCAGGGAGGGCCTTCCCCAGGTTAGGGTAGTGTGAAGGAGCTCGGCAAGCTCGGGTGGCGACGTTCAGTGGCGGAGATGCGCAGGTAAGTAGGACCTGCTAGGAGAGCCACACGACCCAGCCCCGAAATTGTGCGAGGGCACAGGTAGAAAAATCGGGGGAGTGAGACCCCAAAATTGGGAGCGCGCCACAGGGATGGTCAATGGGAATTGGTTTTTAGAACCGCATAGTGTAAAGTGGCCAATGGATTGGCAGGGCAAGACCCCGGGTCGAGTAAAGAGTTAATGTCATTTAGAAAGTATAGCTCGGATGAAAGTCTCTTCGCACCATCCGCATCCACTCACCGAGGTGATAGAACTCCACACCATGTTTTGCAGATGATTTGGGAATGTAAGACGCATCTTGACGTGGGTGAGACATTGTGGTTATTCCATCTCTTCCTCCTTAAGAGGGATTGGTGACAAATTTGGATTAGAGGGGATGGGAAAGACAAAACGTAGAGACGAATTGGTAAATTTGTAAATACAGGGAAGGGCAAGGGTAGCGAAGATGGACATGGGGGGTGACGAACGAGTAGGGACGAGCTTTCTCGGCTCGCTCTCCCGCGCCCCTCATCGTGCATTGCCTTGTTTTTATGTGTACCCTTGCCCCGCTAATCTGCCTTGTCTTCCTTCCCCACTCATGGACCATGTTTTATTGTGTCAGAGGGGAGTGTGCAGGTGCCCTGGATTGTGCGCCCGCACCCTTGCTGCCTCCTGCCTGCACTGATGCACCATATGGACCACACATTCTGTGGCCTGGCACCACTTATGGACCACATGTTCTGTGGCCTGGCACCACTTATGGACCACATGTTCTGTGGCCTGGCACCACTTATGGACCACACGTTCTGTGGCCTGGCCCCTCTGCTGGGACCGACCATTGTGCCAGCGGTATCTGGCTTGCGGACCACTGTTTTAAGTGGCATCTATGCCCGGCAGTGGACCACCTGAGTTGGCCCTGCTGGCCACAAATTAAAAAAAACGGACGTGGTGTGTGCCCTTTTTATTAATTGAAACAACATCAAGCAAGACGATCAAGCCAAGATGCATCGGCCCAGCAGAGAAGCAAGAAGACATCATTCATCATTTTATTATTTTTGAAATGTTTGGTGCATTTTCATGATGGTGCTTTTTGGAACATTTTTTTATTATGGTGCATATTGGTACATATGGGTATGGTGTATCGGTGCAGTGCATTGCAATGGCATTTTCCTCTTATCAAATTCTTTCTGCTTTTTCCCACAAAAGACAGGTCCTGGGTTGTCGTGTAAATAATAGTAGTCTTGCAAATAATGTTCCCCACCGGCTTTATGTGTAGTTTGAGAATAATTCCGTAATTCGGTTAATTGTGGGCGTGAGTCAGTTAGATAGGACGCAACGCAGCAGGGGGGACATATTTAGTGTTAAAAGTGTCGCACTCAGGGTAGTAGGTTAAAAGTAGAGGGTAACCACACCTAAGTGTCACATTAAGGTTAGTACCTGCGTTGTGCAAAGACAGGAGAGTAGGCCCTACATTCATTTTGCTCCCACCTCCAATTCTACCTCTATGGGCGTAATCCATCCCGCGCCCCATTTGGCTGCCCACTAGTCGAGTAAAACGAGGTAGGCCTAAAAAGATGGGGGCGGCGTTGAGGTCGGGAGTGGCCGAGTCGATGATGGTAAGAGCCACCAGCCAATCAGAGCTCGAGCGGAATGGCGTGAGAGGGCGTGGTGAAGCGCGTCTGGTGAGTTCCAGAAGGTTCACGGGGCGTGCCTATATAACCCGCTGCGAAAAGCCCTCGAGAGAACTTGAAGGACTTGAGGAGAGGGAGCTTGATAAGAGGACTCGCGTGCACACGGCAGTGGCAAAAGGACTCGCGTGCATACGGCGGTGGCGAAAGGATTTGTGTGAGGACTTGCAGAGAGGGAGCTTGATAAGGAGAACTTGCATCACTCGCCATTGTTGAGCTTTGAACCATAGAAAGTACGCGGGCACAGCCAGACGCGCCGGTAACGCATATAGCGCTTTTCAGCCACGCGAGTAAGCGCGGCCATGGCTGCAAGTGAATAACCGCCAGCAACGCCAAAGTCCACTCCCTACAATTCGCCCCGTGATAACCCGCTCCGTTCAGACGACACGCGGCGAGCTCCTGCTTTCACCTACTTCTATCTCCAAGGGACATGCCGGGGCCCGGAGAGAGCTGCACGGGAGCCATCCCTGGACGCGCTGGTGAACATCAACCTGCCCATCAGCAATCCCCGTGTCAGTGTGTGTGTGAGACGGGCCCGTTTGTCCTGGGTATTAAGTAAGACTGTTTTTAAGGATTGCTCTGTGTCTCTGGTTCTTCTGCCATTGTATAGTGTAAATTAACCTGTGTTCTTTCTTTCCTGATTCGATCTTACCTGTGATTTCTCCATTGGCTAAGCATGGTACGAATAGAACCGCTTGAATCGGGTTCCACCATCCATAACGGCGCGGATCACGTGTACGCAACCGCTCGGCGTATCACCAACACACATGGTTCGTGCGGGGCTTATTTCCTCGCTTCCAGGGCAGCGCTAGTACTTAGGTAACGGCGAATTTGGTCCTGAACCCCTATTTAGCGCTGTCCGGAAGGGATGTAATAGGTCCCGGGTCGCGCCAGGTCAGTCAAAGACAAGGGGACTAATCCCCCCTTGGTAAGGGGAGAAGGCCGGCGGGAGATCCGCAACAATTGGTGTCAGGAGTTGGGATTGGACCCAACCCGGCTTTCACCTACTTCTATCTCCAAGGGACGTGCCGGGGCCCGGAGAGAGCTGCACGGGAGCCATCCCTGGACGCGCTGGTGAACATCAACCTGCCCATCAGCAATCCCCGTGTCAGTGTGTGTGTGAGATGGGCCCGTTTGTCCTGGGTATTAAGTAAGACTGTTTTTAAGGATTGCTCTGTGTCTCTGGTTCTTCTGCCATTGTATAGTGTAAATTAACCTGTGTTCTTTCTTTCCTGATTCGATCGTACCTGTGATTTCTCCATTGGCTAAGCGTGGTACGAATAGAACCGCTTGAATCGGGTTCCACCATCCATAACGGCGTGGATCACGTGTACGCAACCGCTCGGCGTATCACCAACACACATGGTTCGTGCGGGGCTTATTTCCTCGCTTCCAGGGCAGCGCTAGTACTTAGGTAACGGCGAATTTGGTCCTGAAACCCTATTTAGCGCTGTCCGGAAGGGATGTAATAGGTCCCGGGTCGCGCCAGGTCAGTCAAAGACAAGGGGACTAATCCCCCATTGGTAAGAGGAGAAGGCCGGCGGGAGATCCGCAACAATTGGTGTCAGGAGTTGGGATTGGACCCGAAGTGCACTTAACGCACTCCAAATTACGAGCGACCGAAATTTAGTTATTAACATCCAAAGTAAATTCGTGCCATGGCTAGCCAAGACGGTCGAATGCCGGTGGGGGTAAATGAGGAGGTAGAGGAGGTAGAATTGATAACCCAGGACCCCCGGGAAGAAGTGGGAGAGGAAGAGGACATTGATGAGGGGCCGCCAGTCGGGGTAGAAAATGGCGGTGCCTCACACATGGCGGCGAGAGCCGAGCCCACGGCACTATGGGACTGGGGTCTTTTTATGATTCAACTTGCGGCAAGCTTAGAGAAAGTCAATGATAACATCAATAAAATGGGTCGCCAAATGAAAGAAATGGGGGATAAATCCACCCGGGAAATAAAAGGGTTGGAAAACAAAATGGGGGGCCAATTGAAGGAAATGGGGGACAAATCCACCCGGGACATAAAACAGATGGGTGATCAATTGGAAGAGGTGAAAAACGGGCTGGAAAGCGAAACAGATGCCCAAAAGAACGAATTGGAAAAAATGAGGGTGGCATCTAAGAGGGAAATAGAAGAGATGGGGGAGGACATAAGGCGCGGGTTGAGCGAAGAGGTCACATTGGTACGTGACGAGGTAAAGCAGTGCGAGGAGCGCGTGGAGAAGGAGTTGAGGAAGAGTACAGCTAGGTTACATGGGGGTATAGAGGAATTGACACGGGAAGTAGAGAAGCTGACGGTGGGACAGCAGGAGTTAAGGGAGCAAGTGGGTAAGAACACGGACGTGATAGGGGGAAAACAGCACAAAAGGAAATAAGACGGGAGGTAATAGCGACGAAGAAGGAGTGTCACGTGGTACACGAAGGGCTGACAAAGAGGTTAGATGACGTGGTAGAGACGTTGGGGACAAGGAAACGAGAGGTTAGGACCCATATAGAGACGACCAGGGTGGCTTTAGAAGAAGAAATCGTGGGGGCGCACCGGGAAATAGAAGAGGTGAAACAAAAGTTGGAGGTAGTAGAGGAAGGGGTGAGTGAAATTAAAAAGAGACGGAAGGAGACTAAAAAAGAGATAAAGGAGGAGGCGATGGAATTTGTGCAAGGTCTGTGTTCACATCGTGATGACGTGCTTGCTAACCAAATAAAGAGTTTGCAGGTGGCGGTGGTGAAGCGAAGAGGAAGAAGCACCGAGGTGAGTGGCGATAATGTCGGAAATGTGTATGGTGTGAGGGGAGATTCGACGAGCTTGGGAGTTGGCATAGACCCGGGCGTTCGTGAGAGGCCGATGGGAAGGTGAGCGTCCGCCACAGAGGGCGTGGAGAGAGAGTGTGCGCTTGGGTGTCCGACCATGGGGTGTGCGAAAGGTGTTTGTGAGCCGGGGTGTGCGGGTATGGAATGAGTAGCTGGTCGCGACGAGGCGGCCCAGGCATCGACACCGACCGGAGTAGTTTTTAGTAGGACAAGTAACGCACGCGATCCCCCGGGGAATAGTGTACTATGGGGGCCCGAACGGTTCGGCCCCACGTTAACCCCGCGAGGAGCGGCGCACGGGGTCCGACCATCGGGCGGCCATAAGGTCCCGCTCACGCCATATGACGGCAAGAGCGATTTGAGGGCATATCTGGCGCAATTCGACCATGTGTGTAGGGGTAACGGTTGGAACCCGGACAAAGGTGGGGTACACCTAGTAGCAGCCCTGCGCGGCGTGGCGGCGGAGGTGCTGACGGCCTTACCACCGGGTGCTCTCACCCTGCCAGAACTCCGTGCAGCCTTAATTAATCGTTTCGGCGTAGAACAGCAGAGCGAGCCTGTTAAAGCTCAGCTCGCGGTGCGAAAAAGGAAACCCCAGGAGACCATCGGGGAATTGGTGCATGACATTCACCGCGCAGTGGGGATAGCGCATGCAGACATGGCCGCGACCTCCCAGGAAAGCTTGGCGCTGGACCATTTCATCCAGGCCTTCCCGGACCCTGAGCTTCGGCAACAGCTCGCCATGTGGCGCCCGCGGACCCTGAGCCAGGCGGCTGAAACTGCAGCCCGTTGGGAGGCAGCGAGCACCATGCAGTGGCGGCGAGACAGGTAGGGCCCGTGGCTGGTGGCGGCCCCCTGAGAGGGTCCGCCCCTGAAAGGGGTCCTGACCTGGAAAACATGGTCCGAAGGCTGGTGGACCAGCGCCTAGCGGGATCTGGACCATGGCAGGTGGCTCCGGAGCTGGGACACGGTAGGCCACGGACAAATGCCCCAATTAGGACATACAGGGGGGGCAATTTGGAATTCCGGAGGCAAGCACCTTACCAGGTGAGGTGCTTTAATTGTAACCGGGTGGGTCACCGTGCGTGGGAGTGTTGAGCCCCGTGCCGGGAAGGACCCCAGCAGCCGGGACCATCAACTCCGCCTCGAACGGGTCGGGCTGGCCGACCCCAGACACCCCCCCGCCAGGGCCCGGGAAACGAATATGTGCCGAGCATGCAGGGCCATGTTCGGTAGTAGGGGATGGAGAAGAGCCCTCATTGACGCGACAGGTCATCTATTGTGGCCAAATTGGTACTGGTAGTTTGACAATTCGGTGCAAAATGGCCGGCGTGGGGGTAGACGCCGTAGTGGACACAGGAGCTAGCGCCACGATCATCAGCGCTGTGATCCTTAATTTGAGTGCAGACAGCTGGGATAAAATCCTGCGTCTGGAAAATCAGTTGGTTTGCAGTTGGGTAACGGCCCCCATCATAGGGCGTGGTTTTGTAACCCTCAAGTTGGGGTCGGTAAAGAGGGAGATAGAAGTTTGGGTGGCGGAGGTGTGCGACCCATGCCTAATCGGGTTGGATTTGTTGACTGCCAGCGGTTGTAAAATCGATTTGTGCCGAGGGACCCTGCAAGTGGGAATAGATGAGCTGCCATTGGGCGGGGTGAGCACGGCCGAGAGGACGGAGCTGGAGGCTTCTGAGGCCATGACCATTCCCCCAAGGGCCGAGGCCATAGTGCCGGCCCGATGGCTAGCTCGCCCAACATGGCAGGAGTCCTGCGGCCTAGTCGAACCGGTGGCAGCGCAGTCCATCCCGGGTTTAGTCATGGGCCGCACCCTCGTAAAAACGGACGGGCCGGTGGTGGCCGTCCGAGTAATTAATATTAGTATGGAACCACGCACTATAGGACGGGGCACGAAGATAGCCGGCTGCACCCCAGTTAATGAAGTCGCGGCAGTGAGGGGCAAGAACGTCCAGCCAAGCCGACCCCGGAGGGAGTCCCTAGGAAATGGTAGGAGTTGGCCCGATCCCATTTGTGAGATGGTAAATCGGAATAGCGTTGAGTTGGAGGAGACCCAGAGGGAGGCCTTACACATATTAATTGAGACCCATTTGGATATCTTCTCCTTGTCCTCCGAGGATATTGGACGTACGGGCCTGGTGAAACATCAGATCCACACCGGTGAGGCCCGGCCTATTCGTCAGCCCCGCACGATGGCTCCCTTGGAGCAAAAGGGAGGAAGCTGATGAACAAGTAGACAAAATGCTCAATGCAGGTGTGGAAGAGTAACTCAGCGTAACTTATTAATTGGCACTGGTAACTTATTAATTAACCTGGTAACAAAGCAAATACATTTTACATGCAAACTCTGTGAAGGACGAGTTTGTAAATGAGTTAGGAATGTGCACGAACATGATAATCTCTTGAAACACCTGGTCACAGCCCCAGGCTGGAGCACCCCCCCTATTGTTTGATAAATGGAACTCACAACAGGGGGGGCTAGCTGGCACCAGGAAGGCGACCAGAAACGTCAGCGGAGAAGAGATTACGAGTTCAGCGGACAGAGGATTAAGTCGAGTTGGTCCATATAAGCGGGAGCTGCGGCTGGAGTCGAGAGGACTTGCTACGTGAAGCGCTGACCGAACGGGAGTGTCGGATGAACGAGAAGGACCAGCGAAAAGAGTTAACCTGATCCATTATATTATGCGGTATCATTTTGGTAATTGGATGAAGTGAATACAGTTTAATAAACTAGACCTTTTGTAACCTGTGTCCGGTCATTGGAGTCCTGTGAGTCCCCCACTACAAATTCCCTGACAATCTTGGAGGCACCGCTGACATCAACTGGACACAAACAAGTCTTTAAAAGGTGAGTGTGTCTTGTTTGGTCCAATATGATTTACGAACTTGGAAGTTATGGGTACATACATGGGGGAGCAGGTGGTCTGGGGCTTCTTTGCGCACCGATGCCGCGATATAGGTGGCGTGAGCCATCACGAATGGGATTTCGATAAACGACTGTAGCAATTTATTCGGTTTTTTTTCTAAATGATTTCTGTAAATACGTATTTTTGCGCTGGTTATTAAAGGGCCTTACTGTAACCTGGAAGCAGACGGAGCAAGTGTGCACCTTGCGACCGCTTGCTTCCAGGACGTGTAAGGCCGGTACACTCGTTTACCCACCCGCACACGGATAAAGTACTACTTTTTTTTTGCACTTGTTCGAAGCACTTGACTTGATCGGCGCTCGGCGAGCGACAGGGAACCGGGAAACGGAATTATATTTATATATATATATATTTCCAATATGGTACACCGGCCACAACGATTTTAGCGATTATCCGAGTTTTTTTTTAACGATTTCTGTAAATACGTATTTTTCCTGCGCTGTGTAATTCTTCTGACACGCGCCACGAAGAAACGCACCACTGATGTGCATGAAGCGACTTGTTTGCCGGTTCGGTAAGGTCCGTCCGTACACGTGTACAATCGTGTACACCCGTTTTAAATAAATAATTTTTTTCAGTTTTCCCGCCATGCCTATAAATTCATGACAGACAACCCCCCCTCATGCCGGTCCAGAATTATGATGAAAAATGGCGATTGAGAAAAAAAATTGCATCAAATTTTGTCCAGGTCCATCAAGAAGCCTTTGAGACATGCTTCACGGTTGAATAAAAAACCACCGTTTAGAGTACTTCTTTTTTTGTTCAAAGCACTCGACTTGGAGCCAGCGACTTGCTCGGCGGGGGATATAATTTTAGATATATATATAGTACGGGCATGCCCTAGTGAGAGATAATTACAGGAAATGGTGTTTGTGAGTAACAACCACCCTCTGGTCGAGGCTCATAGAAGGGGTGATGCTTACTGATTCGGCACGCTTACAATAGGTGTTAATGGTGGGATGTCAGAGGTTTTGGTGTGGGTTAATGTTCACACTGTTTTGGAACTTGCTGTTGGAACTTGTTGGAACTTGTTGTTGGAACTTGCTGTTGGAACTTGTTGCTGGAACTTGTTGGAACTTGTTGTTGGAACTTGTTGTTGGAACTTGTTGTTGGAACTTGTTGTTGGAACTTGTTGTTGGAACTTGTTGTTGGAACTTGTTGTTGGAACTTGTTGTTGGAACTTGCTGTTGGAACTTGTTGTTGGAACTTGCTGTTGGAACTTGCTGTTGGAACTTGTTGTTGGAACTTGCTGTTGGAACTTGTTGTTGGAACTTGTTGGAACTTGTTGTTGGAACTTGTTGTTGGAACTTGTTGTTGGAACTTGTTGTTGGAACTTGTTGGAACTTGTTGTTGGAACTTGTTGTTGGAACTTGTTGTTGGAACTTGCTGTTGGCACTTGTTGGAACTTGTTGGAACTTGTTGTTGGAACTTGTTGTTGGAACTTGCTGTTGGCACTTGTTGGAACTTGTTGGAACTTGTTGTTGGAACTTGCTGTTGGAACTTGCTGTTGGAACTTGTTGGAACTTGTTGTTGGAACTTGCTGTTGGAACTTGTTGGAACTTGTTGTTGGAACTTGTTGTTGGAACTTGCTGTTGGCACTTGTTGGAACTTGTTGGAACTTGTTGTTGGAACTTGTTGTTGGAACTTGCTGTTGGAACTTGCTGTTGGAACTTGTTGTTGGAACTTGTTGGAACTTGTTGTTGGAACTTGTTGTTGGAACTTGTTGTTGGAACTTGTTGTTGGAACTTGTTGTTGGAACTTGTTGTTGGAACTTGTTGTTGGAACTTGTTGTTGGAACTTGCTGTTGGAACTTGCTGTTGGAACTTGTTGTTGGAACTTGCTGTTGGAACTTGTTGTTGGAACTTGTTGGAACTTGTTGTTGGAACTTGTTGTTGGAACTTGTTGTTGGAACTTGTTGTTGGAACTTGTTGGAACTTGTTGTTGGAACTTGTTGTTGGAACTTGTTGTTGGAACTTGCTGTTGGCACTTGTTGGAACTTGTTGGAACTTGTTGTTGGAACTTGTTGTTGGAACTTGCTGTTGGCACTTGTTGGAACTTGTTGGAACTTGTTGTTGGAACTTGCTGTTGGAACTTGCTGTTGGAACTTGTTGGAACTTGTTGTTGGAACTTGCTGTTGGAACTTGTTGGAACTTGCTGTTGGAACTTGTTGTTGGAACTTGCTGTTGGAACTTGTTGTTGGAACTTGTTGGAACTTGTTGGAACTTGTTGTTGGAACTTGTTGTTGGAACTTGTTGGAACTTGTTGTTGGAACTTGTTGTTGGAACTTGTTGTTTGAACTTGTTGTTGGAACTTGCTGTTGGAACTTGTTGTTGGAACTTGCTGTTGGAACTTGCTGTTGGAACTTGTTGTTGGAACTTGTTGTTGGAACTTGCTGTTGGAACTTGTTGTTGGAACTTGTTGGAACTTGTTGTTGGAACTTGCTGTTGGAACTTGTTGTTGGAACTTGTTGTTGGAACTTGTTGTTGGAACCCGTACTTATTTAATTAATTACATTTCTTATTACATTACAGTAATTACATTACAGTAATTACCTGAGGTAATTACAGTAATTACAGTTCCGGTAATTACAGTAATTACAGTAATCATTACAGTAATTGCAGTAATCTTATTACAGTAATTACATTACATTAACTCAGGCACCTTTTGAGTAAGGAAGCTGATATTTGGACATGACACTGACCAAGTGATGTGGCTGTCAAGGAAAATATTGATTTATTGATTAATCATTTAATAAATTAACTCGTTGATTTATAAATGACTTATTTAATTAAAATTCCTGAGAGATACATCTTCGGATGAAATACTTGCAGATTGGTTATGCTATGAGCCAATTCATTAAGGAAAATATTTTGTGATGGCCATATTGGCAATTTCGTGGCCATATTCGTGGCAACTCAGTTAGTGCCACTGCACCTTTAAAATGCATCCCTGCGTTCATTTTTCGATCGATTGAGTTGAAATTTTGAACAATCGGATCTGGACTGTTGTTGTTAACGACTCTAGCACGCACTCGTCCAATCAGGATGGAGCGGTATGGTCCCCGGATCATCACTGCCCGCAGTTTTAATTAATTTTACTTTTTCTCTTGGTCATATAATTTTGAAGACATGCGTGTCATGATAGAGGAAATGTTTGTTCTGTTGAACGGAATAAATGTTGTTTATTTGTGTGGGAGTGTATTTTTGTGTATTTCTTGTGTATTTTGGATATATTTTCACGACTAATTCCAGTTAACATCCTGCAAAATTTGCTCGTTTGCTGGCCGAGTCGAAATTGCGTTGAGTTTCTATGGCATGCGCCATTAAAAGCGCTGTGTAATGGTTGAGCTCCCTTTATTTCGGTTTGGTCATGCGGATGAGCAAACAAAGTGACAAATGCTGCGGCTGGAGCAGTAGAAGCGATGTTTTTTTAATGGAAACGATGTAATGAGTAATTAAAAGTGGGAGGGGGCAACACCACGCATACCTCTTTTAAGGTGTGTATAAACCCTGGAATATTTCAGCAATCAATACAATGCTGAAACTATGTAAGTTAAGTTAATGAGTAATTTACTGAGTAATTTAATGAGTAATTTAATGAGTAATTTAATGAGTAATTTAACGAATAATTTAATGAGTAATTTAATGAGTAATTTAATGAGTAATTTAACGAATAATTTAATGAGTAATTTAATGAGTAATTTAATGAGTAATTTAATAAGTAATTTAATAAGTAATTTAATGAGGAATTTAATGAGGAATTAAAAGTGGGAGGGGGCAACACCACGCATACCTCTTTTAAGGTGTGTATAAACCCTGGAATAAACGTGGGAGGGGGCAACACCACGCATACCTCTTTTAAGGTATGTATAAACCCTGGAATATTTCAGCAATCAATACGATGCTGAAATGATGTAATTTACTGTGTAAGAGGGTCGACCTTGGGTTTGTTTGGGTTTGTTGTTTATTTTGTGGATGTGTATTTTTTGTGTATTTTGGATATATTTTCACGACTAATTCCAGTTAACATCCTGCAAAATTTGCTCGTTTTCTGGCTGAGTCGAAATTGCGTTGAGTTTCTATGGCATGCGCCATTAAAAGCGCTGTGTAATGGTTGAGCTCCCTTTATTTCGTTTTGGTCATGCGGATGAGCAAACAAAATGACGAATGCTGCGGCTGGAGCAGTGGAAGCGATTTTTGAATTGTTCAATGATTATTCGATATTGTTATGACTTATTGTCAATAGGTATACTGAGTGGCCATGAGGTAGCCTGTTGCTATGTACAGTTTTATTCTATTGTTGATTATACCACATAATTGTGGTGATAAAGGAAATGTTCGTTTTAAATAGATGATTATGATATGACCATGACTATAAAATCATGATGATTATTATGAATGATATCATAGGGTTCAAATGCAGAATGATTGCATGAACTTGGGAAAGAACTTTCAAGCCCTATGGGATAAATTGGGTGTTACAAGCAATGGAGCTTCAAAATTTAGCATGATTGAAGGAATTTTACAGTCTTATTTCAGTAGTTTTACGAAATTTAAATTGCCAAGAGATTTTGGGTACTATTAAAGGAAAAAAATGATGAGATATTTTTTCCAATGAACTTTAATATCTGCCATCCATTTTGGCTGTCTCACGAATGAAGGATGAGTTGCCTTTAGTGGTTGCAAAGAAAATTTGTGGAGACCAGGCAAAATGGGGAAATATGTCAGATATGACCCTAGGACAGGACGGTGATTCATCAATTGACATGAGGTACGAACCAGAGGTGACGACCGATGAGTCGATCTCAGTCAATGGATGGACCTGTCCTGACATCATTGGGGAAAGGGCTTATGCAAGGAGTCATTCAAAATGATTAATTTGATTTATTGATGAATATTGATGAATTAATTGAAATTGAATAATTGATTGAATTGTTAATTGATTGAATCTAATTGATTGAATTTAATTGCATAAATTGAACTGAATAAATTGAATTGAATATATTGATTGTTTGATTGATGAAAATGCGGTCTCAAGAAAGAAGCTTTGATATCTTTGCGAGATATTATCAATGTGGAGACAACCTGGGAAAATTGAGCAAGGTGGTGAGTTTATATACAGATATGTATGTGCGGTTACCATTGTGTGATTTCCCCGTCAAACAGAGCGGACACCTGAGGATTCACCCACTTCATACTGACCCTCCGGCTCATCTGCAAATACTGATCTGTGAGATTGGATTGTGCAAAAGCCACAGCTGAGGGAGATTCTCTGGAAATCACCGTGCGAACAGGTGGAGAGATCCTTCCTGGAGGTACGAGTGAAGCTTTAGAGGAACCTGGAACAAGCTACAACACATCCAACGCTACTTTGATAAAAGGCAGAATGGGAAATGGAGCCTGCAAGAATACACAAGGACAACCAGAAATTCCACAAAAAGGTACTTGTACACATCATATGTACGACTGTTATGGTGCCGAAGCTATAAGGCAGGTCGAGAATTGGTATTTGTGGACAAAGGGACATGATGAGGAGTTTCCAAGAGATGGTACATTTGAGCGAAGTCGATTGGAAAGATTGGAACAAAGATTGAAAGCCAGGAAGAGACAGAATCTAACGGTAGACTGGCTTGCATTCCATCTTTGGGATGGTGAATCCAGACAACGGGAACAGCAAGAACGGATAACGGATCTAGAACTTAAAATAAAAAGGATACAGGATACAGTGGAGGAGACAAATGCACAACTGCCCTCGAAATTAGGAATGAAAGTGACAGTTGTCCCATCAGATTTCCAGTTGTCTCCCCAAAAAGGACGGTACAGAGAATTTTTTCGTGTTTCAGGAGATAACGAGAGATTGCAGTGGCAACTCAGGGATGTAGAGATGCAGCCCAGCAATACAAGTGCACAGGTGCACAGATCAGACAACGACAGAAACCGGTGTTTCAAGTGTGGACGGATGGGACATTGGAAAAGAGGATGTCCGTATACCAAAAGGAAGACAAGTTAATAGGGTAAACCAAGATCAAGGGTACCAGTGCTGACCGATACCTCAGACAATGATTAGGCCTTCATTGCGACAAATCCCAAATGACGATTGGCCTCAACAAATTAGATTACTGGACAAACATGAATAACTGTCGATGATTCTTGGGTCTGAAAAGTTTTCGGAGCAAGAATTATTCATTTTTCTTTTGCTTGTAAGCAAATTATTAATTAATTGATCAAATGCCAAAATTGGATCTTCTATTTTGGGCACAGCAATTTTAAATTTACAAAGTTTGGAACAATTGCGTTGCAATTGTTGGCAAACCAAGTAACAAGAGTCACATGATGATCAGGTGGGAATTTCGGACTATTGTTCCGCACAATTGATAGGTCAATGGTCGACTGACATGCAAATGGGTGTGTAGTCAAAATTTGGATAGATTATTGTGAAGGCAGAAAGGGTAATTTCAATTTGACATCATAAAGGTTTTCTAAGAATGGACTTTTGGTTCATTTGTCTATAAGCATTTTGAATTTGATTGACAAATTTTATGAAATTGAAATAAAATTGACACCCATCTGATCTGTAAATAATGGTTCCAACGCAAACAAATATGCATAATGCATGTGTGTGTGTGTTTTTGTGTATCAATCTTACAAGATTGTTGACACCGACAGTGTGCCTGTCTGGAAATGGATAGTTATATGTGGATGGGATTGGGATATGTGGATGGGATTGAATATCCAGAGAATCCGTAAAATAAAATAGAAATATAATTTGATTATGAACATTATCTCTTTTGTCAAGGGAAATGGAATATAAAAAATTTGATGTGCTGGGTTATGAGCAGCCATTAATTAATAGTAAAATTGTGAGTAATTTTGGGATTCCATTTTTGATAGAATGTATATGAGAATAACATCTATTTATGGATATGAGCTTCATAAAAGGAAATGAGGAAGTACAAAATCATCCAAATTTGGGAGAGGTCTTACACTGACTTCCCAGAATACTCTGCTCATGGATTTTATATATATAAACTTGAATTTTATCAGCATATAAATTGTGCTGTATGTATGGATGTGTTTTAGGCATAGATGATATGGGAAAAGAGTAAAGAAAATTTTGCTGGTTTGAACTATTGTGGGTTTTTCAGTTCTGGAGTTTAAACAAAGTCACTGGTTAACAGATGAGAAAGGATAGTAAATAAATTATTCTCTGCTGGGCAAATTAAGTACGATATTACTAAGACTTATGAGAGCTATTGTTCCGCCTTACAGCAGTGGAAAATTATTGGAAAAAATTAGATCCAACATAATGAATCTATAAAAGAATGTGATAGGGATAATATCCTCAATTTGTACTAATTATTTGATTGTGGGTAAAGGAATTAAGTCATCGTAGTGGATTGTTAACAGCAGCCTGAAAATGTCCTGAGAGTGTGCATCCATGTAATCAGAAATCCCAGATTTGTTTTTACAAACAACATTTTGGTAGAGGTCTTGTGTGGAACACTTCCTTGGTAGATAAAAACGGTACTGCATGCTGGCAGCCACTTTTGCGGCCAGTTAGGCCAAACAAATTGAGAGGAAATTGTAGTTAAATACGTAAGTTACACATGGCTATTTGTAAAAAAAGGAAATTTGTTGAGATGGGAAACATTTTTTCGAAGGTTTATTAAGGTGTTATAATATGACATGTGGCAAGGCAAACTATTGGATGGGAAAATTAGATCTGGCTATAGAATAAATTTATTGACCCCTTGAAGTTAATCCTTCGAATCATTGTTTCACTGGCATTTTTGTTCAAATTGGAAATAGTTTGGTAGAGCTTTGGTTAAAACCTTTGGTTGCGGTATCTTGGAACGAATTGATAAACCATAGGAGATTGATAAGAATAGAAACAAATATGGACCCAAAATAGAAAGTTGGATTCATGCCTCTCATTGCAAGCAAGCACATGGGGCTAAGGTGGACGATCCCACAGAAAATGAGGCTGCACCTAGCAGCCCAGCAGAACATTCAGTGGTAGAAAAATGATAGTCATGATTTACAGTCATTTGAATTACATTTTAACACCCCTTGCATTGATAAACATTACATTTTCAACATGTGATATTCCTACTTGGAATAGTGACATTTATTTGCCTACATGACATACAATTACCTGCTGATATTAATACAGCATGAGTGAAAAAATGTATCACAACTACACTCATGACCAGGGGATTGAGTTCAACCCCGGGAGATAGGGGGATCAGGGTAAGACAAATAATCTGATTATGTTACATATTAAGGGATTTTCTTTATTTACCTTTTAGGAAGCTTGTTAGTTTGGTATATAATGTTAAATGTCATCGACATATAACTATGTCATAGATATGAATATATACAAGGAGTAGCAGACTTGTTTGTTGGTTTAGTAGTTATATTGGCAATTGTTTTAGTGGTGGCTTGCTTGAAAGCCTTAGTGACGGTGTGTTTGAATAAGGTAACCAACAACACGATGATAACACATGAAGTGACAAATGAGGAAAGAAATGTGGAACCAGAAAAGGAAGACTTTTATGGCGACATAAACAGTATAATTAAGATAATGGCATAACGACAATGTTATGAGTTGTGTCAATTACAATATCAATGAACTCATATCACCACGAGTGACACACTGTTAAAAAAAAAAAAAAAAAAAAAAGAGGGAAAAGAAAAAGTGGAGAGGAATTATGGTAATAATACATTATGCTTAATTTGTTGGTTTGGGAAAATTGTTGTTGGGAATTAGGTATTCCCGTTTGTGATTGTAATCATATACAATGCTATTCTTAGTTTAGTAATAAAATACATACCTGATTGAATATTATTTGTGTGACGCATATAAATGAATATAACTTTTTGTGTTAAGGAAAAACAACAAATTGTTGAATGTGAAACTGTCGGAAGATATACATGATTATGCTGATTTCATGGTAAGATGTACCCTATCTGATTCAGTGTGTGCGGAAAGCAGATTCAGATATGACTGAGCATAAGGATAAGACGAGATCACATTTTGGAGGGATTGCTAACGGAATTGGGAAGAAGAAAGAAAGAAAATTTGTGGCTAAAAAATGAAGTTAATCGTGGCATACACCCTCTTTCTCAAAGAATGATGAAGACATTCTCCCGTGTAACTTGGAGATGAATGCTTACCTTCACCAAGGAAATTTATGTGACCATTTGCCTGGATCACACTGCAACATATGAAAGAAAGGCGATCACTTACTCTTGTTCGAAGACTTCGAACATTCACCACATCAGAAGTTGCAGGACAACGACATTTTACCTGCAACCTCTGTGAAATGCGGGGACATATGTTATTACTTCACCAACGTCCGGGGAACCAGCATGGAGCTGCAAAAAACGGCTGTGCCCTTGTCACAACAGCTGTGCACGATTCTGCTGGTTGCTCCTGGTAAGGACCATGAATGACCTGAACACCATGGTCCCAACATCAGTGTGGATGCATCCGGCATCCCTGTTCCACATCTTGCTGGCCAATCATGGTTCACAGCAAAAAGTGGCAAGAATGCTACATGGAGAGAAGGGTCAGTCTATGACTCCGCAGTGTTACCACAACAGCGAAATCCTACACGAAGTAGTGCAGGAGCTATGAAGACATTAGGAGAAAATGTTTCATACCTGGATTCAAACACAAGTGATCAGCCCTTCCTTTCAAACAAAGTCAACATTTGTGTGGAGGCAAACGTTTTTGCCAGATGGTGCAGATGCTTTACAAAACTTGAAAATGAAGTGAAATTGTTGTATCTTGGTGATGGTGAAGTGTTGTTTTGAAAATATATTTGTGATGCAAATGCAATAGATTGAACAATATGGAAGGAGTCAATGACCAACGAAATGTTTTGTGATTCTTGCAGGATGACGGTGTATGCCTAAGAGAATTTGATTACCAAAGTTATGATTATTTACTTATACTTGTAATGATGTTTACTTGCAGTGATTGATTATTTACTTATACTTGTAATGATGTTTACTTGTAGTGATTGATTGTTTACTTATATTGATGTTTAGATTAATGGTTAATATAAACAAAAAAAACAAAAAGATGAGGGAATTGTGGAAGAGTAACTCAGCGTAACTTATTAATTGGCACTGGTAACTTATTAATTAACCTGGTAACAAAGCAAATACATTTTACATGCAAACTCTGTGAAGGACGAGTTTGTAAATGAGTTAGGAATGTGCACGAACATGATAATCTCTTGAAACACCTGGTCACAGCCCCAGGCTGGAGCACCCCCCTATTGTTTGATAAATGGAACTCACAACAGGGGGGGCTAGCTGGCGCCAGGAAGGCGACCAGAAACGTCAGCGGAGAAGAGATTACGAGTTCAGCGGACAGAGGATTAAGTCGAGTTGGTCCATATAAGCGGGAGCTGCGGCTGGAGTCGAGAGGACTTGCTACGTGAAGCGCTGACCGAACGGGAGTGTCGGATGAACGAGAAGGACCAGCGAAAAGAGTTAACCTGATCCATTATATTATGCGGTATCATTTTGGTAATTGGATGAAGTGAATACAGTTTAATAAACTAGACCTTTTGTAACCTGTGTCCGGTCATTGGAGTCCTGTGAGTCCCCCACTACAAATTCCCTGACACAGGTATCATTGAGCCCTCGGGAAGTCCTTGGATGTCACCTGTTGTGTTGGTCAAAAAGAAAGATGGGATCACGCGTTTCTGCGTGGACTATCGCCAAATGAACAACGTGACACTCAAAGACTCATATCCCCTGCCAAGAATTGACGATACCCTCGATGCCGTTGCGGGCTCAAATTGGTTCTCAACCTTGGACCTCAAGAGTGGGTATTGGCAGGTGGAGATGGATAGGGCAGGGAAGGAGAAAACGGAATTTTCCACAGGTAAGGGGCTGTATCAGTTCACTGTGATGCCGCTTGGGTTGTGTAACGCCCCCGCCACCTTTGAACGATTTATGGAGCATGTGCTGGGCGGCATGCCATGGCAGTCATGCCTGGTGTACCTGGATGACGTCCTGGTACATGCTAAGACATTCCCCCAAGCAATAGCTAATTTGGACCAGGTGTTTGGGTGCCTCAGCCAGGCAGGGTTGATGCTGAGCCCGAGTAAGTGCACTTTGTTTGCTAAAGAGGTGGCCTATTTAGGTCACGTCATTGGTCACGAGGGGGTAAAAACAGACCGAGGCAAAATTACAGCGGTAGAGGAGTGGCCCGCACCACGTACCATCAAGGAGGTGCGGGGATTTTTGGGACTCTGCTCCTATTACCGGCGTTTTGTGGCAAAATTTGCAGAGTTGGCCCGGCCCCTTAACCGGCTTACGGAGAAGGGGACGAGATTTAATTGGACAAGGGAGTGCCAGGAGGCCTTCCTTGCATTGAAGGGGTGTTTGACATCCGCACCCATT
This sequence comes from Myxine glutinosa, assembly GCF_964187855.1. Taxonomy (NCBI): domain Eukaryota; kingdom Metazoa; phylum Chordata; class Myxini; order Myxiniformes; family Myxinidae; genus Myxine; species Myxine glutinosa. The sequence continues at coordinate 135,352,432 of NC_136264.1, read as the reverse complement.
CTAGCTTAACCCACTAGTGACGGGACATTTACCCTGGACACGGATGCAAGCCAGGAAGGATTGGGCACAGTTTTGTCCCAGACACAGGGGGGCGTGGAGAGAGTGATCGCATATTATAGTCGGGCCATGAGTAGGCCCGAGCGAAATTATTGCGTCGCTCGTAAAGAGTTATTGGCTATGCTGGCTGCCATGAGCCATTTCCATTCGTACTTGTACGGGCGGAAATTTCTGGTTTGAACGGACCACTCCTCCCTGCAATGGCTCCTCTGGTTCAAGGAACCTGAGGGCCAAATTGCAAGGTGGGTGGAAAAGTTGCAGCAGTACGATTTTAGTGTGACCCATAGGGCCGGGAAGGCCCATGGGAATGCTGACGCACTCTCTCGGTGTCCTTGTTTGGGGGAAAACTGTAAATTTTGTGCGAGCCACGAGGAGAGGGAACAATTGGCAGACTCCAACCCTACCCTCGTAGTCCGTGCAACCCGGGTGAGAGGGCCAATCTTGCCACTAACCGCCGATAAGGAATTTGGAACTTTGGCTTGGAGCACGGCCCAGCGGGAGGATCCCGTACTGGGACCGGTGTACGAATGGGTTCGATTAGGGAAAATACCTCATGGGGAAGAGGTCACCCCCCTCGGGGCGCCAACAAAGGCATATTGGGCTCAGTGGCAAACCCGGGAATTGAAAGGTAACATCTTGTATCGCAAATGGGTAGAGATTCCCTCTGAGAGAACTTCCTGGCTGGTGATAGTCCCAGACAAATTCAAAAACACCATATTACAGCAGGTGCATGGTACCTGCCCCGGCGGCCATTTGGGCAGGACAAAGACAACATCTCGGGTCCGCCGGAGGTTCTATTGGGTAAATATGGGGCGCGATATACAGCACTGGTGTCGGAGATGCGACGCCTGTACTGCCTAAAAGGGACCAGCACGGAGGATTAAGGCCCCCCTTCAATTACACCAGGTGGGGGACCCCCTTGAGCGGGTGGCTATGGATATTCTGGGACCACTACCCCACACCCGCCAAGGTAATAAGTACATCCTCGTTGTAATGGACTATTTCACAAAGTGGCCGGAGGCCTATGCCCTCCCCAACCAAGAAGCCAGGGTAGGGTGGTGGCACAGGCCTTCGTGGAAGGATTTGTATGTAGGCATGGGATTCCGGAGGAGCTGCACACCGACCAGGGTCGAAATTTTGAAAGCCAATTGCTAAAAGATGTGTGCAGGCTCCTGTCAATTAGGAAAACTAGAACAACGCCCTTAAGACCACAATCTGACGGGATGGTGGAAAGGTTCAATCGAACCTTGGTTCAACAATTGGCGTTATTTACCACCACCCGTCAGGACGACTGGGATGAACATCTCCTGTATTTGTTAATGGCCTACCGAACCAGCCAGCACGGGGCCACCGCATGCAGTCCAGCGTGGCTCATGTATGGGCGGGAGTTGCGGGCTCCCGCCGACCTGCTATGCGGTCCCGTGCCAGAGACCTCTAATAGACTGCCGGGGGAGGGCTACGCACGTCACCTAGAGGCAGACATGGAGAGGGTCCGTCCATGCCTTCGCACGCCGCCAGCTTCAGCTGGCGGGTGCCAAAATGAAGTGCGTGTACGACCACCGGAGCCAGGGGAGTCAGTATACTCCGGGGATGAAGATTTGGTTCTTCAATCCCCAGAGGCGGAAGGGCAGGTGTCCCAAACTCACCTCACACTGGCAAGGCCCGGGGGTCGTCCTGGCGCAAACTTATGACGTGGTCATTAAGATCAAGATGGGGCTACGAGCCCTCCCTCGGATCGTCCACGTCGCCCGGGTAAGACCCTACACAGGCGAGCAGGCGCCCTCATGGATCGCCTCTGCTTTAGAGGCCGAGGCAGGACCCAGTACCTCCAATGACGGGGGCTCATAGTGCAGAGGACTGGGGGGTGATAGTGTTGGGGAATGGTGTCCGGTGTAGGGGGATGGTAGAGCTACCATCCCTCACATTATTGGGGCAAATGAGCAGTAGATTATGGGGATGGCAGTGTAAACTAGCCGAGGGCAGGCTAGGATAATGATAGGGATTTAGAGATGACAGTAGGGACTGAGAGTTAAGTAGTGACTTTTGTGCAGGTAGAGGGGACGTGGAGAGATTAGAAGGATGATAATGACGAAGGTGTGCTTAGTGTAAGGGAAGACGGGAAAGCACGAGTATTAGAGGGAAGTAGTTAGTTAGATGATGCTGTGGTTATGTAGTAGTGTATAAGTGGTGTATTGAGGACAAGTGGAATTGTGTTGGAGTGTATGGAAAGAGGATTGTGAGCACAAGAAGTGTGCAAGAGGACTTGGTGTGTGCAATAAATGGTGTGGAATTAGTGGTGTGGGATGCATGGTGCGGAGTGAATGGGGGAAGATGGACCCCTTCACGAATACCCGGGGAGGGTAGTTTAAAGTTAGGTAGAGGGCTTCGGTAAATTGTTGGATATTGACACCTGTGGTGCAGGTAGTGGCAATGAAGTGCTTGGATGGGTGCATGATTCTGTGGAATGGCTGGGCATGTGGGCTTTGTTGGTGCGTATGGTTATTGGGGCACTCCGCCACTGGTAGTTTGTCGGCCAGGTGAGGCCGCAGGTAGGCTCTGGGAGCCAGTCAGTTAGAGTCAGAGTAGTGTTCAGTGGGGCCCGAGGATCCAGGAGAAGGACCCGGGTAGCCCAATGCCAGAGAGGGCATCAGAGGGGTGAAAGAGCCACGAGACGCCTTCCCAGATTTAGGGTAGTCGCAAGGCGCAAGGTAAGCTCGGGTGGCGACTTCAGTGGCGGAGGTGCACAGGTAGTTGGACCTGTTAGTGGAGCCACATGACCCAGCCCCGAAATTGTGCAAAGGCACAGTGTGAAAAATTGGGGAGTGAGACCCAAATTTGGAGGGCACGACAGGGTGGGTCAATGGGAATTGGTTTTTAGAACCACATAGTGTAACGATGGCCAATTGAATTGGCAGGGCAAGACCCCGGGTAGTGTAACTGAGTTAATGTTATTAGAGTACAGTTAGGATGAGGGAATCTCTTCGCATCATCCACATCCACTCACCAAGGAGACGGAACTCCACACCAGGTTTTGTGAACTATTTGGATGGTAAAGACGCATCATAACGTGAGTGTGACATTGTGTTTATTCCATCTCTTCCTTCTTGGGAGGGATTGGACGACGAATTTGGTATAGAAGGGGATATGGGAGACAAAACATCGTGACGAATTTGTAAAGTGTAAATACAGGGAAGGGAAAGGGTAGTGTAGGCTGACATGGGGGGGGGGGGGGGGGGGTGGTACGAACGGGTAGGGACGAGCTTGCTCTGCTCGCTCTCCCGCGCCCCTCATGTTTCATTGCCTCGTATTGATGTGTACCCTTGCGTACTTTCCTCTGTTAACTGTGCTTTGTCTTCCTCCCCACCCATGGACCCATTTTGGAGGGGAGTGTGCAGGAATCCTGAACTGTGCAGCTGCGCCTGGCTACACTTGTGCGGTGCCCCTGCTACCTTTTGCTGCACCAATACACCTTATGGACCACACGTTCTGTGGCCTGGCATCTTTGCTGAGCGGTCATTTGCTGCAAACGTTACCTTGCACCTGCGGACCACTGGTTTTAAGTGGCGTCGATGTCACGCAGTCGGACCACCTAAGATTGGCCCTGCTGGCAAATAAAAACGGACACGGTTTGTACCTTGTATTCTGGTGTGTCAGGAAAGAAGACCTTTAATTTTTTTATTATGGCACACCGCAGACGAAGCAGGAAGCAAGAAGATGCAGCCAATCAGCAGCCAAGCAGCAAATGTGACATTTTAATATGACATTTGAAGTGTGAACTGTTTTTGTGTATTCGTGCATTGGTGCATTGTTGTTTTCTCCCCTCCAAATTTCTTTCCACAAAAGAACAGGTCCTGGGTTATAGAGATGTAAATAATTAGTTTAGTGGTGTAAATAACATGCACCCCGCCGGCTTTATGTTTAGTTTGAGAATCAATTCCACAATTTGGTTAGCTGTGGGTGTGAGTCTGTTAGTTAGTTACACAACGCAGTAGGTGGGACATATGTAGTGTTGTAAAACTGTCACATACAGGGTGTTAGCTTAAATGTAGAGGGAAACCACATCTAAGTGTCACACATAATTTTAAAACTAGTCCCGAACCTTTCTCAAAACCGGTCGTTCTCACCTGTGTGGGTTCAACTCGGGGACGAGTCTGGCAAGGGAGGGGGCAGTGCTATGGTTTTGAGATTTGCACATATTGATCATTAAAGGTTAAAGGGTTGCCCCCCATAGTTAGTTCCACGAGCAACATGTAGGCCCACTTGTAGTATTAGTTATGTCATAGTATGTGTAAGTATAGACCATTTCCCCTATTAATATCTGCGTTGTGTAAAGACATGAGATTAGGTCCCGTTCATTTTGAGTCCACCCTCCAATTCCACCTCGATGGGCGGAATCCATCCCGCGCCCCATTTGGCTGCCCACTCAGTTTGTTAAGCATTGGCTGCTCGACCCAGTTTGTTACGCATTGGCTGCCTACTAGTCGAGTAACACGAGGTAGGCCTGAGAAGGAGGAGCGCGGGGTCGGGGTGGGGGCGGCGTTGAGTTCGGAGCGTCAGAGGCGATGCCGGTAAGAGCCACCAGCCAATCAGGGCTCTAGCGGCATGGTGTGAGAGGGCGTGGAGAGGCGCGTCTGGTGAGTTCGAGAAGGTTTGCGGGGCGTGCCTATATAAGTCGGAGCACAAAGCCCTTGAACAGGACTGATCGAGAGGACTGATCGAGAGGACTCACAGTGGAGAGAAAGGACTTGTTACAGAGAGGACTTGTCGGCAGGAGAACTTGACTCGCATCACTCGCTTTGAGGCATTGAACTGTAACTCGCCATAGTACGTGTGTGCGAGAGTGGAAGAAGAAGGGGCGTTGGCAGCACGAGTACACGGCTGCAGCCAGACGGTGGCGAATAGCGCCTACTTCAGCCACGCGAGTAGACGCGGATAAACCTGCCAGTGATAACTGCCAACCGCACCAGAGCCCACCCCCATACCGTTCGCCCCGTAATAACCTTGTGCGCCCAAACGGCGCGCTACGAGCTCCTGCCTTCTCCTCTTACCATCTGCACGGGACGAGCCGGAGACTGGAGGGAGCTGCACGAGAGCCATCCCTGGACGCGTGGACCATCATCCTGCAGCTGCAAGCCCCGTGTGAGTGTGTGTGTGACAGGCTCATTAGTCCTGGGTATTAAGTAAGACTGTATAAGGACTGTGTGTGTGTGTGACAGGCTCATTAGTCCGGGGTATTAAGTAAGACTGTATAAGGCTGCACTGTGTCCCCTTTTTCTGGAATCATTGTATAGTGTAACTAAACCTGTTATTCCTTTTTCCAATTCGATCGCCTCTGTGATTTATCCATTGACTAAGCTTGGCACGAATAAGACCGTAGAACCGGGTTCACCATCTAAACGGCACGGATCACGTGTACGCACCGCTCGGCGTCTCAACACACGTAGTTCGTGCGGGGCTTATTTCCTCGCTTCCAGGGCAGCGCGAGTAATTAGGTAATAGCGAATCTTAGTCCTAATACCCTATTTCGCGCTGTCTGGAAGGGACATCATAGGTCCCGGGTCCCGCCAGGCCAGTCAAAGACAAGGGGACTAATCCCCCCTTGGTAAGGGGAGAAGGCCGGCGGCAGATCCGCAACAATATATATATATATATATATATGTATATATATATATATATATATATATATATATATATATACATATATATATATATATATATATATATATATATATATATATATATATATATATATATATATTGTTGCGGATATGGGAGTTGGATCCATCCATATCCCCTTGTAAATATTCCCCTATTTCCTCAGTACTTCCCAAATATCCCCAATCCCCCATTCCCTAGTCCCATTTTCTGTAAACAACACTCTGTAGACCCGACCTTCCCCTATTTCCCCCATTAAATGTCGCATCCAGGTCCACCGCATCTCACGTAGACAACTATAGGACATCTTGCTAGTTATTCTTAGTCTATGTCAGTTAAGGACTCGTTTCCATTAATTCTGACTCTTCGTTGCACCAGAATGTGATTGTATGGCACCGTTAGGAAGTTTAGGACCTCCCAATACCTCCCCGCAGCTCTTCCTCATGGTACAACAACAACAACAACAACAACAGCGGCGGCGGCGCGGGGAGTGTGCGTCCTCACTCCGGCTTGCTTAGCCGCCATTGAACATGTGCTCCGACGGGGTTACCACGCAGGGGCTCGCTGTCAGCTCCTCGTCAAGGGCGGAGCCCGGTAACCCCCCGCACCCAATAGAAGCGGCGGACCGATTCCATCTGGGGCGGAGCCAACGAGCCGAGGGCGTGTCACTCCCCGCTGAGCATGCGCAGGAAGAGGGAGGTGACGTCAGATGCGCCCTCAGCTTGGAGAGAGAAGACGCCACCTCCGAGCGCTACAATACCTCCCCGCATCTCTGGACCGGACCGCGTTTGATTCTGCCCCTGAGCCAAGGTGCACCTTGTGCTATCGACTGCCTGTCCTTCCCTGCCATCAATCCCCGTGTAAGTCAGTCTTGTCCCGTTTGTCTGTGGTCTGTCGGGGATAGATAAGACTGTGTCTAAGTGCCCATCTTTTCTGTGCTTTACCTCTTACCCTGTAATCTACCCCTTTTCTGCATCACCAATTATATCCTCCTCCGGAGGTCTTGAGAACTGTACCCCCTTGTGTCGTTTCATTAATCCCAGCCATTGTGTCCTTTCCTTCATTGATTTAGCATAGCGCGATTTGGTCAACGTCGGGCGGGATCGGGTTCTAATCGGGGAGTAACTGTTCGGACGCGGTAATACCAAACCGCTCGGTAAAATAACATCGTTAATCCGCGTCTGTAACAATTGGTGTCGGGAAGTGGGATTGGACCCGAAGCGCGCTTCACGCGCTCGAAATTATTAACGGCGAAATTTGATTTTGTTTTACAAAATAAAAACCCGAATTTTGAAAGTCGCGCTATGGCAGATCAAGACGGCTGGGTTCCGGTAGAGGAGAGTGAGGCAGGGTCGTTCCAGGACCAAATTGAGGGACATGAGGAGAGCGAAGCAGTGAGGGTGGCAGGTTCGCAAAATGGCGTCCTCGCGCACGAGGTTACGGGCGCGCAAAATGGCGCCTCGCACATGGCCACGGCGACCGCGTCCGCGACCGTAGTAGCGCCACCGGTGGATTTGAACCTTTTTTTTATACAAATGAAGGCCCTTATGGACAAGAATAATGAAGAAATGGAAAACAGAATGATGGGGGCCCTTATGGGACAAATGGGAGACCAAATTGGAGGTTTGAAAAACAGTATGGGGGCAATGAGGGACGAAGCGAGGGCTCAGAGTGAGCAATTGGGGGTAATGAGGGACGAAGCGAGGAGTACCGGTGAGGGATTAGACAAGAAATTAGAGGGGTTAGACAATGGGATAGAAGGGGTGAAACATGGGTTAATGGGGGTAGAAAACAGAATGGCCGCTCAAGAGAATCAAATGGAAGGGATGAAAAAGGGGTTAGAGGGGTTAGAAAACAGTATGGAAGGCAAATTGAGGGACATGAGGGACCAAGCGGAAAGGGAAGTTAAACAAATGGGGCAGCAGATAGAGGGGGTCAGAATGGGGGTAGAAACTAAATTGGATGCTCACAGGGAGGAAATGGAGCAGATGAGGGTGGCATCTGGGCAGGAGATGCAAGTGATGGGAGAAGAGATCAGAAGAGGTGTGAGTGAGGAGGTCGGAGGAGTGCGCGAGGAGGTGAGGCACTGTAAGGAGCGCATGGAGAAGGAGGTGAGAAAGGGGACTGTAAAATTGCAAGGTGGTATAGAGGAGTTGACGCTGGGAGTAGAACAACTGACAGTGGGACAAAAGGAGTTGGGGGCAACAGGTAAAGAAGAACACAGCGGTAATAGAGGGTTTAAAATCGACACAGAAGGAGATGAAAAAGGACGTAGGGGTAATTAAAAAAGAGTGTCAGACGGTACATGAGGACCTGACGAGGAAAATGAACAAGGTGGTAGAGGTGATGGAGGTTAAAGAGCGGGAGGTGCGGGAGCACATAGAAAAAAATAAAGTGGAGTTAGAGGAAGAACTTAAAGGGGCGCACGAGGAGATAAAGGAGGTGAAGCAGAAATTAGAAGAAGTGGAAGAAGGGGTGAGCGAAATTAAGAAGCGACGGAGAGAGGATAAGAAAGAGATAAAGGAGGAAGTAAAAGAATTGGTCCAAAGTCTGTGTTCGGATCGTGATGATGTGCTCATTAACCGGATGAGGGATTCGCAGGTGATGGAGGAGAAGCGAAGAGAAAGAGGACCCGGTGTAAGTGGTGACCAATATGGTCGTGCGTATGATGCGCCAGGTGATTTAATAAGCTTGGGGTGTCGAGATAGACCCGGATGTTCGTGAGAGGCCAAGAGTGAGGTGTATGGCTGGTCCGGAGGGTATGGAACGAGGGTGCGAGCGAGAGGGTCCGGTGATGGGAGAGGTGCGAGGTGTGGGTGAGCAAGGTAGTGGTGGTATGGAATGGGTAGCGGGTTGCGGAAGTGTGACCCATGCATCGACACCAACAGGGGTAGTTTTTAGAGGGACAGGGGAGGCACGAGAGCCCCTTGGGGGTAATGTACTGTGGGGGCCCGGCCGGTTCGGCCCCGCGCTGACCCCACAAGGGGCGACGCACGGGGTCCGGCAGGCGGGCAACGACTCGCATACGAGGTGGTCCCACAAGGTCCCACTCGCGCCGTATGACGGCAAGAGTGATCTACGCGCGTACCTGGCGCAGTTTGACTGTGTGTGTAAGGGCAACGGTTGGGGTGAGGACGAAGGTGGAGTACACCTGGTGGCCGCATTGCGCGGCGCGGCGGCGGAGGTGCTGACGGCATTACCACCGGGTGCTCTCACCCTGCCAGCCCTCCGCGACGCCCTAATTAATCGATTCGGCGTTGAACAGCAGAGCGAGCTTGTTAAAGCTCAGCTCGCGCTGCGAAAACGCAAGCCCCAGGAAGCCATCGGGGAACTTGCCCACGACATTCGCCGCGCAGTGGGGATCGCACATGCTAGCATGGCAGCGGATTCCCGGGAAAGGCTGGCGCTGGACCATTTTATCCAGGCCCTCCCGGATATTGAGCTCCGGCAACAGCTCGCCATGTGGCGCCCGCAGACTCTGAGCCAGGCGGCTGACGCTGCGGCCCGTTGGGAAGCAGCGAGGCCCCTGGCCCGGGGGAGCGAGCGTCACGCAATGGCGGTCCGCCAGGTGGGACCCCCGATGGAGGGCGGACCCCTTAGGGGGCCCGCCCCCGACGTGAGTCCTGACCTGGCGGGCATGGTCCGGAGGCTGGTGGACCAGCGCCTGGCGGGACCTGGACCATGGCAGGCAGCCCCGGAGGTGGCCCGCGGTGGACCACAAGCGGGTAATCCAATTCGGACCTTCAGGGGGGGAAATTTGGAATTCCGGAGACAAGCACCTTATCAGGTGAGGTGCTATACTTGCAACCATCTAGGTCACCTGGCGCGGCACTGTCGAGCCACGCGCCGGGATGATCCCCGGCGGTTGAGGTCCTCAACGTACCTCCCAGGGGGGAGCGGGTTAGCCGACCCCAGACACCCCCCCGCCAGACCCCGGGAAACTAGAAGGTGTCGGGCACGTAGGGCGGTGTTCGGCAGAAGAGGATGGAGGAGAGCCCTCATTGACGCGACAGGTCATTTATTGTGGCCAAATTGGAACCGGTAGCCTGACAATCAGATGCAAAATTGCCGGCGTGGGGGTAGACGCCGTAGTGGACACAGGAGCTAGCGCCACGATCATCAGCCCTGTGGTCCTTGATTCGAGCGCAGGTGGCTGGGATAAGATCCAGCGACTGCAAAATTATAGTTTGCAACTTGCTACCGGGGTAACTGCCCCGATCATAGGGCGTGGTTCTGTGACCCTCAAGTTAGGGTCGGTAAGGAGGGAGATAGATGTTTGGGTGGCGGAGGTGTGCGACCCATGTTTAATAGGGTTGGATTTGTTGACTGCCAGCGGTTGTAAAATCGACTTGTGCCGGGGGATCCTGCAGGTGGGAGTAGAAGAGCTGCCGTTAGGGGGAGTGAGCACGGCCGAGAGAGCGGAGCTGGAGGCTTCCAAGGCCGTGACCATTCCCCCAAGGGCCGAGGCGATAGTGCCGGCCCGGTGGGCAGCTCGCCCAACATGGCAGGAGTCCTGCGGCCTGGTCGAACCGGTGGCAGCGCAGTCCATACCGGGTTTAATCGTGGGCCGCACCCTTGTAAAAACGGACGGACCGGTAGTGGCCGTCCGAGTAATAAATATAAGTACAGAACCACGCACTATAGTAAGGGGCACGAGGGTAGCTGGCTGCACCCCAGTTGAGGAAGTCGCGACAGTGAGGGGCGAGAACGTCCAGCCGAGCCGGCCCCGGGGGGAGCCTTCAATAAGAAGTAGGAATTGGCCCGATCCCATTTGCGAGATGGTAAATCGTAGTAGTGTAGAGTTGGGAGGTACCCAGAGGGAGGCCTTACACGAACTGGTTGGGTCCCATTTGGACCTCTTCTCCCTGTCCACCGAGGATATTGGACGTACGGGCCTGGTGAAACATCAGATCCACACCGGTGAGGCCCGGCCTATTCGTCAGGCCGCCCGACGGCTCGCTTGGAGCAAGAGGGCGGAAGCTGACGAGCAGGTTGAAAAAATGCTCGACGCAGGCGTGATCGAGCCCTCGGGAAGTCCTTGGATGTCACCTGTTGTGCTGGTCAAAAAGAAGGATGGGACCACGCGGTTCTGCGTGGACTATCGCCAGCTAAACAACGTGACACTCAAGGACTCATATCCCCTGCCAAGGATTGATGACACCCTCGATGCCGTTGCGGGCTCAAATTGGTTCTCAACTTTGGACCTCAAGAGTGGGTATTGGCAGGTGGAGATGGATAGGGCAGGGAAGGAGAAAACGGCATTTTCCACAGGTAAGGGACTGTATCAGTTTACTGTGATGCCGTTTGGTTTGTGTAACGCCCCCGCCACCTTTGAAAGATTGATGGAGCATGTACTAGGCGGCATGCCATGGCAATCATGCCTGGTGTACCTGGATGACGTCCTAGTACATGCCAAAACGTTCCCCCAGGCAGTAGCTAATTTGGACCAGGTGTTCGGGTGCCTCAGACAGGCAGGGTTGAAGCTGAACCCGAGTAAGTGCACCTTGTTTGCCAAGGAGGTGGCCTATTTAGGCCACGTCATCGGTTGCGAGGGGGTAAAAACGGACCCAGACAAAATTAAAGCGGTAGAGGAGTGGCCCGCACCACGTACCATCAAAGAGGTGCGGGGATTTTTGGGACTCTGCTCCTACTACCGGCGCTTTGTGGCGAAATTTGCGGAGTTGGCCCGTCCCCTCCACCGGCTTACGGAGAAGGGGACGCGATTTAATTGGACACGGGAGTGCCACGAGGCCTTCCAAAAATTGAAGGGGTGTCTAACATCCGCACCCCTTCTAGCTTACCCCACTAGCAACGGGGCATTTACCCTGGACACGGATGCGAGCCAGGAAGGATTGGGCGCAGTTTTGTCTCAGACACAGGAGGGCGTGGAGAGAGTGATTGGTTACTATAGTCGGGCCTTAAGTAGGCCCGAGCGAAATTATTGTGTCACTCGCAAAGAGTTATTGGCTATGCTGGCTGCCATGAACCATTTCCACCCGTACTTGTACGGGCGGAAATTTTTGGTTAGAACTGACCATTCCTCCTTGCAATGGCTCCTTCGGTTCAAGGAACCAGAGGGCCAAATTGCAAGGTGGTTGGAAAAGTTGCAGCAGTACGATTTTGATGTGGCCCATAGGGCCGGGAAGGCCCATGGTAATGCCGACGCACTCTCTCGGCGTCCTTGTTTGGGGGAAAACTGTAAATTTTGTGCGAGCCACGAGGAGAGGGAACAATTGGCAGACTCCACCCCTACCCTCGTTGTCCGGGCAACCCGGGTGAGAGGGCCAATTTTGCCACTAACCGCAGATGAGGAATTTGGAACTTTGGCTTGGAGCGCGGCCCAGCGGGAGGACCCCGTACTGGGGCCGGTGCACGAATGGGTGAGATTGGGGCAAAGACCTAATGGGAAAGAGGTCACCCCCTCGGGGCACAGACCAAGGCATATTGGGCTCAGTGGAAAACCCTGGAATTGAAGGATAACATCTTGTATCGCAAGTGGGTGGAGGTTCCCTCTGATAAAACTTCCTGGCTGGTGGTAGTCCCAAATAAATTTAAGACCGATATATTGCAACAGGTGCATGGTACCCGCCCCGGCGGCCATTTGGGCAGGATAAAGACGACATCGCAGGTACGCCGGAGGTTTTATTGGGTGAATATGGGGCGCGACATACAGGACTGGTGTCGGAGATGCGACGCCTGTACTGCCAAAAAGGGACCAGCACGGAGGATGAGGGCCCCCCTTCAATTACACCAGGTGGGGGCCCCCCTAGAGTGTGTGGCCATGGATATCCTAGGCCCACTACCCCGCACCCGCCTAGGTAATAAGTACATCGTCGTTGTGATGGACTACTTCACCAAGTGGCCGGAGGCCTACGCCCTCCCCAACCAAGAAGCAGGGGTGGTAGAGCAGGCCTTCGTGGAAGGATTTGTGTGCCGGCATGGGATTCCACAGGAGTTGCACACCGACCAGGGACGAAATTTTGAGAGCAAATTGCTAAAAGATGTGTGCAGTCTCCTGTCAATTCGGAAAACAAGAACAACGCCTTTAAGACCTCAATCTGACGGGATGGTGGAGAGATTCAACCGAACTCTAATCCAACAACTGGCACTGTTCACCGCCACCCGTCAGGATGACTGGGACGAACATCTCCCTTATTTGCTCATGGCCTACCGAACCAGCCAGCACGGGGCCACCGCATGCAGTCCAGCGTTGCTTATGTATGGGCGGGAGTTACGGGCTCCCGCCGACTTGCTATGCGGTCCCGTGCCAGACACAGTGGTTAACCCGCCGAGGGAGGGGTACGCATGTCACCTAGAGGAAGGCATGGAGCTAGTCCATGCCTTCGCCCGCCGCCAACTCCATCTGGCGGGGGAAAAGATGAAGCGCAGGTACGACCACCGGAGCCAGGGGAGTCAGTACACTCCGGGGATGAAGATTTGGTTCTTCAATTCCCGGAGGAGGAAGGGTAGGTGCCCGAAACTCACCTCTCCCTGGCAAGGCCCGGGGGTCGTCCTGTCGCAAGTCTGTGACGTGGTAGTAAAAATCAAAATGGGGCCACGAGCCCTCCCTCGGATCGTCCACGCCGACCGAATAAGGCCTTACACCGGCGAGCAGGCGCCCCCGTGGATTGCCTCGGCTTTAGATGCCGAGGTGTGACCCAGTACCTCTGAATAAGGGGGGCTTATTAGTGCCAGAGGACTGGGGGATTGATGAGCGATGGGCCCGGTGGGTAAGGGTGGCATCCCTGCCACCCTTCCCATGTGGGGCAAATGCGCTATAGTTTATGGGGTTGATGGCAGTGAAAACTAGCCCGGGTGGGTTAGGATATCGTGTGTAGGGCCCTAGAAGATGACATTAGGTGACGTTAAGATTAGTTAGTGACAATGATACCTGTAGTGGGGACGCAGGTAGTTTAGTGTGGATGATAATGACGAGGGAGCGCAATAGTTTAAAGGGACGACTGGGAAGCGCAAGTTTCAGAAGGGAGTAGTTAGATGAGATGATGCTGTGTGAGAACTGGACAGGTGTGTGGAGCAGTGTATGAGTAGTGAGTGTTGTGGATCAGCGCGAATGCGCCTGGGGGAGAGAAGGGTGCAGGCGGCACCAAGTACGAGAGCACAGGTGTGCAAGTACAGGTGTGTGGAATACATGGAGTATTGGAATGAGTGGTGTGGAGAGAGTTGGAGTAAGTGGTACGGAGTGGTGTGCATGGTGCGAAGGTGTGGATGGGGGAAGAGTGGACCCCTTTCACGAGTACCCGGGGCGGGTAGTGTAAGTGTTAGGTAGAGGGTATAGGTAAATTGTGGTTGGATATTGGCATTTGTGGTGCGGTTGCAGAATGGTATTGTGGATGGGTGCATTAGTGTTGTGGAAATGGCTGGGCGTGTAGCCTGTTAGTGTGTGTAGTTGGTTGGGCGCTCCACCACTGTGAGGATGTCGGCCAGGTGAGGCCGCAGGTGGGCTCTGGGAGCCGTTAGTGTCAGTGAGTGCCTGAAGATCCCGGGTGTGGATCGGGCAGCCCATGCCAGAGAGGGCACTGAGGGGGTGAGAGTGCGAGAGGGCCTTCCCCAGTTAGTTAGGTTAGGATGAGGAGCAGGTAAGCTCGGGTGGCAACTACAGTGGTGGAGGTGTGCAGGTGGGTAGACCTGCTGGGAGAGCTACACGTCACAGCCCATAAATTGTGCGAGGGCACCGGGAGATGAATCGGGGGGGAGTGAGACCCCAAATTGAGAAGCACCACAGTTTGGTCAATGGGAATTGGTTTTTAGAACCCATAGTGTAAGTTGGCCAATGGATTGGCAGGGAAAGACCCCGGGTAATGTAAGGTTGTTAAAGTCATTTAGGAAATAGTTAGGATTGATGAACCTGTCGCACCATACGCAGCCACTTACCTGAGGTGATGATGATGACTCCACACCTGTGTTCCTTTGTTCTGTGTTGCAGGAAATAAGAATTGCTGGTTGGATTGGTGAGACGCATCACGACGTGGATGAGACATTGGGGTGATTCCATCTCTCCCTCCTTAGGAGGGACTGATGATGAATTGGTGATGGCAAATTTTGATGTTGAATTGGAGATGGCAAATTTTGATGAGAGTTGGAAATGGCAAATTTGATTGGTTAGGAGGGAGAGAAGACGAATTTGGTTTATGGGAGGAACGGGGAGGACAGTAGGGACGTTTGTTGATGTGTAAAGTAGATGTTTATGGGTAGTGTTGTGTTTTGTGGATACAGTAAGGGGTAAGGGAGGGGCAATGTAGGTTACCTGGTGGGGGGGGGGGGGGGCGTACGGTAGGAACGTACCTGTCTCACCTGGTTCCCATGTGCCCCTAGTGTGCATTACCTAATATTGCGTGCACTTTTGCGCCCTTACCACCTTACTTACTTGTCTTTTTTTTGTCTCCCACCTCTGAGGATCTGGCTTTGGGGCAGAGAGAGAGGAGAGAGAGGTGCTGGCTCCGCAGTTGTGGGCCTGTACTTTCGCTGCTTGCTGCCTGGATCGATACACCATATGGATCGCAATTTTTGTGGCCGCCCACCATGGACCGCAGTTCTTTTGCGGGCAAGCACCACCCGTTGATGGACCTCTGGGTCAACGTGGCACCTATGCCATACAGGTGAACCACTTATCGTTGGCCCCCCTGACGGCCACAATTTAGAAATGGACGCGGTTGGCGCCTTTCTTTATTTCTAAGGAAGCCAGAAGGCCAAGTGCTCCATGAAGGCAAGACCAGCGGCAGAACATCG
This sequence comes from Myxine glutinosa, assembly GCF_964187855.1. Taxonomy (NCBI): domain Eukaryota; kingdom Metazoa; phylum Chordata; class Myxini; order Myxiniformes; family Myxinidae; genus Myxine; species Myxine glutinosa. Next base: position 135,336,973 of record NC_136264.1, on the reverse strand, counting down.
GCCGGCTGCGACACCACCGGTGACCATGGACACTTGATTGTGCATTATTGTTGAACACTTTATTGGTGCACCGGATGGTGCTGACTGTATGTATGGGGTGGTGCTTTTGGTGCTTGGACGGGGTGCTCTGCACATTATTAAAGGCCGTAGGGCCACAGGGCACTCGTGGGTTGGTGTATCGATGCTGGCATGCGTGCTCTCTCTCTATGCATAACATCTGCATGTGTTCCTCAAAGAACAGGTCCTGGATCGTAGTGTAAATATCAGTCTTGTATAAATAATGCTCCCTACCGGCTGTATGTTTAGTTTGAGGATGCTTTCCGCGATTCGGTTATCCTGTGGGTGTGTTTCTGTGAGGAGAAGGGTGCAACGTCGCAGGGGGACATATTTACTCATTTGTGAACATCTGTAAAACTGTCGCACTCAGGGTTGAGTTAATAGTAGAGGGAACTACATCTGAGTGCCACACTAACGTAGGTAAAAATTTATCGGGTCGGGCCGCCCCGAGGTAGAGAAGGGTGCAATGTTGCGGATATGGGAGTTGGATCCATCCATATCCGCTTGTAAATATTCCCCTATTTCCTCAGTACTTCCCAACTATCCCCAATCCCCCATTCCCTAGTCCCATTTTCTGTAAACAACACTCTGTAGACCCGACCTTCCCCTATTTCCCCCATTAAATGTCGCATCCAGGTCCACCGCATCTCACGTAGACAACTATAGGACATCTTGCTAGTTATTCTTAGTCTATGTCAGTTAAGGACTCGTTTCCATTAATTCTGACTCTTCGTTGCACCAGAATGTGATTGTATGGCACCGTTAGGAAGTTTAGGACCTCCCAATACCTCCCCGCAGCTCTTCCTCATGGTACAACAACAACAACAACAACAACAGCGGCGGCGGTGCGGGGAGTGTGCGTCCTCACTCCGGCTTGGTTAGCCGCCATTGAACATGTGCTCCGACGGGGTTACCACGCAGGGGCTCGCTGTCAGCTCCTCGTCAAGGGCGGAGCCCGGTAACCCCCCGCACCCAATAGAAGCGGCGGACCGATTCCATCTGGGGCGGAGCCAACGAGCCGAGGGCGTGTCACTCCCCGCTGAGCATGCGCAGGAAGAGGGAGGTGACGTCAGATGCGCCCTCAGCTTGGAGAGAGAAGACGCCACCTCCGAGCGCTACAATACCTCCCCGCATCTCTGGACCGGACCGCGTTTGATTCTGCCCCTGAGCCAAGGTGCACCTTGTGCTATCGACTGCCTGTCCTTCCCTGCCATCAATCCCCGTGTAAGTCAGTCTTGTCCCGTTTGTCTGTGGTCTGTCGGGGATAGATAAGACTGTGTCTAAGTGCCCATCTTTTCTGTGCTTTACCTCTTACCCTGTAATCTACCCCTTTTCTGCATCACCAATTATATCCTCCTCCGGAGGTCTTGAGAACTGTACCCCCTTGTGTCGTTTCATTAATCCCAGCCGTTGTGTCCTTTCCTTCATTGATTTAGCATAGCGCGATTTGGTCAACGTCGGGCGGGATCGGGTTCTAATCGGGGAGTAACTGTTCGGACGCGGTAATACCAAACCGCTCGGTAAAATAACATCGTTAATCCGCGTCTGTAACAATATATATATCTATATATATATATTGTTGTGGATATGGGATTTGGCCTCCATCCATATCCGCTTGTACATATTCCCCTATTTCCCCAATACTCCCCAACTATCCCCAATCCCCCATTCCCTGGTCCCATTGTCTGTAAACAACACTCTGTAGCCCCGACCTTCCCCTTTTTCCCCCATTAAATGTCGTGCCCAGGTTCACCGCATCTCACGTAGACAACTATAGGACATCTTGCTAGTTATTCTTAGTCTATGTCAGTTAAGGACTCGTTTCCATTAATTCTGACTCTTCGTTGCACCAGAATGTGATTGTATGGCACCATTAGTAAGTTTAGGACCTCCCAATACCAACCCGCATCTCTTCCTCATGGAACAACAACACCAACAACAACAACAGCGGCGGCGGCGCGGCGGCGGCGCGGGGAGTGCGCGTCCTCACTCCGGCTTGGTTAGCCGCCATTGAACATGTGCTCCGACGGGGTTACCACGCAGGGGCTCACTGTCAGCTCCTCGTCAAGGGCGGAGCCCGGTAACCCCCGCACCCAATAAGAAGCGGCGGACCGATTCCATCTGGGGCGGAGCTAATGAGCCGAGGGCGTGTCACTCCCCGCTGGGCATGCGCAGGAAGACGGAGGTGACGTCAGATGCGCCTCAGCTTGGAGAGAAAAGGACGCCACCTCCAGCGCGACGATACCTCCCCGCATCTCTGGGCCGGACCGGGTCGATTCTGCCCCTGAGCCAAGGTGCACCTTGAGCTATCGACTGCCTGCCCTTCCCTGCCATCAATCCCCGTGTAAGTCAGTCTTGTCCCGTTTGTCTGTGGTCTGTCGGGGCTAAGATAAGACTGTGTCTAAGTGTCCATCTTGCTGTGCTTTACCTCTTGTTGTGTAATCTAACCGTTCTGCATAACCAATATTATATCCTCCTCCGGAGGTCTTGAGAACTGTACCCCTTGTGTCGTTGCCTTAATCCCAGCCGTTGTGTCCTTTTCCTTCATTGATTTAGCATAGCGCGATTCGGCCAACGTTCGAGTGTAATCGGGTAACTTGTGCGAACACGGCGGCCATTCCGCTCGGTCAAGCAACATCTAAGTCGTGTCCGTAACAATTGGTGTCGAGGAGTGAGATTGGACCCGAGCGCGTGAAACGCGCTCGAAATTATAACGGCGAAATTTGATTGTGTTTTACAAAAATAAAAACCCGAATTTTGAAAGTCGCGCTATGGCAGATCAAGACGGCTGGGTTCCGGTAGAGGAGAGTGAGGCAGGGTCGATCCAGGACCAAATTGAGGGACATGAGGAGAGCGAAGCAGTGAGGGTGGCAGGGTCGCAAAATGGCGGCCTCGCACACGAGGTTGCGGGCGCGCAAAATGGCGCCTCACACATAGCTACGGCGGCCGCACCCACTGCACAAGTGGGAGGGATGGCCCAAATGCAGGCCCTCATGGAGCAATTTATGGTGCAAATGCAGGCGTCCCTCAAACTGCAGAGTGAGCAATTGGGGGTAATGGGGAACCGGATGGATGCTCAGGGTGAGCGATTGGAGGGCCAAATGGGGTCCAATAGCGAGAAATTGAGGGAGGACATGGGGGCAAATAGCCAACGGTTAGAACAAAACATGGGGGCCCAGATCGGGGGGTTAGGGAGTAGAATAGAGGGATTAGACAATAGATTAGGGGAAATACAGGAGGGGTTAATGGGGGTAGAAAACAGAATGGCCGCTCAAGAGAATCAAATGGAAGGGATGCAAAAGGGGTTAGAGGGGTTAGAAAACAGTATGGAAGGCAAATTGAGGGACATGAGGGACCAAGCGGAAAGGGAAGTTAAACAAATGGGGCAGCAGATAGAGGGGGTCAGAATGGGGGTAGAAACCAAACTGGATGCTCACAGGGAGGAAATGGAGCAGATGAGGGTGGCATCTGGGCAGGAGATGCAAGTGATGGGAGAAGAGATCAGAGGAGGTGTGAGTGAGGAGGTCGGAGGAGTGCGCGAGGAGGTGAGGCACTGTAAGGAGCACATGGAGAAGGAGGTGAGAAAGGGGACTGTAAAATTGCAAGGGGGCATAGAGGACCTGACGCAGGAGGTGGAACAGCTGACGGTGGGACAGACTGAGTTAGTGGAGCAGGTACAAAGGAACACTGCGGTACTAAGAGGGTTAAAAGCGACACAGAAAGAACTAAAAGACGACTTGATAGCGACGAAGAGGGAATGTCAGATGGTACGTGAGGGACTGACAACGAGGTTGGACGAGGTGACAGAGGTAATGGAGACGAAGGACCGGCAGGTGAGGACGCACATGGAAACGGTCAAGGTAGCCTTAGAGGATGAGCTTGAGGAGACGTACCGGGACATAAAAGAGGTGAAGCAGAAATTAGAAGAAGTGGAAGAAGGGGTGAGCGAAATTAAGAAGCAACGGAGAGAGGATAAGAAAGAGATAAAAGAGGAGGTAAAAGAATTGGTCCAAAGTCTGTATTTGGATCTTGATGATGTGCTCATTAACCGGATGAGGGATTCGCAGGTGATGGAGGTGAAGCGAAGAGGAAGAGGACCCGGTGTAAGTGGTGACCAATATGGTCGTGCGTATGATGCGCCAGGTGATTTAAGAAGCTTGGGGGTCGAGATGGACCCGGGTGTTCGTGAGAGGCCGTTGGTGAAGTGTGCGACAGGTCTGGTGTGCGAAAAAGGAGGTGTGCGAGAAAGTCCGACTCTGGGGTGTGTGAGGAAAAAGTGCGTGCCAAGGAGTGAGGGTGCTGGCGAGAGTGAGTCGGTCGTAGCGCGTGTGCGAGGGAGCACATGGAAGCGTGGTGTGGTAAGTGTTACAGAGGGTGTGACGGGAGAGTGTGCGCAAGAGTGTGCGCGAGAAAGGTGTGTGATGGACAGGTGCATGGGGAAAGAGTGCGCTGTCAAAGGCAAGGAAGAATGCACGCCTGTGGTGAGTGTTACAGAGGGTGTGACGGGAGAGTGTGCGCAAGAGTGTTGCCGAGAAAGGTGTGTAACGGACAGGTGCATGAGGAAAGAGTGCGCTGTCGGGAGTAAGGGTGAGTGCGTTGTCAAGAGTAGAGGTGAGAGTAGTGAGAGTGGCACGGAGCGTGAGTTAGATGTGACAGGTGAGCGAGGATGTACACCTGGAATGGAAGGATGCACACCTGGAATGGTAGAGCGTGAGTGGGATTCACGCTGGAATTGGTAGTGAGGCACGTGGTTGGGTGTGCGAGTGAGGGCACACCTGTGATTGTCACAGAGGAGGTGACCGAGGAGGGGGCGCGAAGAGGTGTGTTGGTGAGGTGTGCGACCAACGAATGTGTGCCAAAGTGTTCGGTGGTCAGGTGTGTGACCAAGGCTGGGAGTGGAATGAGTGTACCTGGGTGTGTTAGAGAAGGTACGACGAGGAGCATGGAAACGGCTGGATGTATGAGCACGAAAGGGGTAGCGTATGCTTGTAAGCATCCAGGTGAGGCATCGACGGTAACCGGGGTAGAGTTTAGAACGACTTATAGCCGAATCGGGCCCTCGGTGCGCGTCGGGCAGCTTCGCGTGCCGCGAGGACCAGCGGGGATCCGAACCACGGCGGTTTCGAAAGAACCGCCGTACGCGATCCACGCTGTGCCTCGCTTGGAACGGCCGCGTCCATGCTCCACTAGGCGGAGCGGGCAGCCCGATAGGAAGGGTCGTCATGGCGACCACTTTTTGTTGAGGCATTCCGGCAGGTCGAGATCGGGCCATGGGATGGCTCCGTGCCGAGATGGTGCGTGGGATCTCGGCCCGGGTAAACCTCCTTCCCTGCACCGAATGCGGGACGTATCCAGCCGCTGGCACCAAACAACCCGCATTCATTGCTCGGTTTTACGAAGCCGGGCTTTGGACAGGAATTGGCGCACCGAGAGGCATTAGTGAGTAGACTGTGTGATGAGGTTAGTGTATTGGACCCAAAATTAGAAAAAAACAAAATTTGATGATTGGCAAAGGATTGGCAGTAATGATTGGCAGATGATGAGTAGTGACTGGCAAATTTTTGATTTGTTGAAATTTGATGTGCAAAATTGGTAGTGGGAGATGCCCGATGTGGTGGGATGGCAACTCTGTCATCCCTCACAAAAGTGGGGCAAATGCGCTATAGTTTATGGGGTGTATGGCAGTGAAAACTAGCCCGGGTGGGTTAGGATATTGATAGGGATCTAGCGAAGATGACATTAGGTAACGTTAAGGTTTAGATAGTGACTGATACCTGTAGTGGGGATGCAGGTAGATTAGTGTGGATGATAATGACGAGGGAGCGCAATAGTTTAAAGGGACGACTGGGAAGCGCGAGTTTCAGAGGGGAGTAGTTAGATGAGATGATGCTGTGTGAGAACTGGACAGGTGTGTGGAGCAGTGAGTGAGTAGTGAGTGTTGTGGATCAGCGCGAATGCGCTTGGGGGAGAGAAGGGTGCAGGCGGCACCAAGTGTGAGAGCACAGGTGTGCAAGTACAGGTGTGTGGAATATATGGAGCAGAGAATGAGTGGTGTGGAGAGAGTTGGAGTAAGTGGTACGGAGTGGTGTGCATGGTGCGAAGGTGTGAATGGGGGAAGAGTGGACCCCCATCACGAATACCCGGGGCGGGTAGTATAAGTGTTAGGTAGAGGGTATAGGTAAATTGTGGTTGGATATTGGCATCTGTGGTGCGGGTGACAGAATGGTATTTGGATGGGTGCATTAGTGTTGTGGAAATGGCTGGGCGTGTAGCCTGTTAGTGTGTGTAGTTGGTTTGGGCACTCCACCACTGTGAGGATGTCGGCCAGGTGAGGCCGCAGGTGGGCTCTGGGAGCCGGTAGTTGTGGATGGGGCCCGAGGATCCGGAGGACGGACCCGGGTAGCCCAGTGCCAGAGGGCACCAGGGGGTGACAGAGCCAGGAGTGGGCCTTCCCCAGTTAGTTAGGTTAGGGTGAGGAGCTAGGTAAGCTCGGGTGGCAACTGCAGTGGTGGAGGTGTGCAGGTGGGTAGACCTGCTGGGAGAGCTACACGTCACAGCCCAGAAATTGTGCGAGGGCACCGGGAGATGAATCGGGGGAGTGAGACCCCAAATTGAAAAGCACCACAGTTTGGTCAATGGGAATTGGTTTTTAGAACCCATAGTGTAAGAGGGCCAATGGTTTGGCAGGACAAAGACCCCGGGTAATGTAAAGTTGTTAAAGTCATTTAGGAAATAGTTAGGATTGATGAACCTGTCGCACCATACGCAGCCACTTACCTGAGGTGATGATGATGACTCCACACCTGTGTTTTCTTTGTTCTGTGTTGCAGGAAATGAGAATTGCTGTGAGGATTGGTGAGACGCATCACGACGTGGATGAGACATTGGGGTGATTCCATCTCTCCCTCCTTAGGAGGGACTGATGATGAATTGGTGATGGCAAATTTGGATGTTGAATTGGAGATGGCAAATTTTGATGAGAGTTGGAAATGGCAAATTTGATTGGTTAGGAGGGAGAGAAGACGAATTTGGTTTATCGGAGGAACGGGGAAGACATTAGGGACATTGTGGATTTGTAAAGTAGATGTTTATGGGTAGTGTTGTGTTTTGTGGATACAGTAAGGGGTAAGGGAGGGGCAATGTAGGTTACCTGGTGGGGGGGGGGGGGGGCATACGGTAGGAACGTACCTGTCTCACCTGGTTCCCATGTGCCCCCAGTGTGCATTACCTTGTATTGCGTGCACTTTTGCACCCTTACCACCTTACTCACTTGTCTTCTTCTTTTGTCTCCCACCTCCGAGGATCTGGCTTTGGGGCAGAGAGAGAGGAGAGAGTTGTGCTGGCTCCGCAGTTGTGGGCCTGCACTTTCGCTGCTTGCTGCCTGGATCGATACACCATATGGACCGCAATGTTTGTGGCAGCCCACCATGGACCGCAGTTCTTTTGCGGGCAAGCACCACCCGTTGATGGACCTCTGGGTCAACGTGGCACCTATGCCATACAGGTGAACCACTTTTAGTTGGCCCCCTGACGGCCACAATACAGAAATGGACGCGGTTGGCGCCTTTCTTTATTTTCTAAGGAAGCTAGAAGGCCAAGCACTTCAGGAAGGCAAGACCAGCGGCAGAACATCAGCCGGCTGCGACACCACCGGTGACGTTGAACACTTTATTGGTGCACCGGATGGTGCTGACTGTACATGATGGGGTGGTGCTTTTGGTGCTTGGATGGGGTGCTCTGCACATTATTAAAGGCCGTAAGGCCACAGGGCACTCGTGGGTTGGTGTATCGATGCTGGCATGCGTGCTCTCTCTATGCATAACATCTGCATGTGTTCCTCCAAAAACAGGTCCTGGATCGTAGTGTAAATATCAGTGTAGTCTTGTGTAAATAATGCTCCCTACCGGCTGTATGTTTAGTTTGAGGATTCTTTCCGCGATTCGGTTATCCTGTGGGTGTGTTTCTGTGAGGAGAAGGGTGCAACGTCGCAGGGGGACATATTTACTCAATTGTGAACATCTGTAAAACTGTCGCACTCAGGGTTGAGTTAATAGTAGAGGGAACTACATCTGAGTGCCACACTAACGTAGGTAAAAATTTATCGGGTCGGGACGCCCCGAGGTAGAGAAGGGTGCAATGTTGCGGATATGGGATTTGGCCTCCATCCATATCCGCTTGTACATATTCCCCTATTTCCCCAATACTCCCCAACTATCCCCAATCCCCCATTCCCTAGTCCCATTGTCTGTAAACAACACTCTGTAGCCCCGACCTTCCCCTTTTTCCCCCATTAAATGTCGTGCCCAGGTTCACCGCATCTCACGTAGACAACTATAGGACATCTTGCTAGTTATTCTTAGTCACTGTCAGTTAAGGACTCGTTTCCATTAATTCTGACTCTTCGTTGCACCAGAATGTGATTGTATGGCACCATTAGTAAGTTTAGGACCTCCCAATACCTCCCCGCATCTCTTCCTCATGGAACAACAACACCAACAACAACAACAGCGGCGGCGGCGCGGCGGCGGCGCGGGGAGTGCGCGTCCTCACTCCGGCTTGGTTAGCCGCCATTGAACATGTGCTCCGACGGCGTTACCACGCAGGGGCTCACTGTCAGCTCCTCGTCAAGGGCGGAGCCCGGTAACCCCCCGCACCCAATAAGAAGCGGCGGACCGATTCCATCTGGGGCGGAGCTAACGAGCCGAGGGCGTGTCACTCCCCGCTGGGCATGCGCAGGAAGACGGAGGTGACGTCAGATGCGCCTCAGCTTGGAGAGAAAAGGACGCCACCTCCAGCGCGACGATACCTCCCCGCATCTCTGGGCCGGACCGGGTCGATTCTGCCCCTGAGCCAACGTGCACCTTGAGCTATCGACTGCCTGCCCTTCCCTGCCATCAATCCCCGTGTAAGTCAGTCTTGTCCCGTTTGTCTGTGGTCTGTCGGGGCTAAGATAAGACTGTGTCTAAGTGTCCATCTTGCTGTGCTTTACCTCTTGTCGTGTAATCTAACCGTTCTGCATAACCAATATTATATCCTCCTCCGGAGGTCTTGAGAACTGTACCCCTTGTGTCGTTGCCTTAATCCCAGCCGTTGTGTCCTTTTCCTTCATTGATTTAGCATAGCGCGATTCGGCCAACGTTCGAGTGTAATCGGGTAACTTGTGCGAACACGGCGGCCATTCCGCTCGGTCAAGCAACATCTAAGTCGTGTCCGTAACAATATCTATATATATATATATATATATATATATATATATATATATATATATATATATATATATATATATATATATACACATAGTTACGGAGCTCAGAGTACGGCGCTCCCCTTACCGAGGGGGGGTTAATCCCCTCATCTATTAAGCTGGCCGTCTCCGGTCTTGGAGCTATGACGTCACTTCCGGTCAGCGCTGAATAGGGTGGTAGGCCAATTGTTCCTATTACCTAATTACCAGTGCCTTCCGGTAAGCGAGGAAACGAGCCCCGCCAGAGCCGCGGCTGTAATGGACATGCCGAGTGAAGCGAGCCACGACTCAGGCCGTTAACAAAAGGACTAAACCAGATTTAAAGCGGTTGGCCAAATCGTGCCACAGGTACTCAATGGGGAAAAGACTAAAGCGACCGGATGAGAGGAACCAAAGAATAAGAAGGGTAAAGGAAGAACAAATATGATTTATTACTATCTAAAAGAGGAAACGAAAGAAGGGAATATACAAGAAGAGGAAACAAAAGGACATAGGGCAACCTTATACACTCTTATATAACACGCCCATGACAATACAAACAGACTCACACGGAATGGTAGCTGGTAGGGGAGGAAGGTCCAGGCAGATGGTTCCAGGCTCCGGGTCCGCCGCAAAGAATGGCAGGCAGCTGGTGTCGTTGGCGCTCGACCGGACCTTACAAATGCGAGGGGCTGGAATGCGCGTACGTATAGCGTGCCGAACGCTCTCAAAACCACGGCAGTTCGTATCCAAAGCTATCGTACCAAACGATCCTCCGCGCAATGTTCTTGTATTCGCCGCCTCTGCGCTGTTCTCTCGCATCTGCTCTCTGCCATGAAAGGACTTGCACTCGCACTTTTATTGCAAGCTTCGCATATTAAGCCGCGTCCGCTTCGCTCCGCCTACCGGTGAACACACCTCGGCCCGGATTGGCCACGAGGGTTCATTGTTACCTCCCCTCCTGATGCGTTGATGGGGCAACGCCTAGGTTCCTGGCCGCTCCTCCCTTTTTCTCCCACACTGACCGTGTGTGCAATGGCGGCTTGGGGCCAGCAGACAAACCAAAAAGGCAGCGAACGCTGCAATACGGCTACTGGCAATTTGGAGAGAGGGAGAGATTGGGGATAATTGAAGGGGCCTAGGTTATTTGATTAATACAATGCAGAGTCAAACTATTCGAAACAGATCCTTAACTGAAACACATACTAATGAAATAACTAAAGGAGAATCTATGGTGTCCTACGTGTTGCAATATGACCTAACTAGGGTGCGACCTTTACAAAGGGGGATATTTACAAGAATTATTATTTTACAAAGTGAAGGTTCTAAAAACCGTAACAATATGAACATATATATATATATATATATATATATATATATATATATATATATATATATATATATATGTCAAGTAGTAGATTTGTTATTGCCTAAAGTTCAGTTATAGACGTTGGTTGCTAATGTGTTATGATTTAAATGTTGTTTAAAAATGCTATTTTCATAAAGTTAATAAAGGGTTTTTGCTTCGTTTTAGTTTTGGATGAGGAAAGGCTCGCTGAGGTCATGCTGGACAAATTGTATACGTGTGCTTTTTCGAGGCTAGATAAGGCCGGTCGTGAAACCACGCCCACATGCGCGTGATTTTGTGTAACGCAAGTAGAATGATTAGATTGCAGACATAAACCTATTGTTTTTACCATATATATTTTGTATTAATCACAGCAACGCATGACTCTGTATAAACATGCTTTGAATTACTCATGTAAACAAACCCATAAAATATATGGGTTGTTTGGCCAAGCATACACTCTCCTCTTTGTGAGTTACATTTCTGTTTTCTCGGAGCCCAGAGAAACATTTGGTCCGAATGATAAGGAAGGGCTGACTCCCCCGAACAGCGGATAACGGTGGGAGGGACTCTCGCCAGTCGCTTTGTTCTCTCGGAGATTTTCTGATAATCGTATTCATATATAAGTGAATGAGAATCAATGCGTTTCGAGGAAGGCTTGACTTGGCATGAGACTGGCTCTTGCTGTAGATGTCTTGGCTTCTTCCGGATCTGTATAAGTTGGTTTTTAATAAAGCTGCGTCATTTTTCAGGCTATTTGTGGACTTCTTTGCAAACGAAGAGCTGATTCTTCACAAATGGTACCAGGAGTGGGGTGTCAACAGACGCGGAGGACGGGAAGCGGAACCCGGGCGACAGAAGAAAGGCTGCCCGAGGCCGGGACGCTGGCACTCTAATTTGATTAAGGTGAGCAATTGTTTTATACCAGAGGGCTATCTTTCCAAATTTGTACCTTGCTTCTTCGAACGGGTTCAGTCCGCTTCCCTGTCATCCGCGCTGCCTGCACTCGAACAGAAATTGTAAGTAAAGGCTCATTTAGGCCTCAGAATGACGTGGTTTTGTTAAAGCCAGGATAAACAAGTAAGGATACCAGGAAGGACTTAACAGTAAGCTTAAAGTTACAGTTAGCACCAGGAGGGGAAAATGAGGTCGGACAGCCATATAGGCTGAAGCCAGGTGGCCAAGATTTTTCCAGGAAGGAACAGCCCAGAGACAAGATGGGGTATGCCATTGCATGCCAGGGAACGAAGGGCTGTGGCTAACTTAGATAGAAGGCCATAGGAACATAGAAGGCCATAGGAACATGGCCAGTAAAAGGATTTGCGCAGGATATCGGTGAAGATAACGTTCGGTACAAGGGAAGGGGGAAAGTGAGGTCGGACAGCCGTAAAGGTTGAGCCAGGCCGAGAACTTTCCAGGAAGGATCAGCCCAGAGCAATAAGATGGGAAGCAAGCTAATGAAAGAAGGGGAACCCCTTAAGGGAACCCCGGCATCTTTCATGTTTAAGAGGCATCATTTTGCCGCGGTAAGACCATTAAAGGACTGGGCTGGGTTAACTAAAGATTTAAATAATCCCTGGCCAGAGGACAAGTAAGTAAGCAGTTAAACAAGTAAATCAGCGAGTGATGCCGCTGGACCAGATGCCAGACCAAGACCCCCCACCCCCCCAAGCCCTGAGCCCTCTCCCCGGGCTACAGGCGCCACCTCTCCCACCCCCGCCCCTGTTCCCCCAGGGGTTAGACCCCCAGAAAACTAGACCAGCCGCCCCTCAGGTTCACCTTAGCCCGGGCAATCCTTTTAGAGGACAAGAAATTAATGGGGCGGACAGCGGGTTCGCGGCCCCAGAAGGGCTAGGAGTATTGTATTGTACCCCTCAGTGGAAGGGCTCACGGAATCGGAGAACTCACAGCCTACAATCGAGATGTGTCCCTTTAAAAAACCATTTGAAAGAACCAGATTTGGCGGCTATGCAGGAGCGGGTGAGAACCTTGCTGGCTGAACAGCCCGGTCACGTACCGGAACTTATGCGTTTGTGGATACAAAATACAGGCGCAGATTGGCGGGACGTCTGCCACATGGGAGAGGCTGTATTGCCAGCGCGGGTGTGGGACCAGGCCAAAGTACACGCACGCTGGCCGAATGTAGCACCAACCCCGGCCCAGACCCTCGACGATTGGGGGGCCCTGGTCGACCTGTTGTTGGCCGGGGTACACATCGCACTAAGGCTAACCGACCAATTAGATGAAGCGGCCGAGCAGTGGGACATGGGCGACGATAAGAAGGCCGATGTAAAGGACGACATGTTGCAAATGATTGCCCAGGAATCCATAAGGGCCCCCTCCCCAAAATTTGGAACCCACAAGGGCCCCCTCCCCAAAACTGGAACATACAAGGGCCCCCTCCACAGCCGCAGAATTGGGCCGTGCAAAAGGACCCCCCACCCCCCCCAAGACCTGAGCTCAGTCCCGGGGCTCTAGGCAACACCCCAACACCCCCCGCCCTGCCTTCCCTTTTTCACCTCAACCCACCCCCGTCCAACCCGTCCCAAAAAATCCTTTTCCTTGAATGAGAGACGTAACATGAATGAGCAAAGACTGTTTGGGAGTGGCTGGAGAAAGGCATGATTTGAGTCGATCTGAGTTTCGCGCGAAGAATGGGAGACTCACTCGTATATGAATGAGGAATGAATGTATATTGGGATGTTAATTGACGTGTGTATCTGGCCAATGCATTTGTCTGTCATCTGTTTGGGAGTTGTTTGGGAAGCGAATTGATATAAATCGGGTCAGGAAAGCACCCGGAGTGCCCTTGTCGATCTACTGTTGATATGAAGCGGTTTCTTGGAGATGGTTGTGCCAGGTCGATCGGCGATCTCTGAATTTAAATCGGATTTTTGTCATGCGTGTTGTGAAATTAAACGTCTATCCGAGAATCCTGGCAATGTTCGTTTAATTAAAATGTGGTACAAACCTGCGTTTCCGCCGTGCGGCTCCGTGGAAGTTAGAGTAGAGTTATTGTGTGTTCAGGTAAGAGCCGAGCGAGCCGCGAGTCACGGGTGTGCTGTATGAGGTTGCTCGGAGGATGTGTGCCCAAATGCATTGTGGGTCATTGCGACTTTGCTGAATATCGGACGCTGGATGTCGGACGTTCATGTCAGACGAGCCATGTCGGAATAGTGGCCGGCTGCGACATATATGCCAGGCAATGTCACAGGACGAATACGTTATTTAAGATGGATTTATATGGATGGATGGACTTATAAGATGGATTTTTATTTAAGATGGATTTATAAGATGGATAGATGGATGGATTTATTTAAGATGGCTAAAATAAACGATTTCAAGACAGAGTAATTAATTTCCGGAGCCAAGTTCCAACAGGAAGTCTTGTTCATACAGTAAGGTACAGTGCGGAGTGGCGGCTGGAAGATGCATCGATGCATTTGTGTTGATCGATGCGGACACAGATTTAGTATGCTGGTAAGGTTAAGTTATTAAAATTGGAAATTCAATAATTTGAGCAGAAATGTCACGTTTCAACAGAACGCTGATCCGAGGAAGGAGGACGGTTGAGGTTTCAACTGTCGGTATGTGGTGTGGCTTGTGCCAAGGTGTGGGCGCGAGGAGGTGTGTTGATGAAGCGTTGTGCGAACGAGGAAGGATGTGCGAAAGGTGTGCACCAGGTAGTAAAGGTGATGCATTGTGAAGCACGCCTCGTACGGAAGTTCCTGGACGGATTGTGACGGTTGTTGGATTCGTAGAAGTTAGCATTATGCTATGTAGAGCCACATTAATGGTCATTTGTCCATTGTCGCCGGACTTGCATTACTTGTGGGATAATAAAGCGCTGGTTACCCCAATTCGAAGTTTGACCTTTTAAAGTTTAGTTGACCTTTGTTCGAGATATGCAAGGGAAAGGTCAGAGGGAATTCACTAACCTTGGAAGAACGACAGGCGGAGTCAGTCTACAGGGTGTTGCTTTAACGACAGGATATAGAACTTAAATCTGGAGAGAATATCGGGACATATATTGTGGGTAAAACCAAAATCATGTACGTAATTAATGAACAGAGAATATCGAGTCCTGTTTGTCGTTGTAATTGTCGTTGATGTCCCGATTCAGGGGTCTCAAGAAATAAACAGACTTCCGGTGCCGACCGGAAGCGTCAGGTACAGTACGCTTGGAATTTAATTTAACCGGGCCGAGTACAGTGACGTGTTCGATCGAGCTGTGGGGATTTGAGATGGATTTGAGTCACGTTAAATGGAGGACAGTTGGGAGGATGAAGAGATGCAAGTAACGTGGATTAAATTGTGGTATCACGAGTTGGGTGCCAGAGATATTGTGGTTATTATAACTCGCTGATTATGGGGGCGCACCGAGTACAGATCGGGTTGCATGATGGAGCACGCATGCATGGATTTTGGCTTTGCGAGGCTCCAGATAGAAATTGGCATTTCGATGCTGTGGATTATATTGTGCCTGCCCGGAAAGGTGATGTCCTGTGCTGGGGCTGGCGACATGCCTCTGTTATTTGTCTGTCTGTCGGTCTGATTGTAAGTCTTTGGTACTGGGAGGGCTAATTGAGTGCTCAGGCGTCATTGTTCCATGGAGGCAGGTACTGTGAGTCACAAAAGGTAAATGTAACACAGAGAGATGGACAGGACAACAATGGAGTTTATATGGACGGGTTTGGGGCAGTTTCAATCTGACGATTACAGAGTGCTTTGTTCCGTTCACGAAACATGTAAAATTCATGGAGTTGAAGTGGTTTGCAAGAAGGTAGCAGAGTCAGTACTGGGATGCAACCTCGTCCAGGGGTTTTGGTCCAGCCTGCAAGGAGTCCAGGGGCTTGTTTCAGGGCTGGGTCGCCAAAAATGGGATGCTGTGCCCATCTGGATGTAAAATTATCCATCAAGGACGGGGAATGATGTGCAGTGTGATTGATTGGAGGTAATAAGGATTTGTGTTGATTTCCTGATTTGAGTTCATCTGGAAACAAAGACAGATGGGATTAATGTGTATATCAGGAACATTTTGGAAAGAAATATGGATATACGACATTACTAAAATATAACCAAGCAATTGAGAGTTCTTGGGTTAATGGGATATAAATAAATGCATCTACAAGTTGATGGTTTATAAAAAATTTTTAGTTCTGGATGATACTTAAACGATGAACAATGTTGGCAATATACAAAGAATGTGACTTGTTTTTTGGGGGGAAAACATGTGGTTTAAATTTGGTTGGCTAAGTTTTAAAGATGGAGATGTTTCGCAGAACTCTTATGATTATTTATATGAGTGGTGGACTATTCCATGGCAAAGCATTTTCCAGTTTATTGAAAGTTGGATTTTGTAAAATAATGGTTTAATATAACCACAGTAGAAAATAATATACAGATTTGGGACATTTTGTAAACTTTCGAATAATGAGAAGATTCATAAAATTCATTTTATTTATTTCATGGAAAATATTTGGGTTGCAAGTGGAGAAGCATGGTATGGTATAAAAATAAAGAGGGAGTATCCAGGAAAAAGATGTTCAAGTGAACTTTGTGCTGTGAAAAGAATGTCGAGTTAATGGAAGTGTTTTGTTCGATTAATTTTGTTCAATTTGTGTTCAAATGACCATCGATGTTGGGGGCAAAGTTATGGGTGAATTTGGTGAGTGGTTGTGGGCAAACGAAGATTAATTTAGATTTATCATAGTTAAGTTCGAGGAAGTTGATTCGAAGCCAGAATTTCATTTGGATGCCAGAAAGGAGAAAGGAGATGCTGAAAGCCAGAAAGGAGATGCTGTTGTCTACTCTGAATGACAGGTGGCGGTATCCAGGGCGCTGAGGAGTTTGTTCACGTTGTAAAGTTTGTTTATTTAGTTTGTTTATTGTAGAGAAGAGTGCTTTTGGGATTCCGGAGCCAGAGTGGATAATTTGAGGGTAGTAGGTGGAGTAGAGGACATCTTTGCAGTGCTGTAGGTGGTCCTTGTAGGCTTGGGGGTGAACTAATTTGGGTTTAATAGGCACAAGCTGGTCTAAACAGGGTGAGGAGGATGGTGTGATTGATGATGTCAAAGGAGGCGTTGAGGTGAGGAGGATGAAAATGTTGAGGTTGCCGGCATCAGAGGAGAGAAAAGGTCGCTGGTGATTTTGAGGAGAGCAGTTTCAGTACTGTGGCTGGAGCAGAATCCGGATTGGGATGTTTCATACAGGTTATTGGCAGAGTGGTGATGTTTGAGTTGAGTGGCCACAGCACGTTCCAAAACTTTTGACAGAAAGGGTAGATTGGAGATGAGTCTGAAGTTATTTAGGGTGTCAGGGTTTAGTCCAGGGTTTTTTCCAGAATGGGGGTGAAGTTTCACGAGTTTTTGGGGAAATCGGTATGTGAAGCTGGATTAAGTTGGAACTGCTTGATGAGCCATGGAGATGGATTGGGTTTTGTTGCTGGTTGTCTGGGAGTTCGGTTGTTGCATTGCCAAAGGTTTCTGTGTGGTGGACACACTCGTTGGCTGTTGTCTTGTGTGACGTGGATGGAGATGTATGTGGCTGCGTGTGGCTGCCTGGAGTCGGGAAGACGGCTACAGTGGTTGATATTGGTTGTGGATCGTCCGGGGTGCTTCGATTTGCATAGGGGGTGAAGATTGGGATATTACATTATTTTAAGTAAGTATTGGTATGAGTAATTACATAAGTAATTATGAGTTATTATGAGTATTAGTTATGAGTAAGTGATTATTTTAGTAAAGTTACATGTTTCGCTGTGTTGTGGATCTGCGGACAAGCTAGTTTGATGGGTACCCTGGGGTCTTCGGCGTGTCTATGTGTTTGGCTGTCTGTCACACCGGACTCTTGAATGGGTTTTCATGAGACGAATTTCAGACATAACAGTGAGAATCTATTTTGAGCGAATCACAGTGGGTGAGGAAAACATTGTGTGTGACCAGACACCAGAACTGACCAGAATTGAAATTGGAAGTAGACCAGGTTATTTCTATTATTTGTTTATTCGTGAAAATAAATAAATAATAGGGGGAGGTTAATGGAGGTTAATGGTGGTTTGTGTGTGTTAATGGAGGTTAATGGTGGTTTGTTTGTGTTAATGGAGGTTAATGGTGGTTTGTTTGTGTTAATTCTAGTTGAAACTCTCGCTGAAGTAATTTTCGTTTATTTTTATTTTTTGATTCGATTTGAGAGTTGAGATGATTGATTTTTTATTAATTTTATAATTTTATTTTTATTGATGTTGGAAACAGGTAATGGGATGCTGAGAGAAGGATTGAATTTAATTTGAATTGGACTGGATTAAATGGGATTGAATTTAAAAATTGAATATTGGATAAAATTGGATCCACTTGAAAAAAGTGGATTAGGAAATTGGAGAAAAGGTGTTCTATGAAACTATGAATTGAATGAATTGAATCTATGAATTGGAGACCTGTAGACCAGGCGCTCCCAGGAGACTTGTGGACCAGGTGTTCGTGGAGCACTTCACCTGCAAGAACGCCTTGGAACCAAGGTGGAAGGGACCAGTCCAGGTGTTGCTGACTACACCAACGGCAGTCTTTTGCGAGGGCAAGACCTCGTGGATCCACGCCACGCACTGTAAGTTGGCCATACAAGCACCAGACACTACACCACAGCAACCACAGTAAGGATGGGCCTAATCATAGGTACAATACTATTGATAGTGACAGCAGCTAGGGGAAACTCCGATTCCAATAGATGCGAAAACAAAACCCGACACCTCACCGTAACACGGGGACAAAGAGTATCACTACCATGTTTCGAACAGAAAGCCCTGCACACAAATTGGGTGAACATAAATTGGCTAGCACTGTCGGCAGGGCCTGGACGCGTTGGCATGGTACTACAAAAGCAACGAGAGTTCCGGGAAGACGGGCAAGCTAGCATTAAGACCTTGGCCCAACCAGGATACCAATGGGGAACCCCTGATTTTAAGCTACAAACACGCACACGCCTAGGGAAAGACATGACCATGCAGGTCCGGTGCAGCGTCTGGACCCCTGGCGCGGCCGGTGGCGAAAGGAACTACATACCATGCATCGAATACATACTCACGCCACAACCCCAGAATAAGGCCCCAAAGAAGGGTGAAAACACATATTGGAAAGTGGCCAGGGAAGTGGCAACAATTCAAAATAGGACACACTGCTGGTCGTGCATGCGCTTTCCCCAAGCAGGCACCACAGGAATACACATGATAGTGCTACCTCTGTCCCTCAATGACCTCTGCTCACAACCTATTGATTCCCCATGTTTAGTCACCACGCTGGAAAGAGAAGGGGTTGACAACGGCAAGAGTTGCAATCGACAATTTAATTATCGCCCGTCAATGATTGCCCATGTGGCCGAGAGGCCTGCCCCCGTCTGGGTCAAACCACAGAAAGGGACGGTCTGCCTCCAGGGTTCCGGCCACTTGCGTATGGGAGAATCAGAATGCGCCTACACTCTCCCCGGGAAGCTGGGACAAGGGAGCTCGGGGATTACATTACGAATAGTACTGCAAGATAAACACAACCACAACATAACGGCTATAACATTCTCTAGGGGGGTTAGTAGGATTAATGGGGTGGTAAAGGGACTCCAGTGCCTATCCACCCACCTGGTCCCACCCCATGGGACAATGTTTATATGCGGCGACAAGGCTTACCCCTATTTACCAAATAATTGGGGGGGCACATGTTATCTGGGTTCAGTCCTTCCTGACGTTGAGATACTGGATGAGCTAGACCCAAAGTCCTTGGACAGGCGTTATAAGAGGTCAGTCATGAACGAAGATGGAACCACTAAACTACACGGGAGTCTATGGGAAAAGGTGTTTGGTTTCTTCTTCCCAGGAGCGGGCACAGTCATGGATAGTTTCCGAATAGACAAATTGGCTTTGACCCTAGAAAAGGTGGCAAACGACACCGCTACGGCTCATGACATACTATTGGACACGGTAATTCACATGCGTACAATGGTGATGCAGAATCGGGTGGCTTTGGACATGCTCCTGGCAGAGAAAGGAGGGGTATGCGGAATTATAGAGGGAAAATGTTGCACTTACATACCCGATCCATCTGAAGGAGTGTCAGCCGCAATAGTGAGACTAAGGGAAACTAGCCACGCCCTGACGATCGATCGGATCGCGCGTGAAAATTCTTATACATTTAGCTGGCTCACTGACTGGTTCCAGGGATGGACGGGCACCATAGTGAAGTGGTTATTGACCGCACTGGCTGTGATAATCGGGGTAGTAATTTGGGGGGCACTAATGAAATCTCTAGTCCTCCTCTGTATGAGAAAGTATTTTACAGGATGGAAAGTGAAAAAGCCGCCGACAACGACTATGGCTCTGACCACAGAGGCCGTCGACCTGAACGGGTCCTTCAACAAGGCAGTTGCGACCGGCGCTCCAGAAAATTGCATTGAATTTTGTAATGACTGTGATACTTGTGCGGATCCCATGTGGGAACTGGCTGCTGCCTGTAACGGTGTATGTGATGACTGTGATACTTGTGCTATAAACCCCTTGCGTGTACTGGCTAACGCTGCTTATGTATTACAAGCGGACAGCTGCACGCCCCCTTCCGACCCAACTATGGATCTGATTGCGACACTGGGTCTGGCGGTCGAGGGACCCGACGCGGATGTCCTAGACCCGCAAGCCGACCAGGCGCCCATGGGAGACTTTGACATAAAGGAAGTTCCTCTCTTTGCTTCATATGTATTAAGTTCAAATGCTTCAAGTGAATCGGATTTTTACGCTCTGTACCCTGACCAGGAAATTGAGACACAAGATACTGACAATACTATGTATTCCCCAGAACAGCAGCACGTGAGGGACCTCATGGGCATGATCGTTGATTAACTTCGAAGATCTGCAAGGACTGAGTCTGCAAAGGGTGGGGGGAGCAAGTTCCGCAGGGGAGGTGACGGGCCCTCTGGCGGAGCAGAACCTCATCTGGACCAGACACCTTCGTTGTGGATCCGAAACGTTAATGGACTTTCATGTTCTGAGCCCTCAGGCTCCGAGCACGCACCACACGACACGTTCGCCAAATGCACGGGCGAGGCGCTTTGGGCGCACGATATGCCCTTGGGAGATACCCGCATTACACAATTATTTTTTCAATACCCGCATTACACAATTATTTTTCAATAAAGCCCGATGTGGCACGTTGTCTCTTAAGATACTTTGTCTCGACGAGACAAGAGGAAGGAATGTCAAGTAGTAGATTTGTTATTGCCTAAAGTTCAGTTATAGACGTTGGTTGCTAATGTGTTATGATTTAAATGTTGTTTAAAAATGCTATTTTCATAAAGTTAATAAAGGGTTTTTGCTTCGTTTTAGTTTTGGATGAGGAAAGGCTCGCTGAGGTCATGCTGGACAAATTGTATACGTGTGCTTTTTCGAGGCTAGATAAGGCCGGTCGTGAAACCACGCCCACATGCGCGTGATTTTGTGTAACGCAAGTAGAATGATTAGATTGCAGACATAAACCTATTGTTTTTACCATATATATTTTGTATTAATCACAGCAACGCATGACTCTGTATAAACATGCTTTGAATTACTCATGTAAACAAACCCATAAAATATATGGGTTGTTTGGCCAAGCATACACTCTCCTCTTTGTGAGTTACATTTCTGTTTTCTCGGAGCCCAGAGAAACATTTGGTCCGAATGATAAGGAAGGGCTGACTCCCCCGAACAGCGGATAACGGTGGGAGGGACTCTCGCCAGTCGCTTTGTTCTCTCGGAGATTTTCTGATAATCGTATTCATATATAAGTGAATGAGAATCAATGCGTTTCGAGGAAGGCTTGACTTGGCATGAGACTGGCTCTTGCTGTAGATGTCTTGGCTTCTTCCGGATCTGTATAAGTTGGTTTTTAATAAAGCTGCGTCATTTTTCAGGCTATTTGTGGACTTCTTTGCAAACGAAGAGCTGATTCTTCACATATATATATATATATATATATATGAATATATATACAGTGGAACCTTGACTTACGAGTTTAATTCGTTCTGTGACCGAGCTCGTAACTCAATTTGCTCGTTTCTCAAATCAAATTTCCCCATTAAAATGCATTGAAATGCTATTAATCCGTTCCAGCCCGCCAAAAACCACACCAATTTTTTTTTAAATATACAGTATATATAAAAATATCTCGCGCTTTATATTTCACCTGTATGCAGCATACAAGTTGGCAGGATGGCCTGGACTGGAGGTACGCACACTTGACTCTAAACTGTCCAGCCTGGGTTTGAATCCCGACCCAGCTATAACCTGTCATGGGTGAATCACAGGCAGGGTGATTCATCAATGTGTGTACCGCTAAACTGGGCGCCCCGTTTGCGTCCCATTAGTTGTTGGATGTTAAGGATCTCACCGTGTTTTCCACAAAGAGAAGGCGAGCTATCGCCGGCACTCTGAACAAGTTGTGGCCTGGCATGCTCTTCTCCTCTGCCGTTATATACGTCCTCCTCGGCATCTTTTTCCAGAAGAGCCCTGTCTCGTCACAGTTGAAGATTTGCTGGGGGATGTATCGTTCGGCTTCTATCAGTTCGGCAAAAGTTATAATAAAATCTTCAGCTGCCTTCACATCCGCCTCACCAAGTCGACAACATGCACACCTCGCTCATGTTTTTCGACGATTGCGTGTTTTATATCCAAGCACATCATCCTCTTCTTCTTCTCAGTACTGCCCTTGGCACTCAATTTCTTAGGACCCATGGTTAAAACTAAGAAATTTTCCAAAATAACCAAAATGCGAAAACAAAGCAGCAGCGATATACGGCAGAGATACTTGCACGGCAAGATAACCACGTGACCGGAACCCACCTGGTGGCGGGTAGCGTAAGCTCCAAAATAACCAACATGCGAAAACAAAGCAGCAGCGATATACGGCAGAGATACTTGCACGGCAAGATAACCACGTGACCGGAACCCACCTGGTGGCGGGTAGCGTAAGCTCCAAAATAACCAACATGCGAAAACAAAGCAGCAGCGATATACGGCAGAGATACTTGCACGGCAAGATAACCACGTGACCGGAACCCACCTGGTGGCGGGTAGCGTAAGCTCCAAAATAACCAACATGCGAAAACAAAGCAGCAGCGATATACGGCAGAGATACTTGCACGGCAAGATAACCACGTGACCGGAACTCACCTGGTGGCGGGTGGCGTAAACTCAAAATAACCAAAATGCGAAAACAAAGCAGCAGCGATATACGGCAGAAATGCTTGCACGGCAAGATAACCACGTGACCGGAACCCACCTGGTGGCGGGTGGCGAAAGCTCGTAACTCAGATCTCGGCTCGCATCTCAAAGCAATAAACCGCCCGAGCGACGGCTCGTATCTCGGAAAACTCGTAAGTTGGTGCACTCGTAAGTCAAGGTTCCACTGTATATGTATATATATATATATATATATATATATATATATATATATATATATATATATATATATATATATATATATATATATATATTGTTACGGGACCGCAGCGAGGATGTTGTTTGCCGAGCGGATGGCCGCCGCGCCCGAACAGTTACCCCGACTAACCCGATTCCTGAACGTTGGCCGAATCGCGCCACAGATATTCAATGGGGAAAATACTAAAACGAAGGATGTAAAGAAGAAAGAAGACAGAAGTAGGGAATACGAATATAATTTATTTCTATTTACAACCAAAAGTAACCAAGGAGAAGGAAGGATAATAAAATAAAGACAGAAGGAATCAAGAAGACTCAGTGAAAATTGCTAGCTTATCTAAACAGTCTTACTTTACCCAGGGACAGAACAAACAAAGACAGACTCACGCGGGGAATGATGACAGGAATGGCAGGAGGTGGATGGCTGGAGGGAGAGGGTGAAAACTGGAACCGGAGCACGGTCAGGCCGGGAGTGAGCAGCCACCGCCCCTGGTCGATCGGCACGTTTAGCAGCCGCCGTTCCTTCGCAGCCACGGACGAAACTGCCGTCGAAGCTCAAAGCTGTGGTGGTTTGAAGCTGGGGTGGTTGTACTTGTTCGTACTCAGGCTTGGCACTTGGCACTTGTTCTCTCTGACTCCCTCTCTTGCTCTCTTTGCTTCGCTTTTCCCTCTCTCTCTCTTGCTCTCTTTTGCTTCGCTTCGCCCCTTCTCTCCTCTCTCTTAGTCCAACCACTTCAAGGCAACACAACAATAAAAAAAAACACTAACACAAGTGCGAAAAGTGTTTTTTCCACACTAATACAAGTGCAAAAGTGGTTTCCTGCAACAACACAAGTGCGAAAAGTGGTTTTTCAACACTAACACAAGTGCGAAAAGTGGTTTTTCAACACTAACACAAGTGCGAAAAGTGTTTTTTCCACACTAATACAAGTGCAAAAGTGGTTTACTGCACCAACACAGGTGCAAAAAGTGGTTTTTCAACACTAACACAAGTGCGAAAAGTGGTTTTTCCACGCTAATACAAGTGCAAAAGTCGTTTCCTGCACCAACACAAGTGCGAAAAGTGGTTTTTCAACACTAACACAAGTGCGAAAAGTGGTTTTTCAACACTAACACAAGTGCGAAAAGTGGTTTTTCAACACTAACACAAGTGCGAAAAGTGGTTTTTCCACACTAATACAAGTGCAAAAGTGGTTTCCTGCACCAACACAAGTGCGAAAAGTGGTTTTTCAACACTAACACAAGTGCGAAAAGTGGTTTTTCAACACTATCACAAGTGCAAAAGGTGTTTTTTCCACACTAATACAAGTGCAAAAGTGGTTTCCTGCACCAACACAAGTGCGAAAAGTGGTTTTTCAAAACTAACACAAGTGCGAAAAGTGGTTTTTCAACACGAACACAAGTGCGAAAAGTGGTTTTTCCACACTAATACAAGTGCAAAAGTGGTTTCCTGCACCAACACAAGTGCGAAAAGTGGTTTCCTGCACCAACACAAGTGCGAAAAGTGGTTTTTCAACACTAACACAAGTGCGAAAAGTGGTTTTTCAACACTAACACAAGTGCGAAAAGTGGTTTTTCAACACTAACACAAGTGCGAAAAGTGGTTTTTCCACACAAATACAAGTGCAAAAGTGGTTTCCTGCACCAACACAAGAGCGAAAAGTGGTTTTTCAACACTAACACAAGTGCGAAAACTGGTTTTTCAACACTATCACAAGTGCCAATAGTGTTTTTTCCACACTAATACAAGTGCAAAAGTGGTTTCCTGCACCAACACAAGTGCGAAAAGTGGTTTTTCAACACTAACACAAGTGCGAAAAGTTGTTTTTCAACACTAACACAAGTGCGAAAAGTGGTTTTCCACACTAATACAAGTGCAAAAGTGGTTTCCTGCACCAACACAAGTGCGAAAAGTGGTTTTTCAACACTAACACAAGTGCGAAAAGTGGTTTTTCAACACTAACACGAGTGCGAAAAGTGGTTTTTCAACACTAACACAAGTGTGAAAAGTGGTTTTTCCACACTAATACAAGTGCAAAAGTGGTTTCCTGCACCAACACAAGTGCGAAAAGTGGTTTTTCAACACTAACACAAGTGCGAAAAGTGGTTTTTCAACACTAACACAAGTGCGAAAAGTGGTTTTTCAACACTAACACAAGTGCGAAAAGTGGTTTTTCCACACTAATACAAGTGCAAAAGTGGTTTCCTGCACCAACACAAGTGCGAAAAGTGGTTTTTCAACACTAACACAAGTGCGAAAACTGGTTTTTCAACACTATCACAAGTGCAAATAGTGTTTTTTCCACACTAATACAAGTGCAAAAGTGGTTTCCTGCACCAACACAAGTGCGAAAAGTGGTTTTTCAACACTAATACTAGTGCAAAAGTGGTTTCCTGCACCAACACAAGTGCGAAAAGTGGTTTTTCAACACTAACACAAGTGCGAAAAGTGGTTTTTCAACACTATCACAAGTGCAAATAGTGTTTTTTCCACACTAATACAAGTGCAAAAGTGGTTTCCTGCACCAACACAAGTGCAAAAAGTGGTTTTTCAACACTAATAGAAGTGCAAAAGTGGTTTCCTGCACCAACACAAGTGCAAAAAGTATTTTTCCACCCTAATACAAGTGCAAAAGTGGTTTCCTGCACCAACACAAGTGCAAAAAGTGGTTTTTCAACACTAATACAAGTGCAAAAGTGGTTTCCTGCACCAACACAAGTGCAAAAAGTGGTTTTTCAACACTAATGCAAGTGCAAAAGTGGTTTCCTGCACCAACACAAGTGCGAAAAGTGGTTTTTCAACACTAACACAAGTGCGAAAAGTGGTTTTTCAACACTATCACAAGTGCAAATAGTGTTTTTTCCACACTAATACAAGTGCAAAAGTGGTTTCCTGCACCAACACAAGTGCGAAAAGTGGTTTTTCAACACTAACACAAGTGCGAAAAGTAGTTTTTCCACACTAATACAAGTGCAAAAGTGGTTTCCTGCACCAACACAAGTGCGAAAAGTGGTTTTTCAACACTAACACAAGTGCGAAAAGTGGTTTTCAACACTATCACAAGTGCAAAAAGTGTTTTTACCACACTAATACAAGTGCAAAAGTGGTTTCCTGCACCAACACAAGTGCGAAAAGTGGTTTTTCAACTCTAACACAAATGTGAAAAGTGGTTTTTCAACACTATTACAAGCAAAAAGTGTTTTTTCCACACATGCAAGTGCAAAAGTGGTTTCCTGCACCAACACAAGTGCAAAAAGTGGTTTTTCAACACTAACACGAGTGCGAAAAGTGGTTTTTCAACACTAACACAAGTGCGAAAAGTGGGTTTTCAACACTATCACAAGTGCAAAAAGTGTTTTTTCCACCCTAATACAAGTACAAAAGTGGTTTCCTGCACCAACACAAGTGCGAAAAGTGGTTTTTCAACACTAACATAAGTGCGAAAAGTGGTTTTTCAACACTAACACAAGTGCGAAAAGTGGTTTTTCCACACTAATACAAGTGCAAAAGTGGTTTCCTGCACCAACACAAGTGAGAAAAGTGTTTTTTCAACACTAACACAAGTGCGAAAAGTGGTTTTTCAACACTATCACAAGTGCAAAAAGTGTTTTTTCAACACTAATACAAGTGCAAAAGTGGTTTCCTGCACCAACACAAGTGCGAAAAGTGGTTTTTCAACACTAACACAAATGCGAAAAGTGGTTTTTCAACACAAACACAAGTGTGAAAAGTGGTTTTTCAACACTAACAAAAGTGCGAAAAGTGGTTTTTCAACACTAACACAAGTGCGAAAAGTGGTTTTCCACACTAATACAAGTGCAAAAGTGGTTTCCTGCACCAACACAAGTGCGAAAAGTGGTTTTTCAACACTAACACAAGTGCGAAAAGTGGTTTTTCAACACTATCACAAGTGCAAATAGTGTTTTTTCCACCCTAATACAAGTGCAAAAGTGGTTTTTCAACACTAACACAAGTGCGCAAAGTGGTTTTTCAACACTATCACAAGTGCAAATAGTGTTTTCTCCACCCTAATACAAGTGCAAAAGTGGTTTTTCAACACTAACACAAGTGCGAAAAGTGGTTTTTCAACACTAACACAAGTGCGAAAAGTGGTTTTTCAACACTAACACAAGTGCGAAAAGTCGTTTTTCAACACTAACACAAGTGCGAAAAGTGGTTTTCCACACTAATACAAGTGCAAAAGTGGTTTCCTGCACCAACACAAGTGAGAAAAGTGGTTTTTCAACACTAACACAAGTGCGAAAAGTGGTTTTTCAACACTATCACAAGTGCAAATAATGTTTTTTCCACACTAATACAAGTGCAAAAGTGGTTTCCTGAACCAACACAAGTGCGAAAAGTGGTTTTTCAACACTAACACAAGTGCGAAAAGTGGTTTTTCAACACTAACACAAGTGCGAAAAGTGTTTTTTCCACACTAATACAAGTGCAAAAGTGGATTCCTGCACCAACACAAGTGCGAAAAGTGGTTTTTCAACACTAACACAAGTGCGAAAAGTGGTTTTTCAACACTATCACAATGGCAAAAAGTGTTTTTTCCACACTAATACAAGTGCAAAAGTGGTTTCCTGCACCAACACAAGTGCAAAAAGTGGTTTTTCAACACTAACACAAGTGCAAAAAGTGGTTTTTCAACACTAACACAAGTGCGAAAAGTGGTTTTTCAACACTATCACAAGTGTAAAAAGTGTTTTTTCCACACTAATACAAGTGCAAAAGTGGTTTCCTGCACTAACACAAGTGCGAAAAGTGGTTTTTCAACACTAACACAAGTGCGAAAAGTGGTTTTTCAACACTAACACAAGTGCGAAAAGTGGTTTTCCACACTAATACAAGTGCAAAAGTGGTTTCCTGCACTAACACAAGTGCGAAAAGTGGTTTTTCAACACTAACACAAGTGTGAAAAGTGGTTTTTCAACACTAACAAAAGTGCGAAAAGTGTTTTTTCCACACTAATACAAGTGCAAAAGTGGTTTCCTGCACCAACACTACTGCGAAAAGTGGTTTTTCAACACTAACACAAGTGCGAAAAGTTGTTTTTCAACACTAACACAAGTGCGAAAAGTGGTTTTTCCACAATAATACAAGTGCAAAAGTGGTTTCCTGCACCAACGCAAGTGCGAAAACTGGTTTTTCAACACTAACACAAGTGCGAAAAGTGGTTTTTCAACACTATCACAAGTGCAAATAGTGTTTTTTCCACACTAATACAAGTGCAAAAGTGGTTTCCTGCCCCAACACAAGTGCGAAAAGTGTTTTTTCAACACTAACACAAGTGCGAAAAGTGGTTTTTCAACACTAACACACGTGCGAAAAGTGGTTTTTCCACACTAATACAAGTGCAAAAGTGGTTTCCTGCACCAACACAAGTGCGAAAAGTGGTTTTTCAACACTAACACAAGTGCGAAAAGTGGTTTTTCAACACTATCACAAGTGCAAAAAGTGTTTTTTCCACACTAATACAAGTGCAAAAGTGGTTTCCAGCACCAACACAAGTGCGAAAAGTGGTTTTTCAACACTAACACAAGTGCGAAAAGTGGTTTTTCAACACTTACACAAGTGCGAAAAGTGGTTTTTCCACACTAATACAAGTGCAAAAGTGGTTTCCTGCACAAACACAAGTGCGAAAAGTGGTTTTTCTACACTAACACAAGTGCGAAAAGTGGTTTTTCAACACTATCACAAGTGCAAAAAGTGTTTTTTCCACACTAATACAAGTGCAAAAGTGCTTTCCTGCACCAACACAAGTGCGAAAAGTGGCTTTTCAACACTAACACAAGTGCGAAAAGTGGTTTTTCCACACTAATACAAGTGCGAAAATTGGTTTTTCCACACGAATACAAGTGCAAAAGTGGTTTCCTGCACCAACAAAAGTGCGAAAAGTGGTTTTTCAACACTAACACAAGTGCGAAAAGTGGTTTTTCCACACTAACACAAGTGCGAAAAGTGTTTTCCTTCATTAACACATGTGTAAAAAGTGGGTTTTCAACACTATCACAAGTGCGAAAAGTGTTTTTTCCACACTAATACAAGTGCAAAAGTGGTTTCCTGCACCAACACAAGTGCGAAAAGTGGTTTTTCAACACTAACACAAGTGCGAAAAGTGGTTTTTCAACACTAACACAAGTGCGAAAAGTGGTTTTTCCACACTAATACAAGTGCAAAAGTGGTTTCCTGCACCAACACAAGTGTGAAAAGTGGTTTTTCAACACTAACACAAGTGCGAAAAGTGGTTTTTCAACACTATCACAAGTGCAAAAAGTGTTTTTTCCACACTAATACAAGTGCGAAAAGTGGTTTTTCAACACTAACACAAGTGCGAAAAGTGGTTTTTCCACACTAATACAAGTGCGAAAATTGGTTTTTCCACACGAATACAAGTGCAAAAGTGGTTTCCTGCACCAACACAAGTACGAAAAGTGGTTTTTCAACACTAACACAAGTGCAAAAAGGGTTTTTTCCACACTAATACAAGTGCAAAAGTGGTTTCCTGCACCAACACAAGTGCGAAAAGTGGTTTTTCAACACTAACACAAGTGCGAAAAGTGGTTTTTCAACACTAACACAAGTGCGAAAAGTGTTTTTTCCACACTAATACAAGTGCAAAAGTGGTTTCCTGCACCAACACAAGTGCGAAAAGTGGTTTTTCAAAACTAACACAAGTGTGAAAAGTGGTTTTTCAACACTAACACAAGTGCAAAAAGTGTTTTTTCCACACTAATACAAGTGCAAAAGTGGTTTCCTGCACCAACACAAGTGCGAAAAGTGGTTTTTCAACACTAACACAAGTGCGAAAAGTGGTTTTTCAACACTAACACAAGTGCGAAAAGTGGTTTTTCCACACTAATACACGTGCAAAAGTGGTTTCCTGCACCAACACAAGTTCGAAAATTAGTTTTTCAACACTAACACAAGTGCGAAAAGTGGTTTTTCAACACTAACACAAGTGCGAAAAGTGGTTTTTCAACACTAACACAAGTGCGAAAAGTGATTTTTCCACACTAATACAAGTGCAAAAGTGGTTTCCTGCCCCAACACAAGTGCGAAAAGTGGTTTTTCAACACTAACACAAGTGCGAAAAGTGTATTTTCAACACTAACACAAGTGCGAAAAGTGATTTTTCCACACTAATACAAGTGCAAAAGTGGTTTCCTGCACCAACACAAGTGCGAAAAGTGGTTTTTCAACACTAACACAGTGCGAAAAGTGGTTTTTCAACACTAACACAAGTGCGAAAAGTGGTTTTTCCACACTAATACAAGTGCAAAAGTGGTTTCCTGCACCAACACAAGTGCGAAAAGTGGTTTTTCAACACTAACACAAGTGCGAAAAGTGGTTTTTCAACACTAACACAAGTGGAAAAGTGGTATTTCAACACTAACACAAGTGCGAAAAGTGGTTTTTCAACACTAACACAAGTGCGAAAAGTGGTTTTTCCACAGTAATACAAGTGCAAAAGTGGTTTCCTGCACCAACACAAGTGTGAAAAGTGGTTTTTCAACACTAACACAAATGTGAAAAGTGGTATTTCAACACTAATAAAAGTGCAAAAGTGGTTTTCCTGCACCAACACAAGTGCGAAAAGTGGTTTTTCAACACTAACACAAGTGCGAAAAGTGGTTTATCAACACTAACACAAGTGCGAAAAGTGGTTTTTCAACACTAACACAAGTGCGAAAAGTGTTTTTTCCACACTAATACAAGTGCAAAAGTGGTTTCCTGCACCAACACAAGTGCGAAAAGTGGTTTTTCAACACTAACACAAGTGCGAAAAGTGGTTTTTCAACACTAACACAAGTGCGAAAAGTGGTTTTTCAACACTATCACAAGTAGGAAAAGTGGTTTTTCCACACTAATACAAGTGCAAAAGTGGTTTCCTGCACCAACACAATGCGAAAAGTGGTTTTTCAACACTAACACAAGTGCGAAAAGTGGTTTTTCAACACTATCACAAGTGCAAAAAGTGTTTTTTCCACACTAATGCAAGTGCAAAAGTGGTTTCCTACACCAACACAAGTGCGAAAGTTGGTTTTTCAACACTAACACAAGTGCGAAAAGTGGTTTTTCCACACTAATACAAGTGCAAAAGTGGTTTCCTGCACCAACACAAATGTGAAAAGTTGTTTTTCAACACTAACACAAGTGCGAAAAGTGGTTTTTCAACACTATCACAAGTGCAAAAAGTGTTTTTTCCACACTAATACAAGTGCGAAAAGTGGTTTTTCAACACTAACACAAGTGCGAAAAGTGGTTTTTCCACACTAATACAAGTGCGAAAATTGGTTTTTCCACACGAATACAAGTGCAAAAGTGGTTTCCTGCACCAACACAAGTACGAAAAGTGGTTTTTCAACACTAACACAAGTGCAAAAAGTGTTTTTTCCACACTAATACAAGTGCAAAAGTGGTTTCCTGCACCAACAAAAGTGCGAAAAGTGGTTTTTCAACACTAACACAAGTGCGAAAAGTGGTTTTTCAACACTAACACAAGTGCGAAAAGTGTTTTCCTTCATTAACACATGTGTAAAAAGTGGGTTTTCAACACTATCACAAGTGCGAAAAGTGTTTTTTCCACACTAATACAAGTGCAAAAGTGGTTTCCTGCACCAACACAAGTGCGAAAAGTGGTTTTTCAACACTAACACAAGTGCGAAAAGTGGTTTTTCAACACTAACACAAGTGCGAAAAGTGGTTTTTCCACACTAATACAAGTGCAAAAGTGGTTTCCTGCACCAACACGAGTGTGAAAAGTGGTTTTTCAACACTAACACAAGTGCGAAAAGTGGTTTTTCAACACTATCACAAGTGCAAAAAGTGTTTTTTCCACACTAATACAAGTGCGAAAAGTGGTTTTTCAACACTAACACAAGTGCGAAAAGTGGTTTTTCCACACTAATACAAGTGCGAAAATTGGTTTTTCCACACGAATACAAGTGCAAAAGTGGTTTCCTGCACCAACACAAGTACGAAAAGTGGTTTTTCAACACTAACACAAGTGCAAAAAGGGTTTTTTCCACACTAATACAAGTGCAAAAGTGGTTTCCTGCACCAACACAAGTGCGAAAAGTGGTTTTTCAACACTAACACAAGTGCGAAAAGTGGTTTTTCAACACTAACACAAGTGCGAAAAGTGTTTTTTCCACACTAATACAAGTGCAAAAGTGGTTTCCTGCACCAACACAAGTGCGAAAAGTGGTTTTTCAACACTAACACAAGTGTGAAAAGTGGTTTTTCAACACTAACACAAGTGCAAAAAGTGTTTTTTCCACACTAATACAAGTGCAAAAGTGGTTTCCTGCACCAACACAAGTGCGAAAAGTGGTTTTTCAACACTAACACAAGTGCGAAAAGTGGTTTTTCAACACTAACACAAGTGCGAAAAGTGGTTTTTCCACACTAATACAAGTGCAAAAGTGGTTTGCTGCACCAACACAAGTGCGAAAAGTAGTTTTTCAACACTAACACAAGTGCGAAAAGTGGTTTTTCAACACTAACACAAGTGCGAAAAGTGTTTTTTCCACACTAATACAAGTGCAAAAGTGGTTTCCTGCACCAACATAAGTGCGAAAAGTGGTTTTTCAACACTAACACAAGTGCGAAAAGTGGTTTTTCAACACTAACACAAGTGCGAAAAGTGGTTTTTCAACACTAACACAAGCGCAAAAAGTGTTTTTTCAACACTAACACAAGTGCGAAAAGTGGTTTTTACACACTAATACAAGTGCAAAAGTGGTTTCCTGCACCAACACATGTGCGAAAAGTGGTTTCCTGCACCAACACAAGTGCGAAAAGTGGTTTTTCAACACTAACACAAGTGCGAAAAGTGGTTTTTCAACACTAACACAAGTGCGAAAAGTGTTTTTTCCACACTAATACAAGTGCAAAAGTGGTTTCCTGCACCAACACAAGTGCGAAAAGTGGTTTTTCAACACTAACACAAGTGCGAAAAGTGGTTTTTCAACACTAACACAAATGCGAAAAGTGGTTTTTCAACACTACCACAAGTGCGAAAAGTGGTTTTTCAACACTATCACAAGTGCAAAAAGTGGTTTTTCCACACTAATACAAGTGCAAAAGTGGTTTCCTGCACCAACACAAGTGCGAAAAGTGGTTTCCTTCATTAACACATGTGCAAAAAGTGGGTTTTCAACACTATCACAAGTGCGAAAAGTGTTTTTTCCACACTAATACAAGTGCAAAAGTGGTTTCCTGCACCAACACAAGTGCAAAAAGTGGTTTTTCAACACTAACACAAGTGCGAAAAGTGGTTTTTCAACACTAACACAAGTGCGAAAAGTGGTTTTTCCAGACTAATACAAGTGCAAAAGTGGTTTCCTGCACCAACACAAATGTGAAAAGTTGTTTTTCAACACTAACACAAGTGCGAAAAGTGGTTTTTCAACACTATCACAAGTGCAAAAAGTGTTTTTTCCACACTAATACAAGTGCGAAAAGTGGTTTTTCAACACTAACACAAGTGCGAAAAGTGGTTTTTCCACACTAATACAAGTGCGAAAATTGGTTTTTCCACACGAATACAAGTGCAAAAGTGGTTTCCTGCACCAACAAAAGTGCGAAAAGTGGTTTTTCAACACTAACACAAGTGCGAAAAGTGGTATTTCAACACTAACACAAGTGCGAAATGTGGTTTTTCAACACTAACACAAGTGCGAAAAGTGATTTTTCCACACTAATACAAGTGCAAAAGTGGTTTCCTGCCCCAACACAAGTGCGAAAAGTGGTTTTTCAACACTAACACAAGTGCGAAAAGTGTATTTTCAACACTAACACAAGTGCGAAAAGTGGATTTTCAACACTAACACAAGTGCGAAAAGTGATTTTTCCACACTAATACAAGTGCAAAAGTGGTTTCCTGCACCAACACAAGTGCGAAAAGTGGTTTTTCAACACTAACACAGTGCGAAAAGTGGTTTTTCAACACTAACACAAGTGCGAAAAGTGGTTTTTCCACACTAATACAAGTGCAAAAGTGGTTTCCTGCACCAACACAAGTGCGGAAAGTGGTTTTTCAACACTAACACAAGTGCGAAAAGTGGTTTTTCAACACTAACACAAGTGGAAAAGTGGTATTTCAACACTAACACAAGTGCGAAAAGTGGTTTTTCAACACTAACACAAGTGCGAAAAGTGGTTTTTCCACAGTAATACAAGTGCAAAAGTGGTTTCCTGCACCAACACAAGTGTGAAAAGTGGTTTTTCAACACAAACACAAATGTGAAAAGTGGTATTTCAACACTAATAAAAGTGCAAAAGTGGTTTTCCTGCACCAACACAAGTGCGAAAAGTGGTTTTTCAACACTAACACAAGTGCGAAAAGTGGTTTATCAACACTAACACAAGTGCGAAAAGTGGTTTTTCAACACTAACACAAGTGCGAAAAGTGTTTTTTCCACACTAATACATGTGCAAAAGTGGTTTCCTGCACCAACACAAGTGCGAAAAGTGGTTTTTCAACACTAACACAAGTGCGAAAAGTGGTTTTTCAACACTAACACAAGTGCGAAAAGTGGTTTTTCAACACTATCACAAGTAGGAAAAGTGGTTTTTCCACACTAATACAAGTGCAAAAGTGGTTTCCTGCACCAACACAATGCGAAAAGTGGTTTTTCAACACTAACACAAGTGCGAAAAGTGGTTTTTCAACACTATCACAAGTGCAAAAAGTGTTTTTTCCACACTAATGCAAGTGCAAAAGTGGTTTCCTACACCAACACAAGTGCGAAAGTTGGTTTTTCAACACTAACACAAGTGCGAAAAGTGGTTTTTCCACACTAATACAAGTGCAAAAGTGGTTTCCTGCACCAACACAAATGTGAAAAGTTGTTTTTCAACACTAACACAAGTGCGAAAAGTGGTTTTTCAACACTATCACAAGTGCAAAAAGTGTTTTTTCCACACTAATACAAGTGCGAAAAGTGGTTTTTCAACACTAACACAAGTGCGAAAAGTGGTTTTTCCACACTAATACAAGTGCGAAAATTGGTTTTTCCATACGAATACAAGTGCAAAAGTGGTTTCCTGCACCAACACAAGTACGAAAAGTGGTTTTTCAACACTAACACAAGTGCAAAAAGTGTTTTTTCCACACTAATACAAGTGCAAAAGTGGTTTCCTGCACCAACAAAAGTGCGAAAAGTGGTTTTTCAACACTAACACAAGTGCGAAAAGTGGTTTTTCAACACTAACACAAGTGCGAAAAGTGTTTTCCTTCATTAACACATGTGTAAAAAGTGGGTTTTCAACACTATCACAAGTGCGAAAAGTGTTTTTTCCACACTAATACAAGTGCAAAAGTGGTTTCCTGCACCAACACAAGTGCGAAAAGTGGTTTTTCAACACTAACACAAGTGCGAAAAGTGGTTTTTCAACACTAACACAAGTGCGAAAAGTGGTTTTTCCACACTAATACAAGTGCAAAAGTGGTTTCCTGCACCAACACAATTGTGAAAAGTGGTTTTTCAACACTAACACAAGTGCGAAAAGTGGTTTTTCAACACTATCACAAGTGCAAAAAGTGTTTTTTCCACACTAATACAAGTGCGAAAAGTGGTTTTTCAACACTAACACAAGTGCGAAAAGTGGTTTTTCCACACTAATACAAGTGCGAAAATTGGTTTTTCCACACGAATACAAGTGCAAAAGTGGTTTCCTGCACCAACACAAGTACGAAAAGTGGTTTTTCAACACTAACACAAGTGCAAAAAGGGTTTTTTCCACACTAATACAAGTGCAAAAGTGGTTTCCTGCACCAACACAAGTGCGAAAAGTGGTTTTTCAACACTAACACAAGTGCGAAAAGTGGTTTTTCAACCCTAACACAAGTGCGAAAAGTGTTTTTTCCACACTAATACAAGTGCAAAAGTGGTTTCCTGCACCAACACAAGTGCGAAAAGTGGTTTTTCAACACTAACACAAGTGTGAAAAGTGGTTTTTCAACACTAACACAAGTGCAAAAAGTGTTTTTTCCACACTAATACAAGTGCAAAAGTGGTTTCCTGCACCAACACAAGTGCGAAAAGTGGTTTTTCAACACTAACACAAGTGCGAAAAGTGGTTTTTCAACACTAACACAAGTGCGAAAAGTGGTTTTTCCACACTAATACAAGTGCAAAAGTGGTTTCCTGCACCAACACAAGTGCGAAAAGTAGTTTTTCAACACTAACACAAGTGCGAAAAGTGGTTTTTCAACACTAACACAAGTGCGAAAAGTGTTTTTTCCACACTAATACAAGTGCAAAAGTGGTTTCCTGCACCAACATAAGTGCGAAAAGTGGTTTTTCAACACTAACACAAGTGCGAAAAGTGGTTTTTCAACACTAACACAAGTGCGAAAAGTGGTTTTTCAACACTAACACAAGCGCAAAAAGTGTTTTTTCAACACTAACACAAGTGCGAAAAGTGGTTTTTTCCACACTAATACAAGTGCAAAAGTGGTTTCCTGCACCAACACATGTGCGAAAAGTGGTTTCCTGCACCAACACAAGTGCGAAAAGTGGTTTTTCAACACTAACACAAGTGCGAAAAGTTGTTTTTCAACACTAACACAAGTGCGAAAAGTGTTTTTTCCACACTAATACAAGTGCAAAAGTGGTTTCCTGCACCAACACAAGTGCGAAAAGTGGTTTTTCAACACTAACACAAGTGCGAAAAGTGGTTTTTCAACACTAACACAAATGCGAAAAGTGGTTTTTCAACACTACCACAAGTGCGAAAAGTGGTTTTTCAACACTATCACAAGTGCAAAAAGTGGTTTTTCCACACTAATACAAGTGCAAAAGTGGTTTCCTGCACCAACACAAGTGCGAAAAGTGGTTTCCTTCATTAACACATGTGCAAAAAGTGGGTTTTCAACACTATCACAAGTGCGAAAAGTGTTTTTCCACACTAATACAAGTGCAAAAGTGGTTTCCTGCACCAACACAAGTGCAAAAAGTGGTTTTTCAACACTAACACAAGTGCGAAAAGTGGTTTTTCAACACTAACACAAGTGCGAAAAGTGGTTTTTCCAGACTAATACAAGTGCAAAAGTGGTTTCCTGCACCAACACAAATGTGAAAAGTTGTTTTTCAACACTAACACAAGTGCGAAAAGTGGTTTTTCAACACTATCACAAGTGCAAAAAGTGTTTTTTCCACACTAATACAAGTGCGAAAAGTGGTTTTTCAACACTAACACAAGTGCGAAAAGTGGTTTTTCCACACTAATACAAGTGCGAAAATTGGTTTTTCCACACGAATACAAGTGCAAAAGTGGTTTCCTGCACCAACAAAAGTGCGAAAAGTGGTTTTTCAACACTAACACAAGTGCGAAAAGTGGTTTTTCCACACTAACACAAGTGCGAAAAGTGTCTTCCTTCATTAACACATGTGTAAGAAGTGGGTTTTCAACACTATCACAAGTGCGAAAAGTGTTTTTTCCACACTAATACAAGTGCAAAAGTGGTTTCCTGCACCAACACAAGTGCGAAAAGTGGTTTTTCAACACTAACACAAGTGCGAAAAGTGGTTTTTCAACACTAACACAAGTGCGAAAAGTGGTTTTTCCACACTAATACAAGTGCAAAAGTGGTTTCCTGCACCAACACAAGTGTGAAAAGTGGTTTTTGAACACTAACACAAGTGCAAAAAGTGGTTTTTCAACACTATCACAAGTGCAAAAAGTGTTTTTTCCACACTAATACAAGTGCGAAAAGTGGTTTTTCAACACTAACACAAGTGCGAAAAGTGGTTTTTCCACACTAATACAAGTGCGAAAATTGGTTTTTCCACACGAATACAAGTGCAAAAGTGGTTTCCTGCACCAACACAAGTACGAAAAGTGGTTTTTCAACACTAACACAAGTGCAAAAAGGGTTTTTTCCACACTAATACAAGTGCAAAAGTGGTTTCCTGCACCAACACAAGTGCGAAAAGTGGTTTTTCAACACTAACACAAGTGCGAAAAGTGGTTTTTCAACACTAACACAAGTGTGAAAAGTGTTTTTTCCACACTAATACAAGTGCAAAAGTGGTTTCCTGCACCAACACAAGTGCGAAAAGTGGTTTTTCAAAACTAACACAAGTGTGAAAAGTGGTTTTTCAACACTAACACAAGTGCAAAAAGTGTTTTTTCCACACTAATACAAGTGCAAAAGTGGTTTCCTGCACCAACACAAGTGCGAAAAGTGGTTTTTCAACACTAACACAAGTGCGAAAAGTGGTTTTTCAACACTAACACAAGTGCGAAAAGTGGTTTTTCCACACTAATACACGTGCAAAAGTGGTTTCCTGCACCAACACAAGTTCGAAAATTAGTTTTTCAACACTAACACAAGTGCGAAAAGTGGTTTTTCAACACTAACACAAGTGCGAAAAGTGGTTTTTCAACACTAACACAAGTGCGAAAAGTGATTTTTCCACACTAATACAAGTGCAAAAGCGGTTTCCTGCCCCAACACAAGTGCGAAAAGTGGTTTTTCAACACTAACACAAGTGCGAAAAGTGTATTTTCAACACTAACACAAGTGCGAAAAGTGGATTTTCAACACTAACACAAATGCGAAAAGTGATTTTTCCACACTAATACAAGTGCAAAAGTGGTTTCCTGCACCAACACAAGTGCGAAAAGTGGTTTTTCAACACTAACACAGTGCGAAAAGTGGTTTTTCAACACTAACACAAGTGTGAAAAGTGGTTTTTCCACACTAATAAAAGTGCAAAAGTG
This sequence comes from Myxine glutinosa, assembly GCF_964187855.1. NCBI lineage: Eukaryota > Metazoa > Chordata > Myxini > Myxiniformes > Myxinidae > Myxine > Myxine glutinosa. Next base: position 135,298,152 of record NC_136264.1, on the reverse strand, counting down.
GTTTTCCTGCACCAACACAAGTGCGAAAAGTGGTTTTTCAACACTAACACAAGTGCGAAAAGTGGTTTATCAACACTAACACAAGTGCGAAAAGTGGTTTTTCAACACTAACACAAGTGCGAAAAGTGTTTTTTCCACACTAATACAAGTGCAAAAGTGGTTTCCTGCACCAACACAAATGCGAAAAGTGGTTTTTCAACACTAACACAAGTGCGAAAAGTGGTTTTTCAACACTAACACAAGTGCGAAAAGTGGTTTTTCAACACTATCACAAGTAGGAAAAGTGGTTTTTCCACACTAATACAAGTGCAAAAGTGGTTTCCTGCACCAACACAATGCGAAAAGTGGTTTTTCAACACTAACACAAGTGCGAAAAGTGGTTTTTCAACACTATCACAAGTGCAAAAAGTGTTTTTTCCACACTAATGCAAGTGCAAAAGTGGTTTCCTACACCAACACAAGTGCGAAAGTTGGTTTTTCAACACTAACACAAGTGCGAAAAGTGGTTTTTCCACACTAATACAAGTGCAAAAGTGGTTTCCTGCACCAACACAAATGTGAAAAGTTGTTTTTCAACACTAACACAAGTGCGAAAAGTGGTTTTTCAACACTATCACAAGTGCAAAAAGTGTTTTTTCCACACTAATACAAGTGCGAAAAGTGGTTTTTCAACACTAACACAAGTGCGAAAAGTGGTTTTTCCACACTAATACCAGTGCGAAAATTGGTTTTTCCACACGAATACAAGTGCAAAAGTGGTTTCCTGCACCAACACAAGTACGAAAAGTGGTTTTTCAACACTAACACAAGTGCAAAAAGTGTTTTTTCCACACTAATACAAGTGCAAAAGTGGTTTCCTGCACCAACAAAAGTGCGAAAAGTGGTTTTTCAACACTAACACAAGTGCGAAAAGTGGTTTTTCAACACTAACACAAGTGCGAAAAGTGTTTTCCTTCATTAACACATGTGTAAAAAGTGGGTTTTCAACACTATCACAAGTGCGAAAAGTGTTTTTTCCACACTAATACAAGTGCAAAAGTGGTTTCCTGCACCAACACAAGTGCGAAAAGTGGTTTTTCAACACTAACACAAGTGCGAAAAGTGGTTTTTCAACACTAACACAAGTGCGAAAAGTGGTTTTTCCACACTAATACAAGTGCAAAAGTGGTTTCCTGCACCAACACAAGTGTGAAAAGTGGTTTTTCAACACTAACACAAGTGCGAAAAGTGGTTTTTCAACACTATCACAAGTGCAAAAAGTGTTTTTTCCACACTAATACAAGTGCGAAAAGTGGTTTTTCAACACTAACACAAGTGCGAAAAGTGGTTTTTCCACACTAATACAAGTGCGAAAATTGGTTTTTCCACACGAATACAAGTGCAAAAGTGGTTTCCTGCACCAACACAAGTACGAAAAGTGGTTTTTCAACACTAACACAAGTGCAAAAAGGGTTTTTTCCACACTAATACAAGTGCAAAAGTGGTTTCCTGCACCAACACAAGTGCGAAAAGTGGTTTTTCAACACTAACACAAGTGCGAAAAGTGGTTTTTCAACACTAACACAAGTGCGAAAAGTGTTTTTTCCACACTAATACAAGTGCAAAAGTGGTTTCCTGCACCAACACAAGTGCGAAAAGTGGTTTTTCAACACTAACACAAGTGTGAAAAGTGGTTTTTCAACACTAACACAAGTGCAAAAAGTGTTTTTGCCACACTAATACAAGTGCAAAAGTGGTTTCCTGCACCAACACAAGTGCGAAAAGTGGTTTTTCAACACTAACACAAGTGCGAAAAGTGGTTTTTCAACACTAACACAAGTGCGAAAAGTGTTTTTTCCACACTAATACAAGTGCAAAAGTGGTTTCCTGCACCAACACAAGTGCGAAAAGTGGTTTTTCAACACTAACACAAGTGTGAAAAGTGGTTTTTCAACACTAACACAAGTGCAAAAAGTGTTTTTTCCACACTAATACAAGTGCAAAAGTGGTTTCCTGCACCAACACAAGTGCGAAAAGTGATTTTTCAACACTAACACAAGTGCGAAAAGTGGTTTTTCAACACTAACACAAGTGCGAAAAGTGGTTTTTCAACACTATCACAAGTGCAAAAAGTGTTTTTTCCACACTAATACAAGTGCGAAAAGTGGTTTTTCAACACTAACACAAGTGCGAAAAGTGGTTTTTCCACACTAATACAAGTGCGAAAATTGGTTTTTCCACACGAATACAAGTGCAAAAGTGGTTTCCTGCACCAACACAAGTACGAAAAGTGGTTTTTCAACACTAACACAAGTGCAAAAAGGGTTTTTTCCACACTAATACAAGTGCAAAAGTGGTTTCCTGCACCAACACAAGTGCGAAAAGTGGTTTTTCAACACTAACACAAGTGCGAAAAGTGGTTTTTCAACACTAACACAAGTGCGAAAAGTGTTTTTTCCACACTAATACAAGTGCAAAAGTGGTTTCCTGCACCAACACAAGTGCGAAAAGTGGTTTTTCAACACTAACACAAGTGTGAAAAGTGGTTTTTCAACACTAACACAAGTGCAAAAAGTGTTTTTGCCACACTAATACAAGTGCAAAAGTGGTTTCCTGCACCAACACAAGTGCGAAAAGTGGTTTTTCAACACTAACACAAGTGCGAAAAGTGGTTTTTCAACACTAACACAAGTGCGAAAAGTGTTTTTTCCACACTAATACAAGTGCAAAAGTGGTTTCCTGCACCAACACAAGTGCGAAAAGTGGTTTTTCAACACTAACACAAGTGTGAAAAGTGGTTTTTCAACACTAACACAAGTGCAAAAAGTGTTTTTTCCACACTAATACAAGTGCAAAAGTGGTTTCCTGCACCAACACAAGTGCGAAAAGTGATTTTTCAACACTAACACAAGTGCGAAAAGTGGTTTTTCAACACTAACACAAGTGCGAAAAGTGGTTTTTCCACACTAATACAAGTGCAAAAGTGGTTTCCTGCACCAACACAAGTGCGAAAAGTAGTTTTTCAACACTAACACAAGTGCGAAAAGTGGTTTTTCAACACTAACACAAGTGCGAAAAGTGTTTTTTCCACACTAATACAAGTGCAAAAGTGGTTTCCTGCACCAACATAAGTGCGAAAAGTGGTTTTTCAACACTAACACAAGTGCGAAAAGTGGTTTTTCAACACTAACACAAGTGCGAAAAGTGGTTTTTCAACACTAACACAAGCGCAAAAAGTGTTTTTTCAACACTAACACAAGTGCGAAAAGTGGTTTTTTCCACACTAATACAAGTGCAAAAGTGGTTTCCTGCACCAACACATGTGCGAAAAGTGGTTTCCTGCACCAACACAAGTGCGAAAAGTGGTTTTTCAACACTAACACAAGTGCGAAAAGTGGTTTTTCAACACTAACACAAGTGCGAAAAGTGTTTTTTCCACACTAATACAAGTGCAAAAGTGGTTTCCTGCACCAACACAAGTGCGAAAAGTGGTTTTTCAACACTAACACAAGTGCGAAAAGTGGTTTTTCAACACTAACACAAATGCGAAAAGTGGTTTTTCAACACTACCACAAGTGCGAAAAGTGGTTTTTCAACACTATCACAAGTGCAAAAAGTGGTTTTTCCACACTAATACAAGTGCAAAAGTGGTTTCCTGCACCAACACAAGTGCGAAAAGTGGTTTCCTTCATTAACACATGTGCAAAAAGTGGGTTTTCAACACTATCACAAGTGCGAAAAGTGTTTTTTCCACACTAATACAAGTGCAAAAGTGGTTTCCTGCACCAACACAAGTGCAAAAAGTGGTTTTTCAACACTAACACAAGTGCGAAAAGTGGTTTTTCAACACTAACACAAGTGCGAAAAGTGGTTTTTCCAGACTAATACAAGTGCAAAAGTGGTTTCCTGCACCAACACAAATGTGAAAAGTTGTTTTTCAACACTAACACAAGTGCGAAAAGTGGTTTTTCAACACTATCACAAGTGCAAAAAGTGTTTTTTCCACACTAATACAAGTGCGAAAAGTGGTTTTTCAACACTAACACAAGTGCGAAAAGTGGTTTTTCCACACTAATACAAGTGCGAAAATTGGTTTTTCCACACGAATACAAGTGCAAAAGTGGTTTCCTGCACCAACAAAAGTGCGAAAAGTGGTTTTTCAACACTAACACAAGTGCGAAAAGTGGTTTTTCCACACTAACACAAGTGCGAAAAGTGTTTTCCTTCATTAACACATGTGTAAAAAGTGGGTTTTCAACACTATCACAAGTGCGAAAAGTGTTTTTTCCACACTAATACAAGTGCAAAAGTGGTTTCCTGCACCAACACAAGTGCGAAAAGTGGTTTTTCAACACTAACACAAGTGCGAAAAGTGGTTTTTCAACACTAACACAAGTGCGAAAAGTGGTTTTTCCACACTAATACAAGTGCAAAAGTGGTTTCCTGCACCAACACAAGTGTGAAAAGTGGTTTTTCAACACTAACACAAGTGCGAAAAGTGGTTTTTCAACACTATCACAAGTGCAAAAAGTGTTTTTTCCACACTAATACAAGTGCGAAAAGTGGTTTTTCAACACTAACACAAGTGCGAAAAGTGGTTTTTCCACACTAATACAAGTGCGAAAATTGGTTTTTCCACACGAATACAAGTGCAAAAGTGGTTTCCTGCACCAACACAAGTACGAAAAGTGGTTTTTCAACACTAACACAAGTGCAAAAAGGGTTTTTTCCACACTAATACAAGTGCAAAAGTGGTTTCCTGCACCAACACAAGTGCGAAAAGTGGTTTTTCAACACTAACACAAGTGCGAAAAGTGGTTTTTCAACACTAACACAAGTGCGAAAAGTGTTTTTTCCACACTAATACAAGTGCAAAAGTGGTTTCCTGCACCAACACAAGTGCGAAAAGTGGTTTTTCAAAACTAACACAAGTGTGAAAAGTGGTTTTTCAACACTAACACAAGTGCAAAAAGTGTTTTTTCCACACTAATACAAGTGCAAAAGTGGTTTCCTGCACCAACACAAGTGCGAAAAGTGGTTTTTCAACACTAACACAAGTGCGAAAAGTGGTTTTTCAACACTAACACAAGTGCGAAAAGTGGTTTTTCCACACTAATACACGTGCAAAAGTGGTTTCCTGCACCAACACAAGTTCGAAAATTAGTTTTTCAACACTAACACAAGTGCGAAAAGTGGTTTTTCAACACTAACACAAGTGCGAAAAGTGTTTTTTCCACACTAATACAAGTGCAAAAGTGGTTTCCTGCACCAACATAAGTGCGAAAAGTGGTTTTTCAACACTAACACAAGTGCGAAAAGTGGTTTTTCAACACTAACACAAGTGCGAAAAGTGGTTTTCAACACTAACACAAGCGCAAAAAGTGGTTTTTCCACACTAATACAAGTGCAAGAGTGGTTTCCTGCACCAACACAAGTGCGAAAAGTGGTTTTTCAACACTAACACAAGTGCGAAAAGTGGTTTTTCAACACTAACATAAGTGCGAAAAGTGGTTTTTTCCACACTAATACAAGTGCAAAAGTGGTTTCCTGCACCAACACAAGTGCGAAAAGTGGTTTTTCAACACTATCACAAGTGCAAAAAGTGGTTTTTCTACACTAATACAAGTGCAAAAAGTGTTTTTTCCACACTAATACAAGTGCGAAAAGTGGTTTTTCAACACTAACACAAGTGCGAAAAGTGGTTTCCTGCACCAACACAAGTGCGAAAAGTGGTTTTTCAACACTAACACAGTGCGAAAAGTGGTTTTTCAACACTAACACAAGTGCGAAAAGTGGTTTTTCAACACTAACACAAGTGCGAAAAGTGGTTTTTCAACACTATCACAAGTAGGAAAAGTGGTTTTTCCACACTAATACAAGTGCAAAAGTGGTTTCCTGCACCAACACAATGCGAAAAGTGGTTTTTCAACACTAACACAAGTGCGAAAAGTGGTTTTTCAACACTATCACAAGTGCAAAAAGTGTTTTTTCCACACTAATGCAAGTGCAAAAGTGGTTTCCTACACCAACACAAGTGCGAAAGTTGGTTTTTCAACACTATCACAAGTGCAAAAAGTGTTTTTTCCACACTAATGCAAGTGCAAAAGTGGTTTCCTACACCAACACAAGTGCGAAAGTTGGTTTTTCAACACTAACACAAGTGCGAAAAGTGGTTTTTCAACACTAATACAAGTGCAAAAGTGGTTTCCTGCACCAACACATGTGTGAAAAGTGGTTTCCTGCACCAACACAAGTGCGAAAAGTGGTTTTTCAACACTAACACAAGTGCGAAAAGTGGTTTTTCAACACTAACACAAGTGCGGAAAGTGTTTTTTCCACACTAATACAAGTGCAAAAGTGGTTTCCTGCACCAACACAAGTGCGAAAAGTGGTTTTTCAACACTAACACAAGTGCGAAAAGTGGTTTTTCAACACTAACACAAATGCGAAAAGTGGTTTTTCAACACTAACACAAGTGCGAAAAGTGGTTTTTCAACACTATCACAAGTGCAAAAAGTGGTTTTTCCACACTAATACAAGTGCAAAAGTGGTTTCCTGCACCAACACAAGTGCGAAAAGTGGTTTCCTTCATTAACACATGTGCAAAAAGTGGGTTTTCAACACTATCACAAGTGCGAAAAGTGTTTTTTCCACACTAATACAAGTGCAAAAGTGGTTTCCTGCACCAACACAAGTGCAAAAAGTGGTTTTTCAACACTAACACAAGTGCGAAAAGTGGTTTTTCAACACTAACACAAGTGCGAAAAGTGGTTTTTCCACACTAATACAAGTGCAAAAGTGGTTTCCTGCACCAACACAAATGTGAAAAGTGGTTTTTCAACACTAACACAAGTGCGAAAAGTGGTTTTTCAACACTATCACAAGTGCAAAAAGTGTTTTTTCCACACTAATACAAGTGCGAAAAGTGGTTTTTCAACACTATCACAAGTGCAAAAAGTGTTTTTTCCACACTAATACAAGTGCGAAAAGTGGTTTTTCAACACTAACACAAGTGCGAAAAGTGGTTTTTCCACACTAATACAAGTGCGAAAATGGGTTTTTCCACACGAATACAAGTGCAAAAGTGGTTTCCTGCACCAACACAAGTACGAAAAGTGGTTTTTCAACACTAACACAAGTGCAAAAAGGGTTTTTTCCACACTAATACAAGTGCAAAAGTGGTTTCCTGCACCAACACAAGTGCGAAAAGTGGTTTTTCAACACTAACACAAGTGCGAAAAGTGGTTTTTCAACACTAACACAAGTGCGAAAAGTGTTTTTTCCACACTAATACAAGTGCAAAAGTGGTTTCCTGCACCAACACAAGTGCGAAAAGTGGTTTTTCAAAACTAACACAAGTGTGAAAAGTGGTTTTTCAACACTAACACAAGTGCAAAAAGTGTTTTTTCCACACTAATACAAGTGCAAAAGTGGTTTCCTGCACCAACACAAGTGCGAAAAGTGGTTTTTCAACACTAACACAAGTGCGAAAAGTGGTTTTTCAACACTAACACAAGTGCGAAAAGTGGTTTTTCCACACTAATACAAGTGCAAAAGTGGTTTCCTGCACCAACACAAGTGCGAAAAGTAGTTTTTCAACACTAACACAAGTGCGAAAAGTGTTTTTTCAACACTAACACAAGTGCGAAAAGTGTTTTTTCCACACTAATACAAGTGCAAAAGTGGTTTCCTGCACCAACATAAGTGCGAAAAGTGGTTTTTCAACACTAACACAAGTGCGAAAAGTGGTTTTCAACACTAACACAAGTGCGAAAAGTGGTTTTTCAACACTAACACAAGCGCAAAAAGTGGTTTTTCCACACTAATACAAGTCCAAGAGTGGTTTCCTGCACCAACACAAGTGCGAAAAGTGGTTTTTCAACACTAACACAAGTGCGAAAAGTGGTTTTTCAACACTAACATAAGTGCGAAAAGTGGTTTTTTCCACACTAATACAAGTGCAAAAGTGGTTTCCTGCACCAACACAAGTGCGAAAAGTGGTTTTTCAACACTATCACAAGTGCAAAAAGTGGTTTTTCTACACTAATACAAGTGCAAAAAGTGTTTTTTCCACACTAATACAAGTGCGAAAAGTGGTTTTTCAACACTAACACAAGTGCGAAAAGTGGTTTCCTGCACCAACACAAGTGCGAAAAGTGGTTTTTCAACAGTAACACAGTGCGAAAAGTGGTTTTTCAACACTAACACAAGTGCGAAAAGTGGTTTTTCAACACTATCACAAGTAGGAAAAGTGGTTTTTCCACACTAATACAAGTGCAAAAGTGGTTTCCTGCACCAACACAATGCGAAAAGTGGTTTTTCAACACTAACACAAGTGCGAAAAGTGGTTTTTCAACACTATCACAAGTGCAAAAAGTGTTTTTTCCACACTAATGCAAGTGCAAAAGTGGTTTCCTACACCAACACAAGTGCGAAAGTTGGTTTTTCAACACTAACACAAGTGCGAAAAGTGGTTTTTCAACACTAACACAAGTGCGAAAAGTGGTTTTTTCCACACTAATACAAGTGCAAAAGTGGTTTCCTGCACCAACACATGTGCGAAAAGTGGTTTCCTGCACCAACACAAGTGCGAAAAGTGGTTTTTCAACACTAACACAAGTGCGAAAAGTGGTTTTTCAACACTAACACAAGTGCGAAAAGTGTTTTTTCCACACTAATACAAGTGCAAAAGTGGTTTCCTGCACCAACACAAGTGCGAAAAGTGGTTTTTCAACACTAACACAAGTGCGAAAAGTGGTTTTTCAACACTAACACAAATGCGAAAAGTGGTTTTTCAACACTAACACAAGTGCGAAAAGTGGTTTTTCAACACTATCACAAGTGCAAAAAGTGGTTTTTCCACACTAATACAAGTGCAAAAGTGGTTTCCTGCACCAACACAAGTGCGAAAAGTGGTTTTTCAACACTAACACAAGTGCGAAAAGTGGTTTTTCAACACTATCACAAGTGCAAAAAGTGTTTTTTCCACACTAATGCAAGTGCAAAAGTGGTTTCCTACACCAACACAAGTGCGAAAGTTGGTTTTTCAACACTAACATAAGTGCGAAAAGTGGTTTTTCAACACTAACACAAGTGCGAAAAGTGGTTTTTTCCACACTAATACAAGTGCAAAAGTGGTTTCCTGCACCAACACATGTGCGAAAAGTGGTTTCCTGCACCAACACAAGTGCGAAAAGTGGTTTTTCAACACTAACACAAGTGCGAAAAGTGGTTTTTCAACACTAACACAAGTGCGAAAAGTGTTTTTTCCACACTAATACAAGTGCAAAAGTGGTTTCCTGCACCAACACAAGTGCGAAAAGTGGTTTTTCAACACTAACACAAGTGCGAAAAGTGGTTTTTCAACACTAACACAAATGCGAAAAGTGGTTTTTCAACACTAACACAAGTGCGAAAAGTGGTTTTTCAACACTATCACAAGTGCAAAAAGTGGTTTTTCCACACTAATACAAGTGCAAAAGTGGTTTCCTGCACCAACACAAGTGCGAAAAGTGGTTTCCTTCATTAACACATGTGCAAAAAGTGGGTTTTCAACACTATCACAAGTGCGAAAAGTGTTTTTTCCACACTAATACAAGTGCAAAAGTGGTTTCCTGCACCAACACAAGTGCAAAAAGTGGTTTTTCAACACTAACACAAGTGCGAAAAGTGGTTTTTCAACACTAACACAAGTACGAAAAGTGGTTTTTCCACACTAATACAAGTGCAAAAGTGGTTTCCTGCACCAACACAAATGTGAAAAGTGGTTTTTCAACACTAACACAAGTGCGAAAAGTGGTTTTTCAACACTATCACAAGTGCAAAAAGTGTTTTTTCCACACTAATACAAGTGCGAAAAGTGGTTTTTCAACACTATCACAAGTGCAAAAAGTGTTTTTTCCACACTAATACAAGTGCGAAAAGTGGTTTTTCAACACTAACACAAGTGCGAAAAGTGGTTTTTCCACACTAATACAAGTGCGAAAATTGGTTTTTCCACACGAATACAAGTGCAAAAGTGGTTTCCTGCACCAACACAAGTACGAAAAGTGGTTTTTCAACACTAACACAAGTGCAAAAAGGGTTTTTTCCACACTAATACAAGTGCAAAAGTGGTTTCCTGCACCAACACAAGTGCGAAAAGTGGTTTTTCAACACTAACACAAGTGCGAAAAGTGGTTTTTCAACACTAACACAAGTGCGAAAAGTGTTTTTTCCACACTAATACAAGTGCAAAAGTGGTTTCCTGCACCAACACAAGTGCGAAAAGTGGTTTTTCAAAACTAACACAAGTGTGAAAAGTGGTTTTTCAACACTAACACAAGTGCAAAAAGTGTTTTTTCCACACTAATACAAGTGCAAAAGTGGTTTCCTGCACCAACACAAGTGCGAAAAGTGGTTTTTCAACACTAACACAAGTGCGAAAAGTGGTTTTTCAACACTAACACAAGTGCGAAAAGTGGTTTTTCCACACTAATACAAGTGCAAAAGTGGTTTCCTGCACCAACACAAGTGGGAAAAGTAGTTTTTCAACACTAACACAAGTGCGAAAAGTGTTTTTTCAACACTAACACAAGTGCGAAAAGTGTTTTTTCCACACTAATACAAGTGCAAAAGTGGTTTCCTGCACCAACATAAGTGCGAAAAGTGGTTTTTCAACACTAACACAAGTGCGAAAAGTGGTTTTTCAACACTAACACAAGTGCGAAAAGTGGTTTTTCAACACTAACACAAGCGCAAAAAGTGGTTTTTCCACACTAATACAAGTGCAAGAGTGGTTTCCTGCACCAACACAAGTGCGAAAAGTGGTTTTTCAACACTAACACAAGTGCGAAAAGTGGTTTTTCAACACTAACATAAGTGCGAAAAGTGGTTTTTTCCACACTAATACAAGTGCAAAAGTGGTTTCCTGCACCAACACAAGTGCGAAAAGTGGTTTTTCAACACTATCACAAGTGCAAAAAGTGGTTTTTCTACACTAATACAAGTGCAAAAAGTGTTTTTTCCACACTAATACAAGTGCGAAAAGTGGTTTTTCAACACTAACACAAGTGCGAAAAGTGGTTTCCTGCACCAACACAAGTGCGAAAAGTGGTTTTTCAAAACTAACACAGTGCGAAAAGTGGTTTTTCAACACTAACACAAGTGTGAAAAGTGGTTTTTCAACACTATCACAAGTAGGAAAAGTGGTTTTTCCACACTAATACAAGTGCAAAAGTGGTTTCCTGCACCAACACAATGCGAAAAGTGGTTTTTCAACACTAACACAAGTGCGAAAAGTGGTTTTTCAACACTATCACAAGTGCAAAAAGTGTTTTTCCACACTAATGCAAGTGCAAAAGTGGTTTCCTACACCAACACAAGTGCGAAAGTTGGTTTTTCAACACTAACACAAGTGCGAAAAGTGGTTTTTCAACACTAACACAAGTGCGAAAAGTGGTTTTTTCCACACTAATACAAGTGCAAAAGTGGTTTCCTGCACCAACACATGTGCGAAAAGTGGTTTCCTGCACCAACACAAGTGCGAAAAGTGGTTTTTCAACACTAACGCAAGTGCGAAAAGTGGTTTTTCAACACTAACACAAGTGCGAAAAGTGTTTTTTCCACACTAATACAAGTGCAAAAGTGGTTTCCTGCACCAACACATGTGCGAAAAGTGGTTTTTCAACACTAACACAAGTGCGAAAAGTGGTTTTTCAACACTAACACAAATGCGAAAAGTGGTTTTTCAACACTAACACAAGTGCGAAAACTGGTTTTTCAACACTATCACAAGTGCAAAAAGTGGTTTTTCCACACTAATACAAGTGCAAAAGTGGTTTCCTGCACCAACACAAGTGCGAAAAGTGGTTTCCTTCATTAACACATGTGCAAAAAGTGGGTTTTCAACACTATCACAAGTGCGAAAAGTGTTTTTTCCACACTAATACAAGTGCAAAAGTGGTTTCCTGCACCAACACAAGTGCAAAAAGTGGTTTTTCAACACTAACACAAGTGCGAAAAGTGGTTTTTCAACACTAACACAAGTGCGAAAAGTGGTTTTTCCACACTAATACAAGTGCAAAAGTGGTTTCCTGCACCAACACAAATGTGAAAAGTTATTTTTCAACACTAACACAAGTGCGAAAAGTGGTTTTTCAACACTATCACAAGTGCAAAAAGTGTTTTTTCCACACTAATACAAGTGCGAAAAGTGGTTTTTCAACACTAACACAAGTGCGAAAAGTGGTTTTTACACACTAATACAAGTGCGAAAATGGGTTTTTCCACACGAATACAAGTGCAAAAGTGGTTTCCTGCACCAATACAAGTACGAAAAGTGGTTTTTCAACACTAACACAAGTGCAAAAAGTGTTTTTTCCACACTAATACAAGTGCAAAAGTGGTTTCCTGCACCAACAAAAGTGCGAAAAGTGGTTTTTCAACACTAACACAAGTGCGAAAAGTGGTTTTTCAACACTAACACAAGTGCGAAAAGTGTTTTTTCCACAGTAATACAAGTGCAAAAGTGGTTTCCTGCACCAACACAAGTGCGAAAAGTGGTTTTTCAACACTATCACAAGTGCAAAAAGTGGTTTTTCTACACTAATACAAGTGCAAAAAGTGTTTTTCCACACTAATACAAGTGCGAAAAGTGGTTTTTCAACACTAACACAAGTGCGAAAAGTGGTTTTTCAACACTATCACAAGTAGGAAAAGTGGTTTTTCCACACTAATACAAGTGCAAAAGTGGTTTCCTGCACCAACACAATGCGAAAAGTGGTTTTTCAACACTAACACAAGTGCGAAAAGTGGTTTTTCAACACTATCACAAGTGCAAAAAGTGTTTTTTCCACACTAATGCAAGTGCAAAAGTGGTTTCCTACACCAACACAAGTGCGAAAGTTGGTTTTTCAACACTAACACAAGTGCGAAAAGTGGTTTTTCAACACTAACACAAGTGCGAAAAGTGGTTTTTCAACACTAACACAAGTGCGAAAAGTGTTTTTCCACACTAATACAAGTGCAAAAGTGGTTTCCTGCACCAACACAAGTGCGAAAAGTGGTTTTTCAACACTAACACAAGTGCGAAAAGTGGTTTTTCAACACGAACACAAATGCGAAAAGTGGTTTTTCAACACTAACACAAGTGCGAAAAGTGGTTTTTCAACACTATCACAAGTGCAAAAAGTGGTTTTCCACACTAATACAAGTGCAAAAGTGGTTTCCTGCACCAACACAGGTGCGAAAAGTGGTTTCCTTCATTAACACATGTGCAAAAAGTGGGTTTTCAACACTATCACAAGTGCGAAAAGTGTTTTTTCCACACTAATACAAGTGCAAAAGTGGTTTCCTGCACCAACACAAGTGCAAAAAGTGGTTTTTCAACACTAACACAAGTGCGAAAAGTGGTTTTTCAACACTAACACAAGTGCGAAAAGTGGTTTTTCCACACTAATACAAGTGCAAAAGTGGTTTCCTGCACCAACACAAATGTGAAAAGTGGTTTTTCAACACTAACACAAGTGCGAAAAGTGGTTTTTCAACACTATCACAAGTGCAAAAAGTGTTTTTTCCACACTAATACAAGTGCGAAAAGTGGTTTTTCAACACTATCACAAGTGCAAAAAGTGTTTTTTCCACACTAATACAAGTGCGAAAAGTGGTTTTTCAACACTAACACAAGTGCGAAAAGTGGTTTTTCCACACTAATACAAGTGCGAAAATTGGTTTTTCCACACGAATACAAGTGCAAAAGTGGTTTCCTGCACCAACACAAGTACGAAAAGTGGTTTTTCAACACTAACACAAGTGCAAAAAGGGTTTTTTCCACACTAATACAAGTGCAAAAGTGGTTTCCTGCACCAACACAAGTGCGAAAAGTGGTTTCCTTCATTAACACATGTGCAAAAAGTGGGTTTTCAACACTATCACAAGTGCGAAAAGTGTTTTTTCCACACTAATACAAGTGCAAAAGTGGTTTCCTGCACCAACACAAGTGCAAAAAGTGGTTTTTCAACACTAACACAAGTGCGAAAAGTGGTTTTTCAACACTAACACAAGTGCGAAAAGTGGTTTTTCCACACTAATACAAGTGCAAAAGTGGTTTCCTGCACCAACACAAATGTGAAAAGTTATTTTTCAACACTAACACAAGTGCGAAAAGTGGTTTTTCAACACTATCACAAGTGCAAAAAGTGTTTTTTCCACACTAATACAAGTGCGAAAAGTGGTTTTTCAACACTAACACAAGTGCGAAAAGTGGTTTTTACACACTAATACAAGTGCGAAAATGGGTTTTTCCACACGAATACAAGTGCAAAAGTGGTTTCCTGCACCAATACAAGTACGAAAAGTGGTTTTTCAACACTAACACAAGTGCAAAAAGTGTTTTTTCCACACTAATACAAGTGCAAAAGTGGTTTCCTGCACCAACAAAAGTGCGAAAAGTGGTTTTTCAACACTAACACAAGTGCGAAAAGTGGTTTTTCAACACTAACACAAGTGCGAAAAGTGTTTTTTCCACAGTAATACAAGTGCAAAAGTGGTTTCCTGCACCAACACAAGTGCGAAAAGTGGTTTTTCAACACTATCACAAGTGCAAAAAGTGGTTTTTCTACACTAATACAAGTGCAAAAAGTGTTTTTCCACACTAATACAAGTGCGAAAAGTGGTTTTTCAACACTAACACAAGTGCGAAAAGTGGTTTCCTGCACCAACACAAGTGCGAAAAGTGGTTTTCAACACTAACACAGTGCGAAAAGTGGTTTTTCAACACTAACACAAGTGCGAAAAGTGGTTTTTCAACACTATCACAAGTAGGAAAAGTGGTTTTTCCACACTAATGCAAGTGCAAAAGTGGTTTCCTGCACCAACACAATGCGAAAAGTGGTTTTTCAACACTAACACAAGTGCGAAAAGTGGTTTTTCAACACTATCACAAGTGCAAAAAGTGTTTTTTCCACACTAATGCAAGTGCAAAAGTGGTTTCCTACACCAACACAAGTGCGAAAGTTGGTTTTTCAACACTAACACAAGTGCGAAAAGTGGTTTTTCAACACTAACACAAGTGCGAAAAGTGGTTTTTCAACACTAACACAAGTGCGAAAAGTGTTTTTCCACACTAATACAAGTGCAAAAGTGGTTTCCTGCACCAACACAAGTGCGAAAAGTGGTTTTTCAACACTAACACAAGTGCGAAAAGTGGTTTTTCAACACGAACACAAATGCGAAAAGTGGTTTTTCAACACTAACACAAGTGCGAAAAGTGGTTTTTCAACACTATCACAAGTGCAAAAAGTGGTTTTCCACACTAATACAAGTGCAAAAGTGGTTTCCTGCACCAACACAGGTGCGAAAAGTGGTTTCCTTCATTAACACATGTGCAAAAAGTGGGTTTTCAACACTATCACAAGTGCGAAAAGTGTTTTTTCCACACTAATACAAGTGCAAAAGTGGTTTCCTGCACCAACACAAGTGCAAAAAGTGGTTTTTCAACACTAACACAAGTGCGAAAAGTGGTTTTTCAACACTAACACAAGTGCGAAAAGTGGTTTTTCCACACTAATACAAGTGCAAAAGTGGTTTCCTGCACCAACACAAATGTGAAAAGTGGTTTTTCAACACTAACACAAGTGCGAAAAGTGGTTTTTCAACACTATCACAAGTGCAAAAAGTGTTTTTTCCACACTAATACAAGTGCGAAAAGTGGTTTTTCAACACTATCACAAGTGCAAAAAGTGTTTTTTCCACACTAATACAAGTGCGAAAAGTGGTTTTTCAACACTAACACAAGTGCGAAAAGTGGTTTTTCCACACTAATACAAGTGCGAAAATTGGTTTTTCCACACGAATACAAGTGCAAAAGTGGTTTCCTGCACCAACACAAGTACGAAAAGTGGTTTTTCAACACTAACACAAGTGCAAAAAGGGTTTTTTCCACACTAATACAAGTGCAAAAGTGGTTTCCTGCACCAACACAAGTGCGAAAAGTGGTTTTTCAACACTAACACAAGTGCGAAAAGTGGTTTTTCAACACTAACACAAGTGCGAAAAGTGTTTTTTCCACACTAATACAAGTGCAAAAGTGGTTTCCTGCACCAACACAAGTGCGAAAAGTGGTTTTTCAAAACTAACACAAGTGTGAAAAGTGGTTTTTCAACACTAACACAAGTGCAAAAAGTGTTTTTTCCACACTAATACAAGTGCAAAAGTGGTTTCCTGCACCAACACAAGTGCGAAAAGTGGTTTTTCAACACTAACACAAGTGCGAAAAGTGGTTTTTCAACACTAACACAAGTGCGAAAAGTGGTTTTTCCACACTAATACAAGTGCAAAAGTGGTTTCCTGCACCAACACAAGTGCGAAAAGTAGTTTTTCAACACTAACACAAGTGCGAAAAGTGGTTTTTCAACACTAACACAAGTGCGAAAAGTGTTTTTTCCACACTAATACAAGTGCAAAAGTGGTGTCCTGCACCAACATAAGTGCGAAAAGTGGTTTTTCAACACTAACACAAGTGCGAAAAGTGGTTTTTCAACACTAACACAAGTGCGAAAAGTGGTTTTTCAACACTAACATAAGTGCGAAAAGTGGTTTTTTCCACACTAATACAAGTGCAAAAGTGGTTTCCTGCACCAACACAAGTGCGAAAAGTGGTTTTTCAACACTATCACAAGTGCAAAAAGTGGTTTTTCTACACTAATACAAGTGCAAAAAGTGTTTTTTCCACACTAATACAAGTGCGAAAAGTGGTTTTTCAACACTAACACAAGTGCGAAAAGTGGTTTCCTGCACCAACACAAGTGCGAAAAGTGGTTTTTCAACACTAACACAGTGCGAAAAGTGGTTTTTCAACACTAACACAAGTGCGAAAAGTGGTTTTTCAACACTATCACAAGTAGGAAAAGTGGTTTTTCCACACTAATACAAGTGCAAAAGTGGTTTCCTGCACCAACACAATGCGAAAAGTGGTTTTTCAACACTAACACAAGTGCGAAAAGTGGTTTTTCAACACTATCACAAGTGCAAAAAGTGTTTTTTCCACACTAATGCAAGTGCAAAAGTGATTTCCTACACCAACACAAGTGCGAAAGTTGGTTTTTCAACACTAACACAAGTGCGAAAAGTGGTTTTTCAACACTAACACAAGTGCGAAAAGTGGTTTTTTACACACTAATACAAGTGCAAAAGTGGTTTCCTGCACCAACACATGTGCGAAAAGTGGTTTCCTGCACCAACACGAGTGCGAAAAGTGGTTTTTCAACACTAACACAAGTGCGAAAAGTGGTTTTTCAACACTAACACAAGTGCGAAAAGTGTTTTTTCCACACTAATACAAGTGCAAAAGTGGTTTCCTGCACCAACACAAGTGCGAAAAGTGGTTTTTCAACACTAACACAAGTGCGAAAAGTGGTTTTTCAACACTAACACAAATGCGAAAAGTGGTTTTTCAACACTAACACAAGTGCGAAAAGTGGTTTTTCAACACTATCACAAGTGCAAAAAGTGGTTTTTCCACACTAATACAAGTGCAAAAGTGGTTTCCTGCACCAACACAAGTGCGAAAAGTGGTTTCCTTCATTAACACATGTGCAAAAAGTGGGTTTTCAACACTATCACAAGTGCGAAAAGTGTTTTTTCCACACTAATGCAAGTGCAAAAGTGGTTTCCTGCACCAACACAAGTGCAAAAAGTGGTTTTTCAACACTAACACAAGTGCGAAAAGTGGTTTTTCAACACTAACACAAGTGCGAAAAGTGGTTTTTCCACACTAATACAAGTGCAAAAGTGGTTTCCTGCACCAACACAAATGTGAAAAGTTGTTTTTCAACACTAACACAAGTGCGAAAAGTGGTTTTTCAACACTATCACAAGTGCAAAAAGTGTTTTTTCCACACTAATACAAGTGCGAAAAGTGGTTTTTCAACACTAACACAAGTGCGAAAAGTGGTTTTTCCACACTAATACAAGTGCGAAAATTGGTTTTTCCACACGAATACAAGTGCAAAAGTGGTTTCCTGCACCAACACAAGTACGAAAAGTGGTTTTTTCAACACTAACACAAGTGCAAAAAGTGTTTTTTCCACACTAATACAAGTGCAAAAGTGGTTTCCTGCACCAACAAAAGTGCGAAAAGTGGTTTTTCAACACTAACACAAGTGCGAAAAGTGGTTTTTCAACACTAACACAAGTGCGAAAAGTGTTTTTTCCACACTAATACAAGTGCAAAAGTGGTTTCCTGCACCAACACCAGTGCGAAAAGTGGTTTTTCAACACTAACACAAGTGCGAAAAGTGGTTTTTCAACACTAACACAAGTGCGAAAAGTGGTTTTTCCACACTAATACAAGTGCAAAAGTGGTTTCCTGCACCAACACAAGTGCGAAAAGTAGTTTTTCAACACTAACACAAGTGCGAAAAGTGGTTTTTCAACACTAACACAAGTGCGAAAAGTGTTTTTTCCACACTAATACAAGTGCAAAAGTGGTTTCCTGCACCAACATAAGTGCGAAAAGTGGTTTTTCAACACTAACACAAGTGCGAAAAGTGGTTTTTCAACACTAACACAAGTGCGAAAAGTGGTTTTTCAACACTAACACAAGTGCAAAAAGTGGTTTTTCCACACTAATACAAGTGCAAGAGTGGTTTCCTGCACCAACACAAGTGCGAAAAGTGGTTTTTCAACACTAACACAAGTGCGAAAAGTCGTTTTTCAACACTAACATAAGTGCGAAAAGTGTTTTTTCCACACTAATACAAGTGCGAAAATTGGTTTTTCCACACGAATACAAGTGCAAAAGTGGTTTCCTGCACCAACACAAGTACGAAAAGTGGTTTTTCAACACTAACACAAGTGCAAAAAGGGTTTTTTCCACACTAATACAAGTGCAACAGTGGTTTCCTGCACCAACACAAGTGCAAAAAGTGGTTTTTCAACACTAACACAAGTGCGAAAAGTGGTTTTTCAACACTATCACAAGTGCGAAAAGTGTTTTTTCAACACTAACACAAGTGCAAAAGTGGTTTTTCAACACTAACACATGTGCGAAAAGTGTTTTTTCCACACTAATACAAGTGCAAAAGTGGTTTCCTGCACCAACACAAGTGCGAAAAGTGGTTTTTTCAACACTAACACAAGTGCGAAAAGTGGTTTTTCAACACTAACACAAGTGCGAAAAGTGGTTTTTCAACACTAACACAAGTGCGAAAAGTGGTTTTTCCACACTAATACAAGTGCAAAAGTGGTTTCCTGCACCAACACAAGTGCGAAACGTGGTTTTTCAACACGAACACAAGTGCGAAAAGTGGTTTTTCAACACTAACACAAGTGCGAAAAGTGTTTTTTCCACACGAATACAAGTGCAAAAGTGGTTTCCTGCACCAACACAAGTACGAAAAGTGGTTTTTCAACACTAACACAAGTGCAAAAAGGGTTTTTTCCACACTAATACAAGTGCAACAGTGGTTTCCTGCACCAACACAAGTGCAAAAAGTGGTTTTTCAACACTAACACAAGTGCGAAAAGTGGTTTTTCAACACTATCACAAGTGCGAAAAGTGTTTTTTCAACACGAACACAAGTGCAAAAAGTGGTTTTTCAACACTAACACATGTGCGAAAAGTGGTTTTTCAACACTATCACAAGTGCGAAAAGTGTTTTTTCCACACTAATACAAGTGCAAAAGTGGTTTCCTGCACCAACACAAGTGCGAAAAGTGGTTTTTCAACACTAACACAAGTGCGAAAAGTGGTTTTTCAACACTATCACAAGTGCAAAAAGTGTTTTTTCCACACTAATACAAGTGCAAAAGTGGTTTCCTGCACCAACACAAGTGCAAAAAGTGGTTTTTCAACACTAACACAAGTGCGAAAAGTGGTTTTTCAACACTAACACAAGTGCGAAAAGTGGTTTTTCCACACGAATACAAGTGCAAAAGTGGTTTCCTGCACCAACACAAGTACGAAAAGTGGTTTTTCAACACTAACACAAGTGCAAAAAGTGTTTTTTCCACACTAATACAAGTGCAAAAGTGGTTTCCTGCACCAACAAAAGTGCGAAAAGTGGTTTTTCAACACTAACACAAGTGCGAAAAGTGGTTTTTCAACACTAACACAAGTGCGAAAAGTGTTTTTTCCACACTAATACAAGTGCAAAAGTGGTTTCCTGCACCAACACCAGTGCGAAAAGTGGTTTTTCAACACTAACACAAGTGCGAAAAGTGGTTTTTCAACACTAACACAAGTGCGAAAAGTGGTTTTTCCACACTAATACAAGTGCAAAAGTGGTTTCCTGCACCAACACAAGTGCGAAAAGTAGTTTTTCAACACTAACACAAGTGCGAAAAGTGGTTTTTCAACACTAACACAAGTGCGAAAAGTGTTTTTTCCACACTAATACAAGTGCAAAAGTGGTTTCCTGCACCAACATAAGTGCGAAAAGTGGTTTTTCAACACTAACACAAGTGCGAAAAGTGGTTTTTCAACACTAACACAAGTGCGAAAAGTGGTTTTTCAACACTAACACAAGTGCAAAAAGTGGTTTTTCCACACTAATACAAGTGCAAGAGTGGTTTCCTGCACCAACACAAGTGCGAAAAGTGGTTTTTCAACACTAACACAAGTGCGAAAAGTCGTTTTTCAACACTAACATAAGTGCGAAAAGTGTTTTTTCCACACTAATACAAGTGCGAAAATTGGTTTTTCCACACGAATACAAGTGCAAAAGTGGTTTCCTGCACCAACACAAGTACGAAAAGTGGTTTTTCAACACTAACACAAGTGCAAAAAGGGTTTTTTCCACACTAATACAAGTGCAACAGTGGTTTCCTGCACCAACACAAGTGCAAAAAGTGGTTTTTCAACACTAACACAAGTGCGAAAAGTGGTTTTTCAACACTATCACAAGTGCGAAAAGTGTTTTTTCAACACTAACACAAGTGCAAAAAGTGGTTTTTCAACACTAACACATGTGCGAAAAGTGTTTTTTCCACACTAATACAAGTGCAAAAGTGGTTTCCTGCACCAACACAAGTGCGAAAAGTGGTTTTTCAACACTAACACAAGTGCGAAAAGTGGTTTTTCAACACTAACACAAGTGCGAAAAGTGGTTTTTCAACACTAACACAAGTGCGAAAAGTGGTTTTTCCACACTAATACAAGTGCAAAAGTGGTTTCCTGCACCAACACAAGTGCGAAACGTGGTTTTTCAACACGAACACAAGTGCGAAAAGTGGTTTTTCAACACTAACACAAGTGCGAAAAGTGTTT
>NC_136264.1:135186546-135274046 GCF_964187855.1 Myxine glutinosa | reverse complement strand
TACGACAAAAGAGGGTGCAACAGGAGAGGGTGTGACAAGAGAGGATGCGAGAAGAGTGGTGTGAGGAGAGATGGTGCAAGAAGAGGTGCAAGAAGAGAGGATGCCAGAAGAGAGGGTGCCAGAAGAGAGGGTGCCAGAAGAGAGGATGCCAGAAGAGAGGATGCCAGAAGAGAGGATGCCAGAAGAGAGGATGCCAGAAGAGAGGATGCCAGAAGAGAGGATGCCAGAAGAGAGGATGCCAGAAGAGAGGGTGCCAGAAGAGAGGATGCCAGAAGAGAGGATGCCAGAAGAGAGGGTGCCAGAAGAGAGGCTGCCAGAAGAGAGGATGCCAGAAGAGAGGGTGCCAGAAGAGAGGATGCCAGAAGAGAGGCTGCCAGAAGAGGATGCAAGACACACACACACATAAACAAAGAATAATACATTGCCGGCATCTTACAAAATATTAGAAAATGGAGATTTGTCTTCATTACACATGCCATGTACCGTTTACGCATCCCTGCTACGGTGTAACCAGGAAGGCGTATGTTGATCATTCATGGTGTGACTGATTAACCATCAAACTTGTGGGGTAACCGGCTAACACATCACTTACACATTCAACACGGGAAATGGTGAACCTGTGCGAATCATTTTACATCATCACCACCACCACCACCACCACTATTATGCCAAAGCAAACACATCGCTCTGCCTTGGGAATGGAAATGACGGCTGCTCGATACAGTTGCCGTTGGTGTGATGATCGTGCTGAATAAAAAGTGATCTATCACAGTAACTAATGAATATTACATTCATTCAGAACAAAATCTTTGAGGTCTTGCGTTCTGTGAATTTAACTCAAAAAAACACATTGCGTTTTTGAGTTGGTTTTAAATTAATGTTTGAGAACCCTGCCTCTAATCTAACACAATAATAATTATCTGATATGACGCAATATTATGTCGTGAGCTGAGCTCACCTGAAAGCGAAAACATCTTAAAACATGTGTGGCATGGCCAGGCAACAAGGAAATAAACCAAGCAGCTAAAAGCGCTTTCTTACAAGCATCAAATATTTTCTAAAATTCACTTTGACTGTCTTTGAATTCTAAAGCGAACGTAATCAAACAACTGGTTTGGGATTGTCGTGGTCATCCCTACATCTGCAGGCTTACCCTTACACCTGCAGGCTCCGGGGTTGAACTTACACCTGCGGGCTCTGGGGTTGAACTTACACCTGCGGGCTGTGGGCTTGAACGTACACCTGCGGGCTTGAACTTACACCTGCGGGTTGTGGAGTTACCCTTGCACCGCGGTGCTGTGGTGTTATACCCTTGCACCTGTAGGGTTGTACCCTTGCACCTGCAGGATGTTGGGGTTACCCTTGCACCTGCGGGCTGTTGGGGTTACACTTGCACCTGAATGCTGTTGGGCTTACCCTTGCAACTGCAGGCTGTTGGGGTTACCCTTGCATCTGCGGGCTGTAGGGGTTACCCTTACACCTGCGGGCTGTTGGGGTTACCCTTGCATCTGCGGGCTGTAGGGGTTACCCTTGCACCTGCGGGCTGTATGGGTTACCCTTACACCTGCGGGCTGTTGGGGTTACCCTTGCACCTGCAGGGTGTTGGAGTTACCCTTGCACCGGCGGGCTGTTGGGCTTACCCTTACATCGGCAGGCTGTTGGGGTTACCCCTGCACCTGCAGGCTGTTGGGGTTACCCTCGCGTTTGCGGGCTGTTGGGGTTACCCCTGCACCTGCGAGCTGCAGGGGTTAACGCTTGCACCTGCGGGTTTGTTGGGGTTACACTTGTACCTGCATGCTGTTGGGGTTACCCTTACATCGGCATGCTGATGTTACCCCTGCACAGGCGGGCTGTTGGGGTTACCCTTACATCGGCATGCTGATGTTACCCCTGCACAGGTGGGCTGTTGGGGTTACCGCTGCACCTGTGGGCTGTTGGGGTTACCCCTGCACCTGCAGGCGGCAGGAGTTACGCTTGCACCTGCGGGTTGTTGGGGTTACGCTTGCACCTGTGGGCTGTTGGGGTTATGCTTGCACCTGCGGGCTGTTGGGGTTACGCTTGCACCTGCGGGTTGTTGGGGTTATGCTTGCACCTGCGGGCTGTTGGGGTTATGCTTGCACCTGCGGGCTGTTGGGGTTATGCTTGCACCTGCAGGCTGTTGGGTTTTCCCTTGCACCTGCGAGTTTGTTGGGGTTATCCACACACTTCCGGGCTGTCCTTGGAAAACAATGTACACTTGCAGCTTTGCTCCAAAGTTAAAACGCCACAAAATGTTCAACATCAAACTTAATAAGGAAAGAAAAGTGTCAAAGAGCTCTGCACCTGCACAAACAAAATCCTCGGCCTGAATCCGACGAGCCGTTCCTTCTCCCCATCGTCCTCGGGCTGAATCAAATGAACGGTCAATTCTTCCCACCCTCTTCAGCCTGAATCCGACACTCCGTCCTTTTTCCCCACCCTCGGAGATGAGCAAAAAACACACAGTTCCTTGTTTAAATTAGAAAACTGAAGTAATTACAGGCTCAGTCGGCTGGAATTTTTACCTAAACTTTAGTGTTTTCTGAAACTCAGAATTTATGGAGCTCAGTTCATTCCAAGTCATAGCCATGCAGTTTCTCAGCCTGTGGCTGCAAAGTGTTTTACATAAAGGACCCAGGATGGAAAATGTTTTTTAGGCCAAATCTTGACCTTTTCATGCAAATCATCAGTGGATGACAAGGTAATTCTTTCCCGCTTTCGGTTATTGAACTCGGTATCGGGACCACCGGCGTCTCTAGGAAGTTCTTGTTTACTATCGGACGGCCTGCAGTGTACAGGCAGTAAATGTCACGCGAAGGGGAAAGTGATCTGAAAGGGGACTAAATGGGGTATCATTTCCGCATCTTCAAATTAAATTTTACCATGAGCGAGATGTGTGTGGTAAAAATAAAAAATAAATTTTCAGCTCGAAAGGTTTCAGCCCGATGAATCCAGAGGATTTTATCGTTTGAAAACCCAGTTAAAAGCCAAATCCTCCTCCTTTACAACCTCACTGCCCTACAGTTGAACACTTAAATGGCTGCGGACCACCAAAATGGTCAACTTGAGGAGCAACGGAATCATGGACAATCAGAGGCCAGACAAACCAACCTTTACAGCTCAATTTTTGGCCAGGAATCAGCAAGTCTTCACACTACCACTCAATTGCCAAGGTTAACTACTTTAATCCTAACCTACAAAGGATTGGTTAGGATAAAAGAAGGAAAATCTACTTTTGTAGATGGAGTAAGTTTTTTTGATTGTTTGTTACCAAACCTCATCTTAACTGCTAATCAACTGGCCAGGTGTACCGACTGGCTCCGTTTTCTTTGCTCACTGATTTACCACACTAGTGGGCTGCCCTGGCTCTAAGCTGGGAGCTCCAGGAGCTGCGTAAGCCGACTGCACCACTTGATATCCAAAGGTTTCCAATACTGACATAGGCCCGTGGCCCACGGTCGCCACGGTGGCAGCAACTGGTAGGTAATGCTGCACGGGGGACGGCCCAAGGGTAAGCTCCGCGCCGGTGGCGGTCGCAACGACCACCGGAGCTCCCACTGCCGCCACCGCAGTGGGAGCGGCTGCCAGGCTCGCAACAGCTCCGGCTCCTATGCTGGCTGCCCCGACTGCCAGAGCTGGCCCTCCGGTGCCGACCACGGTTGCTGCTCCGGCCTTGCCCTTGGCTAGGTGCACCTGAGTCAAGTGGCGATTCAGGTGAGACTTTGTCTTGAAGGTGGAACCACATTGAGGGCAAGCGTGCTTCTTCTCAGGTGCCCATCCCAGGTGTTTGCATGACTCTGAGGATGCATACAAAATATGTTTTATAAAGGATGAAACTATTAGGGCCGTTAGTCCTGAATAAATGAAAACCTGCAGGCAAGTAAAGCCACCCTTACCCTTGTGACAGATGGTACAAAGTCCATTATTTGTCCCTTCTTTATGCATCTTCATGTGGTCGGCCAAGTACGGGGTTGCCAAATGCTTTCCGCACAGCTGGCAGGGCACACGTTCCTCGTGACGTGCTGAGTGGGCACGTAGCCGATCACGCGTCGCAAATGCAGCCTCACATGTCTGGAATAAACAGGTGCACACAAGCTGTGAAAAGAGAACTGCGAAGTGAGTTCGGGATCATTGGAAAAATTGGGATGTACAGGGAAGAGATTGGAATGCTTTGAGACAAGTGGGGAGGACAGTGGAACTGTTTGTGATATGCAGGTAGGAGAGTTTAACTGTTTGGGATACATGGGGAGGAGAGTGGAACGGTTTTGAATACGTGTCGAGTAGAGTGGAACATTGGGAATATGTGGGAAGGCGCGTTGGGGGGGGGGGGGGGGAGAACGGAATGGTTTGGGATATGTGGGGAGGAGGGAGGAACTGTTTGGGATAAATGGGGAGGAGAGAGGAACCATTTGGGATATGCGGGGAGGAGAGAAAAACTGTTTGGGATAAGTGTGGAAGAGAGAGGGACCGTTTGGGATATTTGGGAAGTAGACAGCAACTGTTTGGGATATGTGTGGGGCGGAGAGGAACCGTTTTGGGATACGTGGGGAGGATAGAGGAACTGTTTGGGATAAGTGAGGAGGAGAGAGGAACTGTTTGGGATAAGTGAGGAGGAGAGAGGAACTGTTTGGGATACGTGGGGATGATAGAGGAACCGTTTGGGATACTTGTGGAGGAGAGAGGAACCGCTTGGGATATATAGGGAGGCGAGAGTGGATGCATTTGCGACAAGCGGGAAGGACAGTGGATCCGTTTTCAACAAGTGGGGAGGAGAGTGGAACTTTTTGGGATGTTATGGGGGCAGAGTGGAATGGTTTGGAATGTGTGGAGAGATTTTTTTTTAAACACACACCTGGCACTTAAATGGTCTCTCAGTTGAGTGAACCTGCCTCACATGATTATTCAGATGGTCAGGCCTTGGAAGCAGAAAGACAAAATTACCGTGTTGTCCATAAATCAATTGGATCCCACTGTGAAGTGGTTTCCTAAACAGGTTTGATATATACAAAGAATGTTCTGCATTCATTACACAACAGAAACTGTAACATTTTTGCTATCTATAAATTTAACAAAAACATGAAAACACATTTCAAACAACTGATAAAGATGCAACAATGTTCTGAGCAGTCTCCTTTAATTGTGTAACTAGTTGATCACTTGTAGTCCTTTTGTTCTGAATGCCTCTCAATACTATACGTGTAGAAGCTAAGTTGTAAAGAAAAATCGAAGATGGCGGTTTTACATTGGGAACAGTGCATGTCAAGCTCAGTTTCCGATACCGATTCCACCTTCATAAGCAACTTCAAAGGTTCATAGTATGTCGAAACTGATCGGTGGGATTGTGAAGAAACTATTGGAGACAAAATTAGTGATGGAAACGCTTTCGGGGGAATTATGGAGGCGTATCGTTTTGAGTCCTGTGCGAGCGATTCAGACGAAGATGGTGGTGTTGTGTTCGTAGTGAAGATGAAAACCCCGGTTGTATGTTCACTAGAGATTCGTGGGTTTGTTTTTTCCGTTCAATTGACGGTTTATCAGGGATTTTGTTTTGATTGCTAAATCAGTTATATTACTCCTAAATCAGGCTTAACGACTTTATAATCAGGTTTACCGCAAAATTACCGACTTTATAAACCGCAAATCAGAAAAACACATCATATCTATTTTGTAGGATATCAAGGCATAGATTAGCATCTCGAGGTGGTCTGAGAATTCGGGACCCCCTTTAACAACTCAATAACCAACCGCAGTCGCACTTCAGGCATTGTGATGCTTTGCTTCAGAATGATCCAGTCTTTTGTTATTAATTTCACTCTTTTGAGATGCTACATCTAATGCACTCTAACAGCGTGGCTGCTATGGACCCGAGAAGAGTTAATTGAATGACTTTAATGAAGTTAAACTAACCATAGCAAGGAAATAATTTCCTTTGATCATACTACATAACCACACAAGAGCCTGGTGTTGGCTTAGCGGTTAGGGAGTAGGCTTGGGATCCTAGGATGCTGAGTTTGAATCCCGGTCGATCGCTGAATTGACGCCAGGGGGGTTGACTCAGCCTGTCATCCTTCCGAGGTGGGCAAATTGAGTACCAGCTGGCTGGGATGAATGATCCCGGTGTGTACTCCGATTTAGAATAGGTACACCGTATCCCTGCGCATAGTAAGAGGCGACTAAGGGTTGGCGGCAGGAAGGGCATCCGGCCATAAAAACATTGCCTCAAACAGGGAACCATGATTGTCATGGGGCCCACAAGGCTAACCCCCGTTCTAGCGGGGGAAAATGGCCTTAAAATGATCATTCATATTACATAACCACACAATATATTATTACAAAACATTTCACAAACATTTTTACCACTTAATTTGATTTGTATTCATCATGACAAAAAAAAAAGTAATTCAAGCAATTTGAAGTAATTGACTTTTTAAAAAATGTTTACAAAACTCTTTAAGTCAATCATTTAGTCCCAAAAATATTTATATTTAGTCATCTCCCCTTTTCTTCCTAACCCATCTCACTCCACCAAATCAAAATTTTTAATTGACAATTTTTATATGTTTAATCTCCCAACACTTCATTTGCAAATATACCTCTCCGATACTACTCCCACAATGCTTCCTCTTTTTCCCTTCCTTTTTGGGGATATATAGTCAAGGCTCATGGAAGATATAGTACATTGAATGGATCAGAATGTAATGACAAAAAAGGAACAAGTGGATTTGAAAGAGAATATATAAGGAGACTTGGACATACAATGGGAGTGGGGAGGAATGGGGGGAAGGGGTGTGGGGGGAGGCATGGGGGACATGAAAGGAGGCATGGAGGACAAGATGGATACAGAAGAAAACTCTTAAGAGGGGAAAAATGGGAATTTGGAAGGAGGAGGGATTGGGGTGTGGGATGGGAAGGGGGGAGGGGCTTATAGCGAGGGTAGAAAGGATCATGGGTTTGGATTGGGGGTGATCTGAGATGGTGGTAAACAGCTGTCCTGAAAATCTGGAGGGAAGAATGAGATTGGAGAGAATGTGGAAGTTTATTCCACAGGCAGGAAAAGAAGGAATGAATGCGTGCATGTGAGCAATGATCCTGGATTTAGATAGTTTCACCAGAAGCAGGTTGATGGTAGACCGTGTGTGCCATGCAGAAACCTAGGTGGGACAAAGCATGGAAAGAGCAGAGGGTGTAAGACCAGAAAGGAGGTGGTAGAAGACAAGACCACTAACATGTCTGCAATAGGAAAGTGATAAGCTCATAGACTCAGCCTCAGTGCGTGAGATTCCAATGATCTTGAAGGCCTTGATTTACGGGGTGTCAAGTTGAGCAAGGTGTGAAGCAGGGAACCCAGCTGAGAGGGGGAGAGTAGTACTCCATCACTCCATCAAGCTGTGGATGAACACCCTGTAGATGGAGAATTCAGGTGTGCCAAGGAAGAACTTTGGAATGACGGAGGATGCCCAGTCGGCGGCTAGCTTTGGAGGCCAATTTTGAAATTTGGTTTGCCCGAAAAAGATCGTGGCTATAAGTGAGATCCAGGAGTTTTAATGACTGAACTTCTTCAAAAGGATTGTTAAGAGAGTAGATGGGGGGGAGAGGGAAGGTGGGTTGCCATTGGTGCTTTTGGAGAGAGAGAGAGAGGGAGTGAGAGATTAGTCAGGATTGAAAGACATATTCCAAGTGTTTGACCAGTTTGTGATTTTGTCAAGGTTTGAACAGAGGAAAGAGGCTGCAGCCTGCCTGTTTGAAAGATGAGGGATGTCACGACAGAGGGTGGAGTCATCAGCAAATAGACAAAGGGGACTTCCAGAGTCAGAGAAGATAATTTATGAAGATCAGGTATATGCCAGGGCTCAAAACACTGCCTTGGCGCACTCCAGCCTGAGACAGCCTGACTATGACTATGGTATATGAGACTTCAGCCTGAGCCTAAGACATTGTGAGGAGATGAAAGGATTCCGTTGAGAGCCACACGTTGTCTACGACAGTTACCCATGTGTGGCGTTGACCTTGGATATCATAAGCAGAGAGTTACTTAGGAGAGCAAAGTGGGATGCCAGACTGTATCAAAAGCATGAAATATATCCAGAGATGGCCCTGACCTCATGTCTGACATGGATGGCTTCCATCCATTGCTGGGTGAGTAGAAAGAGCATTTCCAGGGTAGGGTGACCTGGTGTGAATCCATATTGGTAATCTGAGATGAGACTGTTGGGGAAAAGGAAAGATTTCATATCAACTGCAATGTTGGATTCCATGCCCTTGCTGATGATTGGAAGCAAGCTGATGGGTCTGTAGTGAAGGGACCAGTTTTTGCACCTTTTTTATGTAATGCAATGATGTTGGGAGATTTCCAAGGAGATGGAAGATGACCAGGGGAATATGATAGGGTTAAAAGTGCAGAAAGAGGATGTGCAAGAGCAGCAGAGCAGGTTTTTAGGACACATGAGCCAATGACATCCAGTCCTGTAGAAGAGTCAGAGTCGAGGTTTGACATAAACTGGTCCACCTTCTTAAGTTGAAAGTTCAATGTTGAGGTTGGACAGATGTTTGCTTTCTGGCTCTCCTGAGAGTGGACACACTTTTGTGGGCTTTTTGGAACTTTTTGGAAATTGTCTTCGGTCAGATTTGTCTTTCAGGAATATATAAAGGCAAGTTGTTTCAGAGCAACTGCCTCACCACAGGATTTAGTGTCCTATGGACAGGGTAGGATAACTGAAGACCGGATGGGATGAATCTGTGTATCAGAGAGAGCAGGTTTCTGTGGAAGAATCCCAAGGCCGAGTTAACATCAGGGGGCAGTATATATGGGAGACCAGACTTAAAGAGAGATGGTTGCTTGCAGTCCTTGCCGGGGGTGTTGGGTTCCCTTGCTTGCAGCAGAGGAAGAGCAGGAGTCATTTACGGGAAAGTTGACCATCACCAAGCCCAGGATGGATGATTTACCATTGGGAGAAATCCAGGTTGGAAATTTCACAGATAGAATTCAGTCCCATGGAGTCAGAGAAGTTCTTTGCTGAAGTGCCATGGATGGTGAGAGACATACCAACAACCAGCCAAGTTGCATGGTGATAATTGAAATAATCACATATGAGGAAGAGAGAGTTGCAACGAGTGGTTAAAAGTTCGTCCATGTTGTCGAAGAGAGATATGGATGGAGTCGTCACTGTTTGGAGGATGGTACAACGCACAGACAAACTAGAACAGCACTCAGGAGAGAGCATACCTCCGCCAGGCTGAACAGTTTACGTTTTGTATCCCACTGATAGTCCAGATCTGGATACTGACCTGAACCAAAATCGAATCGGCTTGTTCTTGTCGCCTAACTAACTCATCGACCTAGTTTTGTCATAAATCGTCTACAACTTTTTGAAACATCATCCTATGTATCATTTTAGCCATATCACTCAATGGTGAAGAATCACTTAAAATTTTTTATCTGATCTGGATCCAAATTCGAATCTTCACCAAAATAAAATCAATTCTTCCTTGTCACACACTCAACCGATATCCACCAAGGTTTGTCCGAATCCGCCCACAATTTTTTGAGGTATCCTGTTCACAAACAGACAGACAGGTGTGAAAACATAATCTCCATCAACCTTTGGTGGCGGAGGTAACAAGAGGTGGGAGTGGAGGGGAAGCTGCAGCTAAAGGTACTCCTGGGGGTTGGGAGGTGTAAGAGCAGTAAATTGCGTGAGAAAGAGTTCTTGATGTACAATGCGACTCCACCACTGGGACGGCGTTTAGATCAATCAAAACGGAGGAGACAATAGCCAGGGAGAGACACTAAGGAGTTAGGGGCATCATGTGGGAGAAAGGATTCTGTTAAACAGATGATGTCCGGGTTGTCAGCAGCAGCCTAGATTGATAGATCCGTCATGTTGGAGCAGAGGCCTCAGATGTTTAGGGTCCACACAGTGAGGATCAGTGAGGAGGCACTGGGAGGCTCTACGACTGATGGGAGGATAGGAAGGTACGGGCTGGAGGGGAAATGAGAGGGGTAGGACGGGGGGAAGATGGGAGGGGCGGTAAAGGGGAGAGGAGATTGGAGGGGTGGGACGAGGAGAAAGATTGGAGAAGGCAGGACAAGGGGAAGAAGGGAGGAGGCAGGAAGAGAGGGGATATGGGAAGGGGCAGGACGAAAGGGGTGGGATGAGGGGAAAGCTGAGAGGAGCATGACTATGGGGAACCAAGAGGGGCAAGGATGCAGGGGATGCCGAAGAGGAAATTGAGTGGGGGCAGGACCAGGGGAAAGCTTTGAGGAGGAAGGTTGATGGGGGAAGCTTGGAGAAGGTGGGGTGAGGAGGAAGCTAGGAGAGAGTGGTGAGAGGGGAAGCTTTGAGAGGCTGGGGTGAGGGGGAACCTTCGAGAGTGTGAGTTGAGGGTTAAGTTTGGAGAGGGTGGGTGAGAAGGGATGCACAAAAGGGGGACATACAGTCGTGGCCAAAAATATTGGCACCCTTGCACTTTTTTCAAATAATGCACCATTTCTTACAGAAAATTGTTGAAATTAAAAAATATTTTGGTATCCACATTTGTATTTCTTTGGTTTGCAGTGGAACAAAACAAAAAAACCTGAAAAAATTACTAAATCTTAGCTTATTCCACACAGAAATCCTAAAATGTTCCGGGCAATATTATTGGCACCTTTTAGAAGTTGTTAGAAATAATTATATTTCAAGCAGGTGATTCTCCATTACTTTGGAATTGAACTCACCTGTGGTGAGTTGCAGGTGCCTGCTCACTCATTCAACCAGTTCGAATAGACAAAAGGAGTCATTCTGCTGTTTTGTGCCACTGTGTGCACCACAATGAGCATAGATAAAAGAAAGAAAACCAGAGAATTGTCTGAGGAGGTCAGACACAAGATTGTAGCCAAGCATGGACAATCTAAAGGCTACAAGCCCATCTCCAGAGAGCTTGATGTTCCTGTGTCCTCTGTACGCAATGTTACCAGGAAGTTTAAGGCCCATGGCACTGTAGCCAACCTCCCTGGATGTGGACGCAAAAGAGAACTTGATCGAAGATTGCAGCGAAGGATTGTCCGAATGGTGGAGAAAGCACCGTGATAAACTGCCAAACAGATTCAAGCTGACCTTCTGACACAAGGTACGACAGTTTCAACTCGCACCATCCGTCGCCAACTAAATGAAAGGGGGTCCTATGGTAGGAGACCCAGGAGGACCCCACTGCTGAGAGACAGACATAAGAAGGCCCGACTGGAGTTTTCCAAAACACACCCGAACAAGCCAATATCCTTCTGGGAGAATGTCCTGTGGACAGATGAGACCAAATTAGAGGTTTTTGGTAAAACACATCATCTCTGTGTTTACCGAAAACAAAATGAAGCCTTCAAAGAAAAGAACACCTTCCCTGCAGTCAAACATGGAGGAGGTTCAGTTTTGGGGTAGCTGTGCTGCCTTTGGCATTGGGCGCCTTGAATGTGTGCATGGCATCATGAAATCAGGAGATTACAAAGGCATTTTGGAGCGCAATGTTCAACCCAGTGTCAGAAAGCTGGGTCTCTGTCGAAGGTAATGGATCTTGCAGCAGGACAATGACCCCAAACACACTTCAAAAAGCAACCAGGAATGGTTCAAGACAAAGCGCTGGACTGTTCTGAAGTGTCCAGAAATGAGTCCAGATTGAAATTCCATTGAACACCTGTGGGTAGATCTGAAAACAGCATTTGGGAGTAGGCAGCCTTCAAAGCGGTGCCATTGTTATGACATCGCTGGTACCCAGAGTATCTTGGGAAGTGACATTAGTGATGGCACTTCCCCATGCTCAGTGGCTGTGTTAAGTGTTTGTCTCTTCAGTATGTTCTTGTGTGAGTGTGCATGTGTGTGTGTGTGTGTTAAAGGGTTAATTAGCTGACCAATCATATCCTAATTGCATGTATTGAATATATGTATCGCAAACCCCAATTTAGGTCTGTGAAGACAGTGTTTAGCAGTACCTTGTTTACCCTCCATCCTTTTGTATTTTTTTTTTTTTTACTGTTCATTGGGCTTTATTTCTCATTTATGTATTTGATTAGTAACCTTTTTTCTCTTCTTCCCACTGGCCTAGCAACCAATGTTCTTTGAGCCGAGTACTACCAGATTCTCATTTGAATTGGACCAATCAACAGTGTACCCGAGCCGGTAACCAGTGACTGTTTTGAAGCGAGCGTCTCAGAAGATAATTCAGTTGAGAGCTGGAACCCAATCAGGTGAGGTCTGTGTTGAGTCCAAGCAGAGGACCAGGAGAGTGAGCAACGTATGCTGTCACCCCCCACGAGAGGTCCTTTCTATGGCATTACCGGGGCTCTTCAAACCCCTCTCCCGGTTCCTCTTTTCTCCCGGAAGGAGGAACCGTTCTCAGGAGTCTGGGGATATCAGCACAGTGTTCGCAGGGCTGTACAGACACCAGCCTGCTTCTCCCATCAAATTAAGGTGAGAGTGCCTTGCTTGGATCGACCAGGCCTGAACCAAGCCTCATTTATTTTATCCTCCCCACATCTTCTAGCCATTCTTCTTATTCTTCTGGGAGAAGAAGATTCTGTGTCTTTTAAGAATATGTTGAGTAAATTAGCTTGAGAATTTTTATCATTATAACTGATATATTTTCTGATCACGACGTCCTTTTATTTTTTTGTATTTCTGTAGCAGTTGTTGTTGGTTCCTGGGTTCAATCACTTTCTCTGTGAGCAGGTAAATTGCCAGCAGGCACACGAGAGTTATGTTATTGGCAAGTGCAAACAAATTGAACATCTTAATCATCTTAACATTTTCCCCGAGCAATTATTTGGCACTTTTTAACTCTTTTATTATTTCACACCATTATGCATTTAGGGTCAACCTTGAAAAGTTTAACCATTCGCATGGCTCACCTGGAAAATCCTTTTGCACAATGGTCACAGACATATGGCTTCTGCACACCACCGTCGTGCATTCGCACATGGTATGTCATGCGGTCCTTGCGTTTAAAACGCTGTCGGCACACGGGGCACTCGAAGGGTTTCTCGTCAGAATGGGATAGGCGGTGTCGGTTCAGGTGGTACACGTCTCTGAAGGCTTTGCCGCAGAGCTCGCAAGCGTGATTCTTCCGCACTCGTCGTACCGGCGGTGTGCCCGTCACATCACCAGCTGTAAGGAAAGGGAAAATAGGGGAGGGTTAATAATCATTGGTGCAAAAATGAGGTGCGTGTGACAGAGTACTTGGGTCATAAAGAGGAGCAAAGTGAAGTTCAATGGAGCTTAGGCATTTCAGAAGGAAAGTTGGAAAAGAAAACAATTAAATTCTTAATTCAACTACTGTATAGGCCATAGGGTAATGTGGTACCAATGGCTACACTCAGGAACTCGTGTATAATAAATTAAAAAAGTTATCCCCTTCCTAATTAATTAACTAATTCCAATCCCCTTCCTAGCATAGTTCTAAATAACAAAAATGTGTATTGCTCTTGCTTTATATTTTTGATATTCTTCACAAACTATAGAATCCATTGTCATGAATATATGCAGGAATTTGATGCAGTTTACATTATTTTCCATTTAGTGCAGTGGCATATGTCAAATCATACATTAATACGAAACATGCACATGGATCTCAAGCCAATAATCCATGTTTTACAATTTCATCTGCTGAAGCTCTCATTTGAATTGGACCAATCAACAGTGTACTTGAGCCGGGTAACCAGTGACTGTTTTAAAGCGAGCGTCTCAAAAGATAGGTCAGTTGAGAGCCGGGACCCAATCAGGTGAGGTCTGTGTTGAGTCAGAGCAGAAGACCAGGAGAGTGAGCAACATATGCTGTCACCCCCCACAAGAGGTCCTTTCCATAACATCACCGGGGTTTCTTCAGACCCCTCTCCCAGTTCCTCCTTTCTCCCGGAAGGAGGAACCAGTCTCGGGAGTGAGTCTGGGTCATGGTCAAATTCCAGTGAAGTAGAGTAGAACACTGTGTCCGCCCGCTAGTGGCTCCTCCAGCTGGGTCATGGAAGGTAATAAGGGGATAAGGGGAATGGATACGTGCCTGTAAATATTTGTCTGTGAATTACCCTGTACATATATGATTGAGAATGTTCCACATTTGTAAATGCGTACTAGTCAGTAAACACCCTATTTATAAAGAGATCTTGTCTTGGCTTATTCTGTCCCTTTTGATGGTGATGCAATACAGCTGTCAGTGATAGGCCAGATATAGATTGGGCTTGTAGATCGCAGGATGCAGCTACACATCAATTGATTCCGCTTCGCCAACTAATTAAAATATGTTGTGTGACTGCCGGCACGATACTCGCTCGTACTCAGGCTTCTTTGTATGGTAACACGACTCTGGGCATGGGGATCCCGCAGAAAGTTCTGGCACACCTGATTATCATGGTTGTTTAAGACGCACCATCCACTTGGGGTTATCTGGGGGTGACGTTCATGTATAATAATAAAAGGCAGTGTCCGTCCATCCATCTGTCTCCTCCATAACTCCGAAACCATGAAAGCTAGCAGCCCCAAACTTTGCATGCATACACCTGGACCTCCAACAGATTGCAAGGATGAAAACTGGGTGTCTGGGTGTGTTATAACATCCTTTTTGAAGATGATTAACGAGGTGCTCATAAGAAAAATAAACCCGATGTGGTGGTTTACCAATATGGTGGCCCACCATCTTGGTCAGCCCACTACACCTCGCTGGGTTCTTAAGTCACAATTTTGTTTCAGCATACTCAAACGTGCCTTGCCTTGGAAACACGATTGATTTATCATTACATAATTGAAGCATATCATCAAAATCTGGATTCAGATATGAGGATTGGATGCTGTCGACTAAATAATGTCCAAATCTGGAGTGAAATCTGACAAAATTTACCATATCTTGCGATTTTATAACTAAATGTATATATGCATTTATTTAAGCGAGGCTGGGATTCTCGTTGTGGTGTTACTTTTTTTTTTTTTTTTACTTTGTCAGGTAAAACGCACCTCGCTAGACGAGATCGGTGCCGGTGATAGATATACGGTGGTAAATATATATAGAGTCAGCGTGTGAGAAAACAATCCACGTAAACTGTGTCGATCGCCGAAATGGACTTGTGATGGTTCCCTACGCGGCGGCGTTGCTGGTTCGGTTAAGCTTTTTTTATACTTAACTTTGTCAGGTAAAACGCATCTCGCTATACGAGATCAGTGCCGGTGATAGATATACGCATCTCGCTATAGGATCGGTGCCGGAGTGTGTGTTTGTGTGTGTGCGTTACTATGTGTGTGTGTGTGTGTGTGTGTGTGTGTGTTACTGTGTGTGTGTGTTACTATGTGTGTGTGTGTTACTGTGTGTGTGTGTGTGTGTGTGTGTGTGTGTGTGTGTGTGTGTGTGTGTGTTATTGTACTATAAGGCAAAATGCCGTCGTGTGCTGCCAACGTGTGCACAAATCGTGACGTACGAGGACGAACAAAGGCAGGAGTGACTTTCCATCGTTAAGGCTTCAAACACTGTTACGGTGTGTGTGTTACTATGTTTGTGTGTGTTACTGTTTGTGTGTGTGTGTGTGTGTGTGTTACTCTGTGTGTTGCTGTGTGTGTGTTACTATGTGTGTGTGTGTTGCTGTGTGTGTTACTGTGTGTGTGTTACTGTGTGTGTGTTGGTGTGTTTCTTTTTGTGTGTGTGTGTGTGTGCTACTGTGAGTGTGTGATCCTATGTACGTGTGTTACTGTGTGTGTGTGTGTGTGTGTGTGTGTGTGTGTGTGTGTGTGTGTGTGTGTGTGTGTGTTTTACTGTGTGTGTGTGTTACTGAAACTGAACGAAACTGTCAGCTGAAGGAGCAAAAGAATGTCATTGTCTTACACGAATGGTTTATTAAATTGCAGAAGCATAGCCTGGTACTTCGTAAGCAGTTTGTGAGTGTAACTTCCATGGAATAGGGTGTCACTCCACTGCATCAGAATCCACTGTACCTGCGATCTATTTTTAAAATTCCCTCTAGAATCTAGATGATGGACACAGATTGCGTATATCATATTCCCGTCAGGAAGCAATTCATGGTTACCCAGAAACGCCGGGTACTTTTACTAGTATCAATATATATGTAGTGCCGATAGAAAGTCAACACCCCCCCCTTTCAAATTTTTCACCATTGGTTGCCTTCTCGTCTGAAATTAAATTGCATTAAATCAAACTTTTTCCACCTTAATTTACACACCGTAACACACAACTGCCAAGTGAAAAATAAATTCTACAAATTTCTGAAAATGAATGAAAAATACAAAACTAGAATATCTTGGTTGGATCGGTGTTCACCCCTTGAGTTAATACATGGTGGAAGTACCTTTGACAGCAATTACAGCTGTGAGTCTGGTGGAATCGGTCTCCACCAACTTTGCACACTTTGATTGGGCAATATTAGCCCATTATTGTACAAAATTGATCAAGCTCAGTCAATTTGCGTGGGCAGCTTTGATGGACAGAAATCTTGAAGTCATGCCACAGATTTTCAATTGGATTTACGTTGGAGCTCTGATTGGGCACCTCAAGGACATTTATATTTTTGTTCCTTAGCCACTCCAATGTTGCTTTGGCTGTGTGCTTCAGGTCGTTGTGATGCTGAAAGGTAAACTTCCATCCCAATTTCAGCTTTCTTGCAGAGGGCAGCAGGTTATCCTCTAGGAATTTTCTGTATTTTGCACCATCCACTTTCCCTTCCATCCTGACAAGTGCCCTAGTCCCTGCTGATAAGAAACATCCCCATAACGTGATGCTGTCACCACGATGGTTCACAGTAGGGATGGTGTTCTTTGGGTGGTGTATTGTGTTGGGTTTGTGCCAAACGTACCGTTTTGCAATTATGCCAAAAAGTTCCATCTTGGTTTCGTCAGACCACAAAACTTTTTGCCACATGGCTTCAGAATCTCTGGAGTCATTTTTGCATACCTCAAACGGGACTCAAGGTGGGATTTTTTGAGTAAAGGCTTCCTTCTTGCCACCCTACCATACAGGCCAGACTTGTAGAGTGTTTGGGATATTGTTGTCACATGCACACAGTGACCAGTCTTTGCCATAAAGGCCTGTGGCTCTTTCAAAGTTGTCATTGGCCTCTTGGTGGCCTCTCTGATCAGTCTCCTCCTTGTTTGGCCATCCAGTTTGGAGGGACGGCCTGATCTAGGCACGGTCTTGGTGGTACCATACGCCTTCCACTTCTTAATGCTTGTTTTGACTGTGTTCCAAGGGCTATTCAAGGCCTTTGAAATATTTTTATCCCCATCCCCTGATCTGTGCTTTTCTACAACTATATCTCGGAGGTCTTTTGAAAGCTCCTTGGTGCTCATGGTTGAGTCCTTGCCGTGAAATACACTACATAGCAGAGGAAACTTACAGGAACAGCTGATTTTATTCTGAAATAATCAGCAATTAACTTGGTGTATGATTTTGATGGTGATTGGTTATACCTGAGCTAATTTACAATTGCTATTATAAGGGGGGTGGACACTTATCCAACCAAGATATTCTAGTTTTGTATTATTTTATATTTTCTGAAGTTTGCAGAATTTGTTTTTCACTTGAAAGTTGTGTAAAAAAAGGAGGAAAAGGTCTGATTTAATGCATTTTAATTCCAGGTTATAAGGCAACAAATGTGTATGTATGTATATATATATATATATATATATATATATATATATATATATATATATATATATATATATATATATATATATACAGTGCATTCAGAAAGTATTCAGACCCCTTCACTTTTTTCACATTTTGTTATGTTGCAGCCTTGTGCTGAAATCGTTTAAATTCATTTTTTCCCTCATCAATCTGCACTCAATACCCCATAATGACAAAGAGAAAACAGGATTTTAGAAAGTTTTGCAAATTTATTAAAAAGAAAAAACTGAAATATCACATTGACATAAGTATTCAGACCCTTTGCTATGACACTTGAAATTTAGCTCAGGTGCCTCCCATTTCTCTTGATCATCTTTGAGATGTTTCTACACCTTGATTGGAGTCCACCTGTAGTAAATTCAATTGATTGGACATGACTTGGAAAGGCACACACCTGTCTATATAAGGTCTCACAGCTGACAATGCATATCAGAGCAAAACCAAGCCATGAGGTCGAAGGAACTCCCTGCAGAGCTCAGAGACAGGATTGTGTCGAGGCACAGATCTGGGGAAGCCTACAAAAAAATTTCTGCTGCATTGAAGGTTCCCAAGAGCACAGTGGCCTCCATAATTCTTAAATGGAAGAAGTTTGGAACAACCAGGACTCTTCCTAGAGCTGGCCGCCCGGCCAAACCGAGCAATCGGGGGAGAAGGGCCTTGGTAAGAGAGGTGACCAAAAACCCGATGGCCACTCTGGCTGACCTCCAGAGATCCTGTGTGGAGATGGGAGAAGCTTCCAGAAGGACAACCATCACTGCAACACTCCACCGATCTGGGCTTTATGGCAGAGTGTAAACACATATACAGTCGGACTCCAACATTCGCGTGGGATACGTTCCTGGAAAACGCCACGAATGTCGAAACTGCGAATGTAGGGACATTGTTTCAATGGGAAGAGTCTGACTCTATTCATTCCTATCCTGAAATTATATTCAGGATAGGTTCCCGAATCGCGAAGTTAAGGAAAATCCACGAATGTCGAGGAAAATCTGCCATTGTATGCCGTGCCATTGTTTCAATGGGGATAAAGAGGATAGGTTATATGTTCCTGGCGGTTCCTGATTCATAGGGTAAGTTTAAAATGTTTTCGACCACGAATGCACATGATTACTGTTTCATAAAAAATGCTTACAAAAAGAAAAACGACAACACCAGGTACCGTTTCAAATTTATTGAAGGAATGAGCTTACAGTTTATTAAAAGTGCTTAACAATACCGTACCATGAAACAAAAAAACAACATCATGTACCGTTTTAAATTTTTATTTAACAAACACATGCAACGTTTCAAATTATGATGACGATGAACAATTAAAATCCAGTGAACTGAGTGTGCTGCAAAGTCATGCACTGAGGAAGAGGCAGGAGTAAGCAGGTGAGGGCGTAGGTGAGGACACAGGTGAGGATGCTAGTGAGGATGCTGTTGAGGCACTACGGGAGGCAGGAGAGGCAGGAGAGGATGCCGATGGTTTCGAGGTGGAGGGACCAGGGCGGAAGAAATGTGTGACGAGAGCTGCCTGGCAGATTGCCGTAGGTTTCTGTGCAGCTCTTTGTAGGGGAGCATGACCGGGTCGGCATCTTGCACTATGCCGGCAATCGCCTGCATGTCCTGCAGCACATGACCCAGGAACTTGACGATGAGGTTGGACCTTAGCACCTCTTCCTCCTCATCACTGCTCACCTCCGCCTCAGAAACCTTGGTAGTGGCCTCCAATTCCTCCTCAGTGAGCTCAGCACCAGGCGAGGTGATAAGATCCTCCAACTTCTCAGGCTGCATGTCATCAAATCCATCCCCTCCCACCTGCCGTGCCAACCCAACAATTTTATGCCTCTCCTCTGTGTTGTCAGGAAATCCTGTGAAGTTCTTCACTGCCTGTGGCCAGCGAGGGTGCTGGCCACAGGCAGTGATGGTTGTGCCAGTACGCGTTGATGGAGGAGGCTCTCACCTCATCTAGTGACTCATTGATGGTGCCAATGCAGAGGGCAATGTTGAATTCTCTCCAACACTGCCCAACGGTGAGCCCTGGGTCGGACTCCATCACATACAAAATGCGGCGAAAGGTGCAACGGGTGTAACATGTTTTAAATGTGGAGATTACACCTTTGTCGAGTGGCTGGATCAGGGAGGTGGTGTTGGGAAGCAGGAAGACCACCCACACGTTCGGGTAAGCCACGTCCAGGTACACAGGGTCAGGAGCATTGTCGACGAGCAGGAGAACCTTGAACGCAAGGTTTTTTCCCACCAAGTACCTCTCCATCTGAGGGACAAAATAATTATGAAAGCAGTCAATGAAGATTGGCCGTCATCACCCATGCCTTCCTGGTGGACCTCCAAAACACGGGCATCGTTTGTTTGTTCTTGCCCTTGAGAGCACGCAGGTTCAGGGAATGGCACAGCATCATTGGTTTGACCACACAGTCCCCTTTTGCATTTGAGCAGAGGAGAAGTGATATGCAGAGAAGAGACCTGGTCCTTGGCGACTATGAATCCTTATGCTGTCCCCTTGCGCTTCAAGATTAATGTTCTCATGGGCATCTTTATCCAGAAGAGGCTGGTCTCATCATCATTGAAGACCTGCTTTGGGAGGTATCCCTTCTCGTCGATCAGCCTCGCGAGTTGAACAGGGAACGTTTTGGCGGGTGATGGATGACATTTTAACCAGAGAACAGCTGAAAGATGTTTTCGTGTATGTTGATCATGTCACAGTATGTGGTCGTGATCAGGTAGACCATGACTCTAATTTATGGCTTTTTTTGGATGTCGTGAAGAAATACAGACTGACGTTCAACAAGGATAAGTGTAACTATTCTGTCACAACAGTGGATCTCTTGGGGTGCACCGTCACCGGAGGGGAGATACGACCTGACGCCGCTCGGCTGCAACATTTGCTCAAAATGTCCCCACCTATCGACCGTGCGGCCTTGCGCAGAGTACTGGGATTGTTCGCGCATTATTCCAAGTGGATCCCGGGGTTTTCAGAGAAAATAAGGCCATTGGTGGAATGCAAAATATTTCCACTGTACGTGGCCACGAAGGCTGTGTTTAAGCTATTGAAAACCGACATAGCTAATGCTGTTGTGACCTCGATCGACGAGACTATTCATTTTATGATCGAGACAGACGCCTCGGACTGTGCCATAGCGGCTGCCCTCAATCAAGCTGGAAGGCCAGTCCCTTTCTTTTCTCGCACCGTCTGTTAGCGAAAAGCGACATTCCGCTATCGAGAAAGAAGCTTACGCGATCGTGGAAGCCGTCAGACGGTGGCGCCATTTCCTTCTAGGGAAGCATTTCCAGTTAATCATGGACCAGCAGTCCGTAGCCTTCATGTATGATGGACGACATACGCAGAAGATTAAAAATGAGAAAAATCGCTTGTTGGCTTGTAGAATTAGCCGACTTCAGTTTCGACATCGTTTACAGGCTGGGACGAGATAATCTGGCTGCTGACGCATTATCTCGACCTGTCTGTTCGGGAATGACCACCGGCGATTTACGTGATATTCATGAATCGCTCTGTCACCCCGAGGTGAATCGATTGGCTCACTTCGTGCAAAGCAGAAATCTGCCTTTTTCTATAGATGACGTCCAGCGTCTTTGTAGAACATACTCCCTGTGTGCCGAAGTAAAACCAAGTTTTTATAAACCGT
The DNA here is from genome assembly GCF_964187855.1 of Myxine glutinosa. Lineage (NCBI taxonomy): Eukaryota > Metazoa > Chordata > Myxini > Myxiniformes > Myxinidae > Myxine > Myxine glutinosa. The sequence goes on along the minus strand of NC_136264.1, from coordinate 135,252,738 downwards.
CTATGGGAACGCTGATTCATGCCGGACGGCCGTGGGAGCGTTTGAACGTGGATTTCAAGGGTCCGCTGCCAGCAGCTGGGGGATGCCGATACATTCTTACTGTTGTTGACGAGTATTCCAGATTTGCGTTTGCTTTTCCTTGCGTTGATATGTCTTCGGTTACGGTGATTGAATGCTTGCGGCAATTGTTCTAGTCCGTGGGCTGAGTAGGGTTTACATGCACCCCCCCCCCTCCCCCCCACAACTTAACTTCCCGGGTATGTCCATGTACCCCCCACCGTAGGGGTTAGGAAAAACCATGTTAACAGAAAAAAAACTCATTCCCAAGGTACCTCCCACGCATATTTTGATGTTACCCCCCTGTCAGTGATTTCCGAAAATTAGGGGTAGGCAAAATTCAAATAGCCATAACTTTTTAACTAGTCATCCTATGGTTGCATATGACCCCTCAAAATGTTTGTCCTGGGACACTCTTTACAATGATATGTGTTATATGCAAATGAGGTCACTAATGAGGTCACCAGAGGTCAAACTATGAGGGAATGAGTTTTTTTTCTGTTAACATGGTTTTTCCTAACCCCTAGGGTGGGGGGTACATGGACATACCCGGGAAGTTAACTTGTGGGGGGGGGGGTGCATGTAAACCCTACTCAGCCCACGGACTATTCTTACTGTTCAGATATCCTGCTTTCATCCACTCCAACCGAGGTACGGCCTGCTCGAGAGATTAAACAGTTTCTCCAGGATCAGGTGTCGCCACTAGCCGTACCACGGCGTACAATCCTCAAGGCAATGGCTTGGTGGAACGATATAACGGGATTATCTGGAGAGCCGTGTCAATGAGCTTGAAGTCGCGCGGTTTGCCTTCGCAGCAGTGGGAACGTGCACTGCTTGACGCACTGCACGCAATCCGGTCGCTATTGTGTACTGCTACGAATGAAACTCCACACGAACGAATGCTTCACTTTCAGTGACGTAGTGCTAGTGGGCGAGCGTTGCCCTCTTGGTTGGCCGAGCCCGGTCCGCCTCTCCTGAGACAAGCTGTCAGACAAAGTAAATACGAGCCATTGGCGGATCGCGGAGAAATTCTGGAGGCAAATCCAGGTATGCTCATGTGAGGCTGCCGGACGGACGTGAGACTACTGTATCTGTTTGCCATCTCGTGCCTTGCAGCGAGGGAAATGAGCGGGTTGCCGACGACAAGGGAAACGGAATCTCGGGTTCACCCGTCAAAGCGGAGTTGCAGCAAGGATCGACAGTGGATAAAGTAATGCTTGATAATGTCAAGGTTACGGAGATCCCGTCGGAGTCAGGGAGATCTCAAAAGGACCAGACTGATGAGGATGATTCCCTTTTTGGATCCAGAGACCCAGGAACTGAAGGGATTTATCGAACTCGTGCTGGAAGATTGTGCCAACCGCCAACTCGTTTTGGTTAGTAGAGCTTTGCTCTGTTACTGTTACGTTGCTTACTTGTTTGTTCGCTAGCTTGTATTTTAACGTAGGAAGAATGTGATGAATTATGAAGAAGAAGATTCGATGGAAGGCCTTAAGAAGGGAATATAACGGGTTGTAGAGTAAAGGAGGAGATTTGGTTTTCGTATCTGTCTTTTGTGAGTGGACGCTCGAGAAAGGTATGACTACAACAACAAGAACAGGCATTTTAAGGCCATTTTCCCTGCTAGAGTGGGGGTTAGCCTTGCGGTCCCCATGACAATCTTCTCCATTTTGCCCTATTTTCTACATCTCCCCTTGTTAACCCACTTGCCTGCATTTCTTCTTCCACCACCTTCAGCCAAGTCTTTCTCGGTCTTCCCCATCCTCTACTTCCTTCCACATTCCTTTCCATCACTCTTCTCAACCAGTCACTTTCATCGTTCCTCAACACATGACCAAACCATCTCAACCGGTTTCTCTTCACAGCATCCATCACAGGCTCTATTTCTATCATCTTTCGCAATTCATCATTTGTCTTCCTCTCTCTCAACGATACTCTGCACATCCACCGAACCATTCACATTTCCACCCTTTCCAGCCTTTGTTGCTGCTCTACGTTCATTACCCATGTCTCACTCCCATAAATCATAACACTTCTCACACATGCAGCATACACCTTTCCCTTCAGCTTCAACAACACTCCCCTCCTCGTCAGCACGCCACTCAGTTCCCGAAAATTATTCCATGCACATCTCACTCCAGCAAACGTTGCCAAGTCTGATCCACCTTCTCCATTCAGCATGTCTCCTAGGTACCAAAATGTTTTCACACCTTCCAGCTTCACGCCATCTCCAAGATCCATCTCCATCTGCAGCTCCCTCTGTGCACACCTCACACTTGAATGTAGCTGCCACACTGGTTAATGACCCTCTCAGACCCCTACATTTTTGAAGAACCCACTCAGCGCACATTGTACAATGAATGGAGTTCACTCAGACACCCTTCCTGCACACAGCACACGGCCACTTCCCAGTTCTTTCCACCTCACCACATGCTTTAACCTCACCACATGAACCACCTCACCACATGCTTTACCACTTGCCATCACCTTCGTTTTTCCGATATTCACCTTCAGACCTTTTGTCTCCATACATTCCTTCCACTTGTTCATCCTCTCCTTCAGTCCATCGATACTTTCCGCAATCAACACCAGATCATCTGCATACAACAACTCCCACGGTAAACCCTCCTTTACATTCCGAGACAGCACCTCCATCACAGCTACAAATAGTAGTGGACTTAGTACCGACCCCCGATGCACTCCCACCTTCACCTCAAACTCACCACTGTTCCCGTCCTTCGTCCTTACAGCTGTGCGCGCTCTCATACATTGCCATCACTACTCTGATCAACCATTCCTCCACTCCTAGCCTCCTCAATGCCCATGTCACTACTTCGCGTGGAACCCCATCGAAAGCTTTCTCCAGATCAACAAACCCAAGAAATTGGGTTTGTTTGTATGACTGGTTTGACCCAAAGTATGACTGGGAATGAATTATTTGCTTGCTTGTAGGTAATGATATGCTGGTAGAATCTTTACTGTAGTTCTAATATTATTCTTTATCCTGTGCTTATAGGGTATGTGGAAATAGATTTCAATAAAGCCTCATATCTGGGAAACGAGGTCTCGACTTTATTTCATAACAGTATGCTTTTGACACAGTCTTGTTGGACTGTGTGCTTTGGCCATGGGGTTAGAGTACACGTCCCAAAGTGTTTAAATGTGTATCTTCAAGGAATGATCTTCAAGGGTTAATAAAACTGTTTCGTAGAATGATAGTTATTTCTTCGCATTTGTTTAGATAAGCGTGACGTACTATTTGTGCAATAGATATGCGATGCACATGAACAGTGAGGTGTTTTTTTCCCCTACCCCAATGTTTTGTCCTCCCCTATTTAAACCTCTGGCTGTACGTTTTTAATGCTCTTATCCTGTGTACATTGTCCTTACACTGCAGGGACTGATTTACGTGGAAAATCTGAATTGACGAAGTCTGCAGTTAGCGTCACCACGATTGCTTGCGCGGCCGGCACGGGGCTTATCTGCTGATCTTGCGTGCAGTCCCGTTAACGGATGCTTGGAAAGAGAGGGAGTGATCTGGAAGTCTGTTGGAAACTGACGCAAAAAGAGACACAGTTGGGATGCAGCTGAGTTAGAGAGAGATGTCAAAAACGAGAGAGGATAATAACGCAGGAGGACAGCATGCATGAGATTGGCAAAAAAAAGTCGCTGAGAGTGCAGAAGCTGTGAACATCTATTTCACTAAAGCAATGAGGACTTTGAGGGATTCGCAATTGGAATTGTTATGGTGGATTGCACCAGAGAGCTCCCAATAACTCTGCTCCAGGACTCCTGCACAGCTTGCCTCAGAGTATGAAATCAACCTCTCGGTATTGTTTGTTATTTGTACTCCATGTGCTTGTCGAGTGAGTGAACAGGCTCCTCAGCTAAGAACTGTTAAGAAACCTACGGCGTTTGATTTTTTTTGAGGGTGGTAAAGGCTATAACCGGGTTTATTTACCGATTCATTTATACTTGTTTATTGCATACTGGTTATTGCTTCATGTAATCCATCTCCTGTGCCATTTAATGATTAAATCTCCCCTCTCCTCCCTCATCTTTCCATACACCTCCCCTCCCTTGTCCTGTATCCGATGCTCCCCCTCCCTCTGCCTTAACGGTATGGACCTCAAACATCCGGGGCCTTCGCTCAAACTTGACTGATCTCTCCATACAGGTTGCTTCAGACAAACCAGACTTAATCTGCTTAACATAAACTTTCCTCCTTCAAGATGTCTCTGATTCCTTAATATCTCTGCCTGGTTACTCCCTCCTCCGGTATGATATACCTGAGCCTCGTCCTGGAAGTAGGGTTGCTATCTTTACCAAAAACTCTCTTCCTCACTGTCCCTGCACTGCCCTCTCTCCACCTCAACCCCAGGAGTACCTCTGGCTACGGCTTCCCCTTCGCTCCCACCTCTTGTTCATATGTGTGTTGTACCGTCCACCAAACAGTGATGACTCCATCTACATCTCACTGTCTGATAACATGGACCAACTTCTATCCACTCATCCCAACTCTCTCTTCCTCATATGTGGTGACTTCAACTGTCATCATGCCAGCTGGCTGGGTGTTTGTACCTCTCACACCAGCCATGGCACCTCAGCAAAGGACTTCTGCGACTCATTGGGACTGACACAATCTGTCAATTTCCCGACCCGGATCTCAAGCAACAGCACATCATCTCTTTTCGACTTGGTTATGAAAAACTTCCCTGCAAATGTCTGCTGTTCTTCTTCCGCTCCAATCGGTTCATCTGATCATTTCCTTGTTAAAATAGACATCTCTCTGGCCATTCCCAGAGAGCCTCCTCATTGTCGACGAGCCTGGCATCTGTCTCTATCATCTGCCTATCACTCAGGTCTCTCACATCTCTGCTGTCTCTGATATCAACTCATTCTTCCAAAGTAAATTGCTCTCTCTCATGCACAGATTTATCCGATCTTGTCTTCAGTTGTCATACCCTTCCTCCCGGCCATGGTACACTGAATCTTGTGGTGAGGCAGTTGCCCTGAAACAACTTGCCTTCGCCTCATGGAAGGAAAATCCAACTGAAGGAAATCTCCATTACTTTCACAGAGCTTGGAACAAGTGTGTGTTCACCCTCAGGAAAGCCAGGAAACAATATCTCTCAACTCTCAAACCTGTCTCCCTCCTCCAAATCCGGGTGGTGTCTGGTCAAATCTGTTTCTGGTGTTTGTTCCCCTTCCATCCCCTCCCTTACCTCAAACGGCTACACAGCCGACTCCGCACATGAAAAATCTGAATGCCTCAATTCTGTGTTTGCCTCAAAATATTGTTTCCCAAATCCATCTCTCTCTGCACCCACCTTACCTAGTCGTACACAGCTGTTCCTGGACCCTGTGTTCTTCTCTCTTGACAAGGTGGAGAAGTTTCTGTCAAACCGCAATTCAAGATTCTGCAACTGGACCAGACGGCATCAGCCCACGGGTCCTAAAATCCTGCTCTGCCGCTCTATCTGACCCTCTCTCTGTTTTCTTCACCCTCTCTTTTGCTCTAGGTCATCTGCCATCAGCTTGGAAATCAGCCAACATTACCGCTTTCCACAAAAAATGTGCAAAAACTGCTTAACATAAACTTTCCTCCTTCAAGATGTCTCTGATTCCTTAATATCTCCTTAATAGACTCTCTGCTCACCTTCACTTTTCCATTCCTCTTTTTTCCCACCTGTGGAACAAACTCCCCCACTCTCTTCAATCCCAATCCTCCCTCCAGGTCTTTAAAACAGCTGTTCACCACCATCTTTTATCTTCCCCCATCCAAAACCTTGATCTTTTCTATCCCCGTTAATACACCCCAAATCCACATCTTTCAATCCCCGACTTCATTCTTGAAATTCCTCAAAGTGTCTATTTGTTTTGTACCGTGTACCCCTTCGCTCCCCCTCCCCCCCCCCCCCAGCCCTCTCCCTTCGAACAGATCTCCCGATGTCCCTGTTCTCTACTGTTGTGACTGTGTGCTTCCCTCTCTCTCCCCATCTTGTCTCCCCCTCCCCTTATTGTTTTACGTGTCCGTTTCTGTTTTTTGTGTTTTATGTGCTAATATGCGTTTGATGTGCTAACTCTTAAACGAGCTTCGATCTTGTACACAACCAAAAACTAAAAAAAACAGATCCTTGCAACTACAGACCAATCAGCCTGCTCCCAATTATCAGCAAGGTCATGGAATCCATCATCGCTTCGGATATCAAATCCTTCCTCTTCTCCAATGGCTTGATCTCTGATCATCAATTTGGATTCAGACCAGGTCACTCTACTCTGGACATGCTGCTTCTGCTGTTTCAACAATGGATGGAGGTCCTCAACACAAACATGAAATCAGAGCTGTCTCCCTTGACATATCTCGTGCCTTCGATATGGTCTGGCACCCTTCCCTGCCCACCAAACGCTCCTCTTATGTTATCCATGGAAATCTCCACACATGGCTTGCGGACTTCCTCTCTGGTCGCAGTCAACGTGTAGCCCTGAATGGAATTCTCTCATCTCGCCTTCCTGTTCAGGCTCGAGTTCCTCAAGGCAGTGTTCTGGGCCCTGTGCTTTTTTTGGTCTTCATCAATGATCTTTCTGATTCTCTGGAAAATCCTCTCTATCTCTTTGCCGATGACTCCACTTTCTGCCGCTCCATATCTCATCCCTCAGGTTGGCAGTCTGCAGCCTCTTCACTCTCCGCAGACCTGGACAAAATCACAAACTGGTCAAACAAGTGGAACATGTCTTTCAATCCTGACAAATCTCACACTCTCACTATGTCTCTCCGAAAAGACCGTCTGGACAACCCTCCCATCTACTTTCTGAACAATCCTCTCGAAGAAGTTCTGTCACTCAAGCTTTTGGGTCTCACTATCTGCCATGATCTTTCCTGCTTGTGTGCTTCCCTCTCTCTCCCCATCTTGTCTCCCCCTCCCTTTATTGTGTTTTATGTGCTCATGTGTGTTTAATGTGCTTGCTCTTACATGAGCTTCGATCTTGTATACAAAAAAAAACAACGAAATAAATGTACTAGTCTCGGGGTTGGATTCTGTTTGTTGTGGTGATCTCATTTGGTAATTTCGCTATTGTGTGACGAGCTGGCTTACTCCGTGGGATATACCAATGATCCTCAAAGCACTCGCGATCTGCGGTTGCTCGGCCAGATTAGGAAGATCGCGGGCACCTATCAGTGTATCACTCGATTGAGTACACGGTCCCAACAAGTATTGTAACATGACAAATAGGTCCGGGAATTTGCTTGGGGATGTGGACTTGGTCGCGGTTTTTTTGCCACGACCCGCATAACTCAAACTGGGCTCCCATACCGGTCTCACAGCTGTTACAATGTAGTATTTTTATGACCAATGCTAATTGAGGAGCTTGTACTTGATTACAGGAGTGACAAGAACATTACTACACATTAGATTAATTAACTTAGGAAATGACATTTGAACATGTAGACGGGTCAATATACTGCCTGACCCCAAAAAAATTGCAAATTTTTGTTTTATGCTTATTTCTAGTAGTTTATGAAGTGGAAGACAACATATTAAAAGTTGGACAATTTTGACGCATGGGAAAGTCCCTCAGTGACGTCAGAAAACAAGATGGCTGCCGGCAGATAAAACGTAAAAAAATTGACTGATATCATCAGACCACTAACAATTTAAAGTTAATTTTGCACCAATATTTGTATTATGATCGTTGCTGGTAGTTTATGCAGTGCTAATCCTGAGACCATTCGCAATTTAAAGTAAATATTTGCACAAATATATGTTCTTTGATTGTTTCTGCCAGTCTATGACATGGAAAGCAACATATAAAAAATTGGACAATTTTGACACATGTGGAAGTACCATATGCCTTCTAGTCTTAGATTCCAGTTTCATCGTCCTCCTCCTCCTCCTCTATGTCTGGTTCAACACTCATATTGTCACAGTTGCTGTCCTGGCAATGTCCACATGCACTGGTGCACTCTAATCCATGCTTCCTACATGAACACCTTAGTGTTTTGCACCCCCCTGAACAGTTGCAGTGAATCATCTGAAGTAGTATGTCTGGAGCAGGGCTTTTGTCTGTCATCACTGGAACAAGTTTTCCTCCTTCTACCTTCCATCCCCACTCCGTTGGCTCCATTCCACAACAAAGGCCCATCCATTCCATTACCTGGTAATAGGTCCGCAGAGAATGAAACTTGCAGGCAGCGGATGTGGGTGGCAGTCTTTCAGGAGTGACAAATGCCTTAGCCCTTGCAACCTTTTTGCAGAGAATGTTGTATCTGATCGATGCCAATGAGTCGTTCTGATTTGCTTTAAACAATGCCACCATTGCTCTGCAGCCTGCAGTTTCAATAACATCCTGACTCTGCTGTGGTTTACAGAACACCTTTGAGCTGTCTATCAGTTCCTTTTCTTTCTTGATGATTCTTTGAAACCCTGACTTCTTTCCAATCCCAAAGACACGAGACGTTGCGTCACAGCCAGTTAATGCATGAAGGAACAATATATCTCTGCAGGCTGCATTTCCAAGTATCTGCTGAAGGACTTTGATATTGTAGACATTTTATTTTGCCTTGTCAGAACGGAAATAGAGTTCAATGCAGTTTGTCTCCACCATATAGAAGAGCAGGAGGAGAAGGAGATCTGTATCTTCTCCAATGAGGGTTGTAGATCTGGAAGCCGCATTTGCGACGGCCGCTTTTGCAATCTCAACATCAGCATCTCCCTCTGCTTGGATCACCTCACAGCCTTCCTTGTGCAACACCTCTATAATCAACAGTATCATTGCCTGCTTGTTTGACTCATTCGACAGAAAGTCCTCCTTTTTCCCAACAAATTTTGTTGACTCCGTAATGTTAACCTTGGTGGCATTCTTGTTTCTATTCCGACGTTGATGAGAACAGTCCTTTGTGCTTGGCCCAGCCTCATAACCATCAAACACAACAGTAGCTTTGCCATAGTGTCGTACTGTAAATGAGGCATATTTATCTGCAATGGAACTGTAGGTGAATCCCTCTGTCCACTTTAAGCGGTGAATAAGTGATCCCCCGTCAAGAACATAGTGATCTGTTCCTGGAACTGTCTGGTTGACAGCATTGTCAGATTTGGTTGTAGCATAATTCCTTATTGCCTCCGCTAACTGTGGTTTATCTGGCTGGCGCAGGATGTTTTTTGCCTCAAAAAGAGACATTGGGTATGGGCAGAGTTCATATTTCATCACTTCACCTATCTGGAGATCTCCCGTCTGTGACACCACTAAGAACCTCTGGAATAGTAACGCTGGATCTATTGTGCGGTCCTCAGCAACTTTGACTGCCCTGCTGAATGCAAGTGTCTTGGCTTTAGAACTCCTTTTGTGTGAATAGGAGTAAGCTGGGTGATCATCCATCTTCTTGACAATGTCACTACCTACTTTGAATAGGTCATGAACATTGACATCCTCATTTGCAGTAACCCCTGTGATGATATTGCGCAATGACTTGTCATCAGAAAATGGTGTGAAGCTGTCCAGTTTTTCGGCAACTTTGCCACGATCAGCTTCATCTCGACTCACCCTGGATGTTGTCAACTCCTTATGTTGTTCACTTGTTGAGTAGCTACTCGAGGTCAGTTCTTGCATAGCAAGGTTGTAGGAGGACGATATGGTTGAAGACAGAGTCCAAACTGCTCTCTGGTGCTCTGACATCCCACTTCCTCGAGTCAGCCCCCCTTGGCTTTTCAGTGAGCGCATTAATGTCTGTTCTATCACAAGATCAGAGCCTAGGCCAGCCCAGTATTGGTCACTGCGCCGGATTACATGATAACCAGATTGGAACTTCTGATGAACCTCAGGGTTGTCATCCTCTAACGCAAGCATCTTCTCGAGATAGAGTCGAGCTGACTTCAGGTAATTGGGATGGCCAGCAGCTGCAAATATCGGCAAGCAAGCTGATATGGCTTGGAGATGCATCTCCCAGGACCCCGTCCGATCAGCTGCCACAAGTGCCCTTGCAATTCCCAACATACGCTGGTAGTTGATCCAAAGTGCACTGGTTTTCGAGTCCTTTGCAAGTTTATTCCTTTCCTGATTCAATCTATTGTCAATGAAATGAATGCACTCTGATTGCAACACAGACTCTATAGTGTCACTTTCGACAGTCTCCAGGGAAATGTACAGTCGCTCCAGTTCTGCCACTTGTTCTTGAAACCCAGGGTCAACTTCCACAATCTTGCCAACAACCTGACGTGTAAGATGGTTTTGGTTTTGTGCATGGTTTCGTGCATGGTTTGGTTTTTGGTTTGGTTTCGTGCATGGTTTTGTGACATTTTTATCATGTCAAAAATTTTTACTTTCCCATGGTCCATTTCTGTCCAACTTTTGATATGTTCCTAAGTAAGTCTTAAAATATAAGGAAATGCAATAAAACTAAAATTTGCAATTTTTTTGGGGTACGGCTGTTCTGGTTGTATAGTGACCCGTCTAATGTGCAGTTCCAGTCTTTAAGTTGTTGAATGATGATCATTAAAGATGATCAAGTAATTAATTACAATACGTTGCGGTTATCACTGCAAAGGCTCATCTGTTTATGGCAGTCTCTCCACAGTCACTAACCATCAGACTACCTACTCATTATTTGCATACCAAGTAGGGGCATCCACTCCTTAATTGCACATGTAGTATGTAACATCTGTATCAGTATGTTGCACCATATAATTCTATTTACTGACCTTTGCCACCAACGCCTCCGGCGGACACCATCACACCGCCGTCACCCATCATTACGGATGCTGCCGTGGCGCCACTTGTGTTCGATGTCTTCCGAGGCCGGGAAGGTCCTACAACCTTAACACCCGTGTGTCGCGCTTCGTGTCGCCGCAGATGGTAATTATCTCGAAAGCCCTTGGCGCAATATGAGCAAACAAATGGAGCTCGTGCCTTTTCAGTTTTTATTCCACCGCTTCCAATACCGACTGATCCTCCACCACCCACAACTGCCCCAGCCTCAGATCCTGCACCGGAGGCGCTCGCCGCCCGACTGCCTGACTCACCCTTTCGAGAACGTCCACGACTCCTTTTTCCTCCACCTGGGGAGGTGGTAGGAGCCGTAGGCTCTGGTGCGAGGGCCGAAAGGAGATCAGCACCCACGGGGTGGGATTGTGGAAGGCTCTCAGTGACCGTTGTTGGTGGATGATGACTACGGGACAGCTGGAAACACAAAAGGAGCATTACAAACCCGTATACAGATTTTGTTGGAGTGTTGCCATGAAGGCAGTGTCTGTATAGCAGAATCGTTTTTGAAATTTTGCACCACTCAGAGCATTCATTTCTACTTGTAGGCAAAAAGGATTACAGTGCATTATTTCACCTTCTAACACCTTGTGCCCTGCAAACACCCTGCAAATTTTAGTCAGCTTTAAAATTGATAGCTAAAAATTAATAATATAATAATAATAGCTCACATCCTCAGTCCACCTACACCAGTACCTCCTCCACCACTCTCACAACCCTGAACCAATGTGATGTGAACTCTCATATCAATTCTTTCAAAGGGCAGCAAGCAGATCATCTCAACTATAGACCATTTCACTTTTCTCCCCACAGTAAAAAATAAATAACAGAAAAGGTTATAAGTGCAGGTATAAAGCCATTAATTTCTTTCCATTTACTCATCACAAAATTTGACAAAATCAATTTGGTTTTAGGCCAAGTCACTCAGCTCTGAGGATACTACTTCTGATCCAATAACATGGATAAAGGCTTTGAACTCCAAGCGGTCAGATAAATCTCTCCAGACATATCTCAAGCCCTTTACACAGTCTGGCATCCTGTTCTGCTCTCCAAGTTTTCAGCCTTTGACATCAAGAGTCAACTTTTCGCCCAGCTAACAAATTTGCATCGCATGCAGCATGCTGATTCTCATCTACCCCTCTGTTAGAGGCTGGTGTTACACAGGGCAATTCCCAATTTAAAAGAATCATCATTCAATCTCCTTAGATAAGCCCCGGTGACCTTGCGGACAACTCCACTTTGTGCCACAGAGGAGCTACAACACAGTTGCTTCACCTATACAAGAACAGTATTGTATTTGTATCCAATTCCAATGTTAGAAGCATCGGTCCTGAGCACAAATGGCTTACTCAGGTCTGGTGGTCTCAAGAAGGGTTTGTTGATGAGGAGTTGATGAGGAGTTGATTAGGGGTCATGGAGGCAATACCACATTTCTGGGTTGAACCATGTGGGTCAAATCCATAAGTGGCACAGGAAATGCCTCATAATTAGGGATGTAGTGCCGGTAGTATCTGGTCAAAGCCACAAACTCCAAGTAACTCCTTCTTAGCCATGGGCCACGGTGCATCCCTGATCTTCTCGACGTTGTAGTCGTGAAGGTCCAACAAGCCATGCTCTATTTGGTGACTCCAAAAAGCCCACGCTTTCAGGCCTGATCACACACTTCAAACGTATAGTCATGAGGCAGGCTGCAGACATAGTGCAGAATTACTCTCCAAGGGTGGAAACATGCTTGCCTCAAGTGTGGAATTTGGATATGGCTCAAAATGTCATCAATACAACTATAAATATTTTTCATTACAATCAGCAACCTCCTCATGCCCATTAGTAGTTAATGTAGCTCCTCAGTTCATCGTCCCAAATGGCATCTTCAAAAAGTCGTAGGTGCCATCTGTCGTCACCAATGCCATTGTGTGCACATCTTCATCATCCAAAGGTAATTGGCCAATACCCATGCTTAAGTAATCTTTGCAATATACTTATTCACAATGAGCATCTGGAAGAGACAAACGATTGGCACTGATGGTTCTGGATCAAATACAGTGATCTTAGTAAACTCCAAGTAATCACCACTCATGACTTGTACAGCGGGTTTTGGAGCCAAATCATCCCCATCGCCAACATCTCCTGTATGTCCTGACAAAGGGACTCCCTAACGGTATATGGTATTCAATATGGTTTTGACTGATCAGGCTCACTTGTATTCAGCTTGAATATAAGAACAACTGCAACTTCAGCTGGTCCCTGAGATGGACTGCCATGGTCCCTCAAAGAAAAAAAAAATCAGTAAACACATCTTGATAAGCATTGAATTCCAATGACAGAAGCATCGGTCCTAAGTGCAAATAGCTCAGGACCGATGCTCACTATGTACAGGGGACCTCACCTGCTCATTATGTACAGAGGTGAGATGCTGAACAAATATATAGCATCTTCCACCATTTCCTTTGACTTGCAAGTGCCGAACTCCAGCAGGTTTTTGCTCCATGGTCACTTTACTTAGCTCCATAAAGGCAGCGCTCACTATGCTTAAGTCAGTAGTCTCGGCAGCTGGAGATATATCAAATGCCTAAATATCTTTCAACTACAACTTCAGCTGGTCCCTACACCCAATATGTCATCTTGACTCTGGCAACACAGAGGAACTAGCCGAGCACCTGAGCGGTCACCACACAATCCTCTTTGCCTTGCTGGGCTCGGATTGTCGGGTTCCCTAGCTCCTGGTATGTTACTAATGATCAGGTTGTAGATTGCATCCGGCACATACTAGGCTTCAACCACACCCATCAGGTAAGTAGTATCTACCTCCATCTTAACTGTTGGCACCGTCCATACTACGTTGTCAATCAACATTACATAGATGAACTTCCTGAGGTACTGATCCTCCATTTAGCAACTCCTCTTTTACAAGGACTCTGCTGCAACCTGTATTCCTCAAGATGTGCACGCAAGAGCTCCCGACCTTCCACTTCACCACTGGCATCTATCCTCCGGCTCCAGAAAAGGGTTGGATGGTCCTCGCCAATACATAATTCTAACTCGGTCTGAAGAAATCTGACACCTCTATATTGGGAAGTTCAGTTTTCACCAGGCAGCGGGCCCTCAAATTGGCTCTTACAGTCTACGGCTCTATGGCAATAACGTATACATCGTATAACACCTTTTTGGAATAATCCACAGCTTTCTCTCTTTCCAGCATACCAGGTCCATTTTACTTTACCTGACAGTGGCATGCTGAATGACGGTTGACAGATGTTTGTTTTGAGACATCAGAAAAATATTTGCAACCTTGGTTAACTCTAAGATGCCCTCTTCGATGCCCTCTTACGCAATTGAACAGACAAATATTTCAGGCATGCACCAATAAATCGTTCCTTCAAGAACAAATCACGCAGGTAGTCAATCGTCTGGTCAGTCTTTGACAGTTCAACCCACATTGTGAAGTAAAGTGAAGAACCAGTCTTGCTCGTCATCTTGACTCCGGCTAGTATCGATTTGGTTCTGCGGACAGGTGGAACAATGGATGAAATCAACATGATGTAGATTGAGGTATGATAACTGCCGTGGAAAGAAAGAAGTTGACGTTATGGGCGTTAACCCTTCATCGGAGCAAAAAAGAGACAGGACAGGGACGAGGATCAATATAGGGGCGAGGGGCAATAGAGGTGTCTGGTGTCAATAGAGGGTACAAGTGAGAGGTGTCTGGGTGCACGTGGAGGTGAGAATGACTGAATTTGACAAGGAAGGTCAAGGGGACTGAGACAGGCAGAAAAGTGAAAATAATAGGGAAACAAAGAATGACAGGATAATAGATAAATAAATGAAAGCAACATTAGAAAGTGATACAAATAAAAAATAATAAAGACAACAACAGTTGCTAGTTATGTAATGAAATTGTAAATTAATATTAAAAAATCAAAATATTGTTGTGGAAATGACTCCTAAGGAGTAGCATTGTTTAGTATACATTAGTTATCTCCGTAGTGAATGTAATAGAGTAAGCACAAGGGCATAATTGTGATTTTAGGTATGGGCTGCTTATGTAATAGCCAGACAAAGTACACCCTTCATAATGGGTGTGTGTCTAGAAACCTCCAACCCTGTGGGCCTTTGTTTTATGTTATATATACCCTTTGTAATTCATCTTTTATGTTATTTTAAAGACTTTGATAGGCCTTGAGGCTCCAATACCATATAGGCTGGAAAACCACGCTCCAGCTGGCCCAATAAAAGGGGAGGGTTGTCCCGAAGTGACAAGTAGGAGAGAAGGGCGGGGGGAGGGGGAGAGAGAGAGTCCTTCACCCATCAAATGAGACCACAGCCCAATGGTGAGTTAGGAGGGAGTATACATCATATATGAGGGGGTGTCAATGAGGGGAGGGGGTGTCAATGAGGGGAGGGGGGGCGGGGGGGGGAGGTGCATCATGAGTGACGTGGATGACCCATATTTATAAAGGCGGGTGCGCCAAGTGGAGAAGCCCGGATTCAGCTTGGGAGTGAGCTGTGCAATTTGCTTGTGCTGCGTGCCAGAGCTACGACCCATGGCATCTCTTCTCCTCTTGAACCAGAGCACGCAGGATGCAGCAGCCAAATCCCCACAAAAGCAGCCGGGACCTGATTTTCACCATTCTGCGGTGTCCTGCCGGGAGTCTCCCCGTATTTATTGTCTTGTGAATTCCTGAGTCTCTCTATTATGGAATTAATTGAGCCTGATAAAGCCTAGGTTATTTAAGGATCTTCCGTTCGTCGTTGGTTCGTGGGAACGTATTCGGTGGGGGTTAAGGGGGTTTTATTGTTGACTAGCAAAAGTACCCGTTCCCAGTGACAGGAAAAGCTAGGCATGGTGGTGGTGTTATGAGAATAAGCACAGAAGATGACAATCCGGCAGTTGGCCAGGCAAATTCAATCCATCCTGCAGTGCTCAACTTCACCGGGCATTTTTAGCAGGCACTCCCACTCTCAGGGCAGTGATCTAACACAATTGGCAATCCTAGACACAGGAATAAAGAAGTTAATGTATGAAACGGACCATATGTGTTTCATTTTCACAACTGAATTGTCCATACGGCATTCTAGTGTTATGAGAAAATTCTTAGAATGCGTAGACCACGGAGTGATCGCATTATCGTTTGTGTCAGTACATTCAGATAAACAATATTCTTTGTACTGCCGTTAGCTGCAAGAATATACAGGTTCTCTGGTGAACCTACACACGAAACGCAGGCATTGACAGCCGGTTCGTGAAGGACTTGGCCAAAAACCTCACTGCAGCTGACCACAATCGAAGTAAAGTGGGTAATATTTCTATGATGTCAATGGCAAAACCGCAAATGCCGAATCCGCAAATGTCACGGGTGGAAACCCTCACATCATTTTCTCATTCTGCTTTACACTCAAATCTCTCTATGTTTTCATTCCAAACATCATTCCAGTGACAAATTAATACGATGCCATCAACAGTGGTGCAGTGATGGGGGGGAAGGGGGGGGCGGAGGAGGCGACCGCGCCAGGTGCGAAGTGGATGGGCACCAAATGACACCCTCAAAAAAAGCGTTTCCATGCTCCATTTGGTTGTATTTTATATATCTTACTATAATTCACCAAATGTCTTACTATAATTCACCAAATTCACCAAAAATCTTACTACAATTCACCAAATCGCACCGTGTGAGACACCAAATGTCTTACTATAATTCACCACCACGTCTATCCGTTCGAAGGTACCGCAAAAACGGCTCAACCGATCGTAACGATATTTTGGGTGGGTATTCCTGGGACTCCTGGGAGTAAAATAGGCTATATTGTTTTTCCTATTTTTCCAAGTTTTCCAATTTGTCCAAACACGATGGAATAATATTTACCGATATGAACAGTGATGTGGCTTTTATTGAAATTCTACATACTAGGGCATGCCCGTACTATATATATATCTAAAATTATATCGTGCCCGTACGTGTTATGCGTCGAGTGTTGTCTGCCAAGCGAGCAGTCCGTTCTTCATCCGTTTCAGCTGCACGACGACTTGTCACGCGCGTAACGTCGCGTGTCAGGCGAGCAGCTCGTTCTTCGTCAGATTCCATTGCGCGTGCACGCCGTGCAGCTTCGTTCCTTCGTTCTCGTAAACGACGACTCGATTGGGGCATTGTATAATAGATAATAGAATAGATAATAGAATAGAATAGATAGATAGAATAGATAGATATAACAATAAGACAGTGGGAAGATACAATCGAGACAGTAAGTCGGCACTTTCGTAAGGCCGGAAGTGAAGTCCTCACTGTCCGGAAGTTCGCATGTCGCAGTTACGATTATTCGCCATTTAGTGTTAATGCCCAATTATTCAATTAGCGCCAACGTATTTTGGCTGTTTGCAATTTAAGCGCAAGGAATCAATCAATTCAATGAAAAAAATGAAAAGGAAAAATACGCAACAACAACGCAACAACGTGTTCCGTGATTGGCTGCGGGAAGTGAGGTCTTTGGCTGATGGGTGATTGGCTGCCGGAGGAAGGTCGCAAATCGCAGTTACGATGAATCGCAAATTAGTTTTAATTAGTTTTAAAACATAGTTTAACGGCAACATAGTTTGCCGACGGGAAATAAATGAATACGCTCTCAAATGTGCCATCCGAGGCAGAGTCTGTTCGCCACGTTCGGCACACGTGATAGCTCGCTGCTCTCTGATTGGTTGAATCGTTTTTTGGACATAGCTCGGTAACTACTTCTGCGATTAATTTAAAACCTTGAAAAGGCACATCCTCGGGTCCCCAGCAATATACCTGGCAAGTTTCAAGTATATCGGACCGGTAGTTGTCGAGAAACAGCGGTCACAGACAAACATACATACAAACATACAAACATACAAACATACAAACATACACACAGAGATTGCTGGAATTATAGATAGATACTGTTTAGATTTTGATGACAATTACGAACCTGCTGCGAATGCGGAAGTGGACAGAAGACGGCAATGCGCTGGTTTGATAATATTCAAATACAACCGTCATTCAATCGTAATGATAAATCGTTAAACGTTAATCGTGTTAATCGTTTTGTTAAAGTATCAATTGATGATTGGAATTGAGTGAATACAATTAAGATTTTGAATTCGTAATTGTGTTCACCCAACCGTACGGACTTCACATCAGGATTTAAATATTTGTTTATGTCACGAATGTTGTTAAAAGTTTTTTTTTGATATTAATGTTATTTCATTTGTGATTTGAGTTGTGCTGTTTGGAATGAAAAAAGAGATATCGAGTTCAAGTGAATGACGAAATGCCGTGACGGTTTCTACTTTCGAAACGTGAATTCGCGGATCACCATATGCAGATTCGCCATTGACTGGGTATAGAACAAACGTACCAATTTGTTTGCCAACGGGTACGTTTTTCATGGAAGTCCTTCACAAACTTGCTGTCCATGTCTGACGTGCGACTGAAGATGCTGCAGGAATGTGGAATTTATTGGTTTCATGCTTTAGCATTCGCCGTTTCTGCATTGTCCGTTTGGTTCTGGCCTCCCACCCGTGCATAGCACGGGTACCTCACTCGTATTATTATAATACAACGAACTCGCGAGATCATGAGAAGCAACTTTCAGAACCACGTTTTACAATTCAAACTCCGTGCTACGTGTCAATGTGTCATGTCGATGTTTACAAACTCTTTACATCCAGATTCACTTTTTTCCTAATGCCTATTTCTATCACTTCGCACAGTAAATAAATCCGTGTTACGGTGTTCGTAATTATCGGGCTGCCTGCTGCATAGATCTCTTATCTTGTATAAAGAGGTTTAATGTGCACTCTGTAACATGGAGATCACCCATTGGCCCACGTGATAGAGGGGTGTAACTGTTGGACATTTATTTCTCACACGTTGACCAGATCCAGATGTCTCGCGGCGCCGTACGAGCTCAATTAACGATGTCCGGGATCACGTGTCATGTTAGCCATGACGTATGACATGTGACGTATGATATAGACGTGTTTGAGGGGAAAAAGCGAAGGTGCTGGTGCTCCAAGGGACTGGACACAAAGGTAAACGTGGTGAGAGGGAGACACCTCAGCGAGTGTGATGGATTGGAAGGATACACCAGAGGTAGCACAATCACTTCCAGCTGTCCAGCCTGGGTAATGCCTGCCAATGGGCAGAAGGGATGGCCAGCTTAATGTCCATCAACTAATGCCGACATATGCGACAGCCAGCTTAACATCCACCAACCAATGCCGACAGAAAGGGCGGCCAGCTTAACGTCCACCCGATGGGATGGCGCACACACACCCTGATGAATCACTCCTCCAGTTAAACACCAGGATAACAGTTTATAGTTGTGTCTGGATTCAAGGGGAGCCAACATGCACATCCTGCAGACACAGCCTTGCATTTATGACTGTCCATGGTGCTGAAATGGAGAAAAATAATGAAGACTGCCATGTGACTGAATAAATGGCCGAGAAGGTTAAAGTGTCGAGCAACTGACTTAGAGAGGTCTGTACTGAGAGTTCATACATCAAGCAAGTTTTCATGGAAGCAATCGGCCAGTCTTCGTCTTGTTTCATCGATGTAAATATTCTTGCAGAGAGTTCATGTTATTCCGTAGATAACATTCTTGGAGGTGCAAAGTGGTCCATAGATAACATTCGTGGAGGTGCAAAGTGGTCCAAAGATAACATTCGCAGAGGTGCAAAGTGGTCCGTAGATAACATTCGCGGAGATGCAAAGTGGTCTGTAGATGACATTCGTGGAGGTGCAGTCAAAGTGGTCCGTAACGTTATTGTTACGTTTGTGGGGGGGTAAAGAATGAAATACCTTAGGAAAGTCAGAATCGTATAAATTAGCATGCTCCGAGTGTCACGAAGAAGAAGAAGCCATCTCAATGTATCTAAGTAGGGTCGAATGTCCGGTTAAGTGTTTAGGTGTCTCCACACGGAGGAGTGGAGTTGTGCTATCTAGGTAGGGTCTGTAAGGTTAAATTCCCCTGTACGTGCTTGCCTCCCTGTGATTTTTCCCGAATGTTCTTATAAAACAGCCGGCCAAGCAATGGACTCATTCGCTCCCAACGCCGAAAAGCCCAACACAAACCCAGCACATTTGCCAATCGGCAAGTAAATCCCGACGTCATCCGAACATTCCCGAACAGCGTGGAGGGTCCCTCACCTTAGCCTATTACTATTAGTTTTTACCTCAACATTATTATTGTGCTTGCATTATTTTCATTAAATCATTAGTTGTTGATTTTCAATTTCTTGTCTGGTTTCGTTTCTTTGTTTGTGGGTTCGGATTAACCCAGTGTCGGCTGTCCGATCAGATAAGGTTTCGGGCCTTTCCCGTGCGCGCCAAAGATAAGGTTCGAAGTACACCTCGGAGTTAAAGCTCATTTCGAGTATTCGTCTGAGGTTGGTCTTCATCGGCCACGGACAGGACATTATATTACCGCTTTTGGGTCCTGATATTGAGGTGGTCATCTTGATGAAAGGGCAGGAGTTAAAGCGACTCTGTGAACACTTGAACGTTCGTGGTGTGAGGTCAGAGTGTAATGGTGCTTTAATCACAAGATTTTGCAAAATTTGTCACGCTAGAAGAAGAGATGAGAAGCAGTTGTGGGGGATGGGAGGAGGTTAGATGGGAGGGTGTTAGATCATCAGTTGTGCGGGGTTTAAGGATGATTCTATAAAAGCTTGAAGTTCCTCTTTTAATAATGACAAATGTCCTCAAATCAAAAGTTTATGGGATGGCAGATCAATGTGAATGCGATCCCTCAGTTTTTAAGCAGTGAAGCTGAGCTGCTTCAATATTTAGGTATGTCCTTCCATAAAAAAAGAAGCAGAACCTTTCTAACCCTCTGTTTAATTTTAAAGGGTTCTAAAGTGGAATTCTAGAGGGTTTTAAAAGGTAATTCTAAAGGGTTCTGAAGGATAATTCTAAAGGGTTCTAAAGGATAATTCTAAAGGGTTCTAAAGGATAATTCTAATGGGTTCTAAAGGATAATTCTAAAGGGTTCTAAAAGGATAATTCTAAAGGGTTCTAAAGGATAATTCTAAAGGGTTCTAAAAGGATAATTCTAAAGGGTTCTAAAGGATAATTCTAAAGGGTTCTAAAAGGATAATTCTAAAGGGTTCTAAAGGATAATTCTAAAGGGTAATTCTAAAGAGTTCTCAGGGGTTTCTAGGCTTTGCTAATTTCATATTTAAAATGTCAAAATGGATAGCTTCCTTCGCACACGGTGCGATTTTTTTTATCCTCATAGGGTTATAAAGCCATCTGTCTGTCGGTGCTGTGGGTGCGGTCCAGTGTATCAGACACAAGTGTGCGAATACATTATGGTCTTGTATGCTACAAGGAATGAGCTTGGTAAGCAGAGCAGGATACTAGTCAAATGCCTAAGATACATCCAAGGACATCCTGGCCTCTCAGCCATGACCACTCCTAGGCTAACTCCATATCAAAGCACAATTGGGCTTCCTCCATCATTCCAAATCAGTCCTTGAAAAAAAATCAGAACTACTCAAGGATCATAAGGCATTGTTCTTAGCTCAATAGAACACTGCACTCCCCTATGGAATGCATCCCAGAATGACTTCTGTCTCCTGGATTCTGTGGAATCTCCCACGATGAGGCACAAGGCCTGTTGCTCTCACATCACAAGCAGGTTAGCAACCGTTTTTACTGCCTCTCCAGACTGGCTGCCTCTGTACAGTCAACGTGCCGATTCTTCACAGCAAATCCAGGATGCACGCATTCTCCAGTTACCAACTAAAAAAATTCAGGTTTACTGAACACATCCAACTCTATAGCTACATCAAGGAGCACGCTGTCCTTCAAAATGATAGTTGAGCCGGTTGTTATGACTGCTACTCGTGGATATAAAAGATTGTAAGGTACCTTTAGAAAAGGTAGGCAAATTCATGTTGGTGCCCTGAGAAAATTCTGCACTCATTCACGCTTGTTACTGTACACATCCACTCCAAATGAAAAGTTCACAATGAGACACACATAAAAGTCGTCAACCAGTCAATCTCCTCCTGTCCTCAGAGCAGCTCAGAGTTATTTTGTTAAGGGATTTGTCACCCTTCATCTTCCAAAGCACCCAACTTGCCTATCGCTAAAGAACATTCATGAAAGCGATGTCGTGTTCTGCCCAACTGCCTTCCAGAGATGTTTAACAAGGAGAGGTTTGATGAAAACGACTCACTAGTTCAGCTAGGTACAGATGCGTATTGCCATGTTTGAAAATGAACTCCTTTCCATGACAAGATTAAAGCAGCTCAGCCACGAGCTGATTGTCCCAACAGGGCTCATATAAATATTCATTATCCATGGATGAGAGGGGTCTGTATCACTTCCTGTTAGTGTAAGCGAGCAGCGGCAGTGGATTATAACATGGACAGATGCTTCTCCTTTCACCAATAGATGCAAAAATCTAATATAATTTCTTCGGTAGGCCCAGAACCAAACAAAATAATATATGATACTGTATTTATAACAGCATACAACTCCCACTCGACCACCCAAACATGATTGATATTATATATCATAGTTATAAACTTACCCTGTGCATTGACTAGCCCCAGATATGACCTTCCCGTCAGTGTACAACAACAACAACATGTATTTTAAGGCCATTTTCCCTGCGAGAGCGGGGGTTAGCCTTGCGGTCCCCATGACAATCTTCTCCATCTTGCCCTATTTTCTGCATCTCTCCTTGTTAACCCCCTTGCCTGCATTTCTTCATCCACCATCTTTAGCCAAGTCTTTCTCGGTCTTCGCCATCCTCTACTTCCTTCTACATTCATTTCCATCATTCTTCTCAACCAGTCACTTTCATCCTTCCTCAACACATGACCAAACCATCTCAACCTGTTCCTCTTCAAAGCATCCATCACAGGCTCTATTCCCATCATTTTTTGCAATTCATCATTTGTCTTCCTCTCTCTCAACGATACTCCGCACATCCATCGAACCATTCGCATTTCCACCCTTTCCAGCCTTCGTTGCTGCTCTACGTTCATTACCCATGTCTCGCTCCCATAAATCATAACACTTCTCACACATGCAGCATACACCTTTCCCTTCAGCTTCAACGACACTCTCCTCCTCATCAGCACGCCACTCAGTTCCCGAAACTTCTTTCATGCACATCTCACTCGAGCAACTGTTGCCGAGTCTGATCCACCTTCTCCATTCAGCACGTCTCCGAGGTAGAAAAATGTTTTCACACCTTCCAGCTTCACGCCGTCTCCAAGATCCAACTCAATATTTCCACCATCTGTAGCTCCCTCTGTGCACACCTTACATTTGAATGTAGCTGCCACACTGGTTAATGACCCTCTCCAGACCACTACATTTTTGATGAACCCACTCAGTGCACATTGTACATTGAATGGAGTTCACTCCGACACCCTTCCTGCACACAGCACAGGGCCACTTCCCAGTTCTTTCCACCTCACCACATGCTTTACCACTTGCCATCACCTTCGTCTTTCCGATATTCACCTTCAGACCTTTTGTCTCCAGACATTCCTTCCACTTGTTCATTTTTTCCTTCAGTCCATCCATACTTTCCGCAATCAACACCAGATCGATGGGAATATTGCTAACTGCGCCTTTGCTACCTCTTTCTTTGCAGCCTTCCTGGCTGCCTTATAACTTTCATGCTCTGCTGTTTCTGCTCCCGTACCCTTCGTCTTCTGCCATTCCTTGAACTTCTTCCTCTTCTCGTCAATCCTCTTTCCAACTTCATCATCCCACCACCATGTTTCCGAGTGCCTCGGTGGTCCTTTTGTCCATCCACATACCTCACCAACGGCTCCCAACAGACTAGCTTTCATTGACATCCAACCACTTTCAGGCTCAACCACATCATCTTCTACCCTACTCAGCCTCTCTTTTAATGCCTCCCTTACTGTCACCTCTTTCAACCTCCACACCTTCATTCTCGGTTGGTACTTCACCCGCCGAGCTCTCCTCGCACCTTTCACCCTTATGTCGCAGACAAACAAGTGGTGCTGTGAAACAGCCTCCTCCCCCGGGATCACCTTTGTGTCCCGGAGGTGCCGCCTATCTCGCCTACGCACCATCAGGTAGTCAACGGTTGTCGTCGACCCACCTGACGTGTATGTAACAAGTTTATTATCCTCTTTCTGGAACTGACTATTACAAATCAACAAATCAGCTCCATCAGCAAACTCCAAAATCCTTTCACCTTCTCCATTTCTCACACCATATCCGTAACTCCCATGAACTCCCTCAAAACCATCCATACTCCTTCCCACATGTCCATTTAGGTCTCCTCCTACCACAACAACTTCCTCATCTTTCACGTTTTCCATCAGCTTCTCTATCACACACCAGAACTTGTCCTCTTCATCGCTCCGACCAACCTGCAGATCATATCCCGAGATGACGTTCACCAAGAGCTTTCCAATCATCATTTTCACCATCATCAACCTATCACTCACTCTAGTCACACTCACCACACTGTCTACAAACTCCTCAGAAAACAGAACACCAACACCATTCATGCCCTCCAGGCACCCTTGCCACACAAACTTGTATTTCTGTCCCTGCCTACCCTTCACCATTCTCACACCACTTCCTTCCATCTCGTCTCTTGCACACATGTGTCCACTCTTCTTCTGACCAATACTTCCACCACTTCTCCTGATCTCCCTGTCATTGTCCCTACATTCCATGTCCCAAACCTCAGAAACCGATCTCCACTTCGGGCTGTACCCTGCCCATATGTAGTTGTAATTGTCATGGTTCTCATTTTTGTGAGTGTGAAGAGTGAAGCACGCAAACCACCAGATATGGTGTCAGTCTCCCTCTGGGAAGTCTGTTTAAATGCTGGGAATGACGGTGTAGTCTTTGCAATGATAGACATTCATTAAACAAATCACCACACCTCTCATGTTCACACGAGGTAATCCCGCATGGTTCAAAGTCCACTCACTGACAAGGATTATCAGACACGTCAGGTAGAGCGCGCCTGTCCACAGGCATTGCGCCGACCCACATGGTCAGGAGTTTTTGCAGTACAGGATGCAAGATGTCAACTTTTTTGGCGAGTCGATCAGATCGTTCTCCAACTCTTTCGTTATGCAGCAGCACACCCCTTTCTCTAAAATACTTTTCCAAGTATTTTCAGCTTATTTTAGAAGCTTTGTGATCCATTTTAGGTAACAACCCTTATCTGGCACACCCATTTATGGTCCCTGCCCCCAATGACTGGTGTTGCTTGGGGGGTTTCTGCGCATGCACACCAAGCATTATAGGGTGGATTACCTCATTTTGAAGGATTCATATAATTCCAGCCCATAATCAGTGACCCTGATTGAATCAGTGACCCATACATATTTTGTTGGGGAAATTTTTATCCTGCCACCTTTAGCAACATGGTGTAAGGTGAGTAACTGCACACATTGGCAATGTATGTGCTTCTTAATATCCAATAAATTAAATGACATTTAGATGGGAATATTGCTAGCTTTGGTGCAGAGTACAAACAAAACGGGCTTTAAAATAAGTAGCTCAACACCATGATAAAAAAACAAAACAAATTAATTGCATCCAAAAAGGGCATCGAACCGCAGTAGAGAGTCGGGCTGACAAAAATTAGCAGAGGCAGCACACTCATGACCATTAAGCGGTCTGGTCTGGGTACGATTCCAGACCTGAAATCAGATTGGTGTGTCGTGGGCAGGGCATTACATCAAGGAGCACGCTGTCCTTCGAAAGGAATGTTGAACCTGTTGTTATGACTGCTACTCGTGGATATTAAAGATTGTAAAATACCTTCAGAAAAGGTATGCCAATGTGTGTTGGTACCCTGGAAAATTCGAAATTCCTACCCTGATCTACAAAGTGCCCTGATCACCAACACAGCTCAACAACAAAATTCATACCCTGATGAACAATACAGCCAGCCGGTCCAACCCACATCAATGACAACACCTAGGAATGATGCAAACCAGCAGCAGTTGCATGCACACGATGATGGAGACGTGGTTCAATGTATGTCATGGTGTGATTGTATGCGTGCGATGGTGTGGTTGCATGCGCAGGATGATGGTGTGGTTGCATGCACGCGAACGATGATGGTGTGGTTGCATGCACGCGATGAAGTGGTTGCATGCACGCGATGATGAAGTGGTTGCATGCACGCGATGATGAAGTGGTTGCATGCACGCGATGATGAAGTGGTTGCATGCACGCGATGATGAAGTGGTTGCATGCACGCGATGATGAAGTGGTTGCATGCAGGCGATGATGAAGTGGTTGCATGCACGCGATGATGAAGTGGTTGCATGCACGCGATGATGAAGTGGTTGCATGCACGCGATGATGAAGTGGTTGCATGCACGCGATGATGAAGTGGTTGCATGCACGCGATGATGAAGTAGTTGCATGCACACGATGATGAAGTGGTTGCATACACGCGATGATGAAGTGGTTGCATACACACGATGATGGTGTGGTTGCATGCATGTGATGGTGGTGTGGTTGCATGCATGTGATGGTGGTGTGGTTGCATGCACGTGATGGTGGTGTGGTTGCATGCACGTGATGGTGGTGTGGTTGCATGCACGCGATGGTGGTGTGGTTGCATGCACGCGATGGTGTGGTTGCATGCACGCGATGGTGTGGTTGCATGCACGCGATGGTGTGGTTGCATGCACGCGATGGTGTGGTTGCATGCACGCGATGGTGTGGTTGCATGCACGCGATGGTGTGGTTGCATGCACGCGATGGTGTGGTTGCATGCACGCGATGGTGTGGTTGCATGCACGCGATGGTGTGGTTGCATGCACGCGATGGTGTGGTTGCATGCACGCGATGGTGTGGTTGCATGCACGCGATGGTGTGGTTGCATGCACGCGATGGTGTGGTTGCATGCACGCGATGGTGTGGTTGCATGCACGCGATGGTGTGGTTGCATGCACGCGATGGTGTGGTTGCATGCACGCGATGGTGTGGTTGCATGCACGCGATGGTGTGGTTGCATGCACGCGATGGTGTGGTTGCATGCACGCGATGGTGTGGTTGCATGCACGCGATGGTGTGGTTGCATGCACGCGATGGTGTGGTTGCATGCACGCGATGGTGTGGTTGCATGCACGCGATGGTGTGGTTGCATGCACGCGATGGTGTGGTTGCATGCACGCGATGGTGTGGTTGCATGCACGCGATGGTGGGATTGCATGCACGCGATGGTGGGATTGCATGCGCGCGATGGTGCGATTGCATGTGCGCGATGGTGCGATTGTGTGTACGTGATGGTGTGATTGCGTGTATGTGATGTGGTTACGTGTACGTGATGTGGTTGCGTGTACGTGATGTGGTTGCGTGTACATGATGGTGTGGTTGTATGTATGTCATGATGTAGTTGCATGCACGTGATCGTGGTGTGGTTGCATGCATGTCATGACGTGGTTGCATGCACATAATGATGAAGTGGTTGCATTATGCGATGAGGGTGTGGTTGCATGTGTGTGATGGTGTGATTACATGTATGTGATGCGGTTGCATGTCATATGGTTGCATGTACGTCATGATGTGGTTGTATGTACGTAATGATGTGGTTGCATGCACGTGATGATGAAGTGGTTGCATGCACGCGATGATGAAGTGGTTGCATGCACGCGATGACGAAGTGGTTGCATGCACACGATGACGAAGTGGTTGCATGCACACGATGATGAAGTGGTTGCATGCACGCGATGATGGAGTGGTTGCATGCACGCGATGATGGAGTGGTTGCATGCACGCGATGATGGAGTGGTTGCATGCACGCGATGATGAAGTGGTTGCATGCACGCAATGAGGGTGTGGTTGCGTGTACGTGATGTGGTTGCGTGTGCGTGATGTGGTTGGATGTGTGTGATGTGGTTGCGTGTACGTGATGTGGTTGCGTGTACGTGATGTGGTTGCGTGTACGTGATGTGGTTGCGTGTACGTGATGTGGTTGCGTGTACGTGATGTGGTTCGTGTACATGATGTGGTTGCGTGTACATGTGGTTGCGTGTACATGATGTGGTTGCGTGTACGTGATGTGGTTGCGTGTACGTGATGTGGTTGTGTACGTGATGTGGTGGTTGCATGTATGTCATGATGATGTGGTTGCATGCATGTGATGGTGTGATTGCATGTACGTGATGTGGTTGCGTGTACGTGATGGTGTGGTTGCATGTATGTCATGATTATGTGGCCGCATGTACGTGATTATGTGGTCGCATGTACGTGATTATGTGGTCGCATGTACGTGATTATGTGGTCGTATGTACGTGATTATGTGGTCGCATGTACGTGATTATGTGGTTGCATGTACGTGATTATGATGTGGTTGCATTACGCGATGAGGGTGTGGTTGCATGTACATGATGATGGTGTGGTTGCATGCACGTGATGTGGGTGTGGTTGCATGTACATGATGATGGTGTGGTTGCATGCACGTGATGTGGGTGTGGTTGCATGCACGTGATGTGGGTGTGGTTGCATGTACATGATGATGGTGTGGTTGCATGCACGTGATCATGGTGTGGTTGCATTACGCGATGAGGGTGTGGTTGCATGTACATGATGATGGTGTGGCTGCATGCACGTGATGTGGTTGCATGCCTATCAAGACCCAATACATTGATTACCATTCCCAGACAGACAGATTGGGGATTTTAAACCTAAAATGAGGCTTATCCTGTCGTACAAATGAGTCACCTTTACGATAACGACAAGTGTTGATTATGAAACATGGATGTCTGGCCTTGGGACAATTCCAAGCATATGCCGCTGCATGAGCATTTGTCACGTGACAATAACATTCGCCGTGATTGGCCATTTATAGCCCCGTGCTGGTGGACAGGCTAAGGTCCAAGGGACACAAAAGTCCAGAGTTATTACAATTCGGGACCTCATGTGTTGTGGAAAGCAGGTTTTGAAGGTAATGGACGGTGAAAAGGAATGACGAGCAAAATGTGCGTTTCCTTTGTTCCGACCGTTTTTAACCGATCAAACGCAATGTTTGTCCGTACGTTTACCACAGGTGGTGAAGCATCCCAAAGACCTCCATCCGACCTCGTCCTCGCCCCGTATTTGCTCGTAACCACCCGCGTTCCTTTCACGTGCCTCGGCCTATAACGACCCGACCTCCATGTCCCTCTCCCGCCATGAAGCCATTTTCCTCCATGGCAGATACTACCACCGCCGTCGCACTCCCACTCCCCCCGAGTATTCCCTATCTCCGTCTCGCACTCTCCCTCTTTCTCCCCCGCTCTCTCCCCGTCATATCCCGCTCTCTCTCTCTCTCCCTCCCTTTCTCCCTTCGCTCTCCCCTCCCCATCTCCCTCCCTCTGGTCCCCTCCCGCCCGCCCTTCTCCTCCCGCGGCCGCTGCCCCGAGGGCCGCGCCGCTTCCCTCTGCCTCACCCCGTGGCCCCGGCCGCAGCCCGCCCGACGCGGACAGCACCCACCTGATACAGGTAGCTGGTCCAGTTGGCATCCATGGCGCCGGGAGGGCCGAGGGGAAAGCGGGAGGAAAGAGAACATGGCGGGCGCGGCCGTTTCCGGCCTGGGTCAGGGGGACGCCGGAAGCTTGGATTAAATGCGGGAAATTCAAATTGGAATATTTTACATTTGTAACGGCTTTGTTTTCCTTCCTGCATTCATTTTCTTTTCCTTTTTTCAGGATAATGCACACGCAGCTTCGTGCTTTGGATCAGTGTCGAATAGATGAAAAGCACCCAACGCACAATGTGGAACAAGCGGATCCGTCCGTGCACGGCGAGCTCCGTGGGCCCCGTAACCATAGTTACAGCATACAGAGCGGCGCAGGGATAACGGGTTTTACTGACAAATGTTCACCACCGTTGGCAGGTGGCAATTCGGTGTTGGCCAGATGGCCATTCTTTATATAGCACAAAAAAAAGGAAGCAACATTTATTTAATACCAAGATTTCAACTTTCGCCTATATAAATATTTATACAACAGATATTTTTACCCCACGGTCGGTGGAAATGGTATTGGGAGGGAGCTCAGAAAACTTTTACAAACGGCGAATATTGCTGTCGTTTCAACCACGTGACATGGGTTTGACTGCTGCGGGGGATAACCCAGGTCGTTCAGACCGAGAGTTAACACCGGCTCGTTGGAGACATGGAAGGTGAATGGATAAAACGAGCATGGATGGCTTTACTCTCAGTATGACATTTGGAAATGAGCACTCCTCCATTTTCATCATCTATTATTGTTTTGGAATAAAATCTCTTGGTATGCTTGGAAATGAAGCCTTCAACAAAACAACTTAGACAGAAAATCAATACAGCCTTAAATAAAACAATAGATTTGCATTTTTATTCACAATTCAAACATGCGAACAGAAAATAAAAACGTATTTCCAGGCCAATAAGAGGGTCCAGAGGAGGGTGTGGGGGTCAGGGGAGATGGGGATAACCTCCCCCATACGAGGAATTTCGGCCTCCGTGCTGCGAGAGGTGCTGCTACCTGGAGGCTTGAACTCAAACCTTTGGTTAATCTTCAGTGTTAAAAACAACAACACCAATAATAAAAAATAATGCAACAAAAATCATTGGGCAAACAGGATTTAATATCGACTTTTTAATTAAAATATTTGTTTCACCAAAACTGGACACCTTAACTAGTTTTGAGAATAAAGTGACACCTTGGACATGTGACCAATTGAATGATGAAGCAGGCGTTGATTCGAGTAAATTTGCATACTAGATCACGTGACCAGTCACCCGCTTTTCCCGAGGAAGATTCATGATCAATTATGCATCTGAATTTAACGAAACCTATCTTACAAGTGGCTGGCAGGATGGCCCAGATGAATGCATACGCCTCTATGATGCTGTGTAGCCTGGATTTGAATCTTCACCCACTATAAACCGTTATTATGGGGCCTAACAGGGAGGATGACTCGATGTGTGTGCCATCCCTCGGATGGATGTTAAAATGAGCGTCCTGTCTGCCTGCATTAGTTGGTGGACATTAAAGATCCCACGGTGTACTTCACGAAGAGTAGGTGAGCTATTGCCCGCACCACGACCAAATTCCTGCCCCGACGAATGCTGGGAAGGCAATGGCAAACCACCCGGTACAACCTTTGCCAAGAAACTGCTTCGGCAGCGCCGACGCTCTGTAACAGAGTATGGCACATCAAAATCAGATATCAAGCAAGAACATCTAAACCCAAATAGAAATGAGTTTTAGCAAAGTGACATTCAAAAGCCAACAGTATTTCAAGTTTCTTCTGTTAATTTTAAATTAAATTCATTTACCAACAGTGGTGATGGCTACAAACCGGATTATAGACATAACCACGCAAACGAGAGTGGTGTGCAGTACCCGGATAGCGGAGCACGCTCGCCTCCAAAGGTAGTCTTGCTTTCCATCTTCAAAAGAAATGCACCGAACCCCAATCTTCCAACGTTGCAGCATCAGCGGTGCCCAGCGTGTGCAAAGGTGCACAATCCTTCAGAGGAGAATCAAGTTGGCACTCATCTGCCATCGAGCTTATAGCGAGAACAATCGTTTGGCAAAGTGTTTTACCCCCACCAGACCCCAAGGTAAAAAGCTGACATTTATTCAGGCTCATCTTAAACACTGCGCCACATTTGGGAGGTGGTTATTATAACAAACTTGGAAGCAATATGTGAATTATCCAATGCAGAAACCTCAGAGATGATGCACAAAATAAACCGCAGGTCTTTCCATCTGCAGAACAACTTTCTTCACCTTGATGCGATGTTCCATCACAAAGAAAGAGAAAACTACAGTATATAATGGTTTAGTACAAAACGTTTCTCAATCCTTTATTTGCGGTTGTCAATGTTGCCTCGATTAGTTATCCTCACTGGCACACTGCCCTTCATAAGACCTCTGAGGCACAGACACAAAAGCATACGCTTCCCAAATTACCCCAAACTGCAAGAGGTAGTGAGTATGCATGCCGGAAAACTGTGCACACTTTTGCCAATACCACAAAAAAAAAAAAAAGCCTGAACAAAGGAAGAGCAAGAATATTTAACAGGTGATCTTTATTCGCATTAACCACGTCATAACATGGCCCTGCCAAACGATGGCGAAATGGGCGAAGGAAATAGGGCTGTGGGTTGAAAGAGAGCAAGACACCTACAGGTGTTAGATCAACTCCACAGCCACCTCTGCTCTTTAGCTCCATCCCACACAAATCCACAAAATAAAACAAAAGATTTAAACCAACCCCAAAATAACACAACTTCCTCAAACTTTTCAAATTTCACCCCAACCATGGAGGAGGATTTAAAAAATTAACGCTCAGCGACACGGTGCCACACAGCAGCGCACAGGATGCAGCGCAAAAACAGCAAGGCACGCCGTCGCACGATAATGCATGGCCCTGCGCAGCGATGCACAGCACCCACCGCAAAGCACTTCATGCCTCACCGTGAAAGCACATTGCTGACAAACTTTTGCATCGAAGGAGAGAGGTGATTGCAAAGTTTATTCCCGGCTTGCCTGAAAATGTCCAAGATGCCAGGCTATGGGCTTTACATCGCTTTCACTGGTTATATCTCAGTGCAAGAAAGGAAGAGGGAAAAGTCACAAAGTCGAAGAAAGGACCAGGGACGTGAAGCTAAAAATAAACGACAGAAAGGGAGAGTGAGAGAGAATTTCATGTCCTAGAATGTGTCAGCACTGTCCTCGACTCGTGTTTTCTTACATTCCCACAATCCCCCACATCTCCTCGCAAAGCAAGCACGCCATTAGCTGGAGCCAAAGCGTAGGCAAAGGCAGTGGTTGGATGGCGAGAACAGGCTTTCGACCAATCAAGTCCGTCCGTCCATTTGGCCGTGAGCCTGTCTCCACTTTCGCTGCATAGATTCCAAGCATAGCGAGAAGAGCGAGGAGGAAAGAGGATGAAGAACGAGGGAGAGAAGAGGGTCTTCCCTCTCCATCACAGAGTGGCATTTCTTCTTCCTCAAAAAAAAAGTTTAGCTCGGGTCAGATCATCCCACGAAATGACCAAGGTGCGAGATTGCAGGTAGTTCTCCGCCTCTCCCCCTCCCAACCCTGCCCCAAATCATAAAAAGTGTGCCACATATCAGAGGATGGAAAGGATAAGTAGAGGAGTTATCCTGGTTTCCCTGTTATCCAAGGTGGCAGAATGCAGGAAGTCTAGGCTGGGCCACTGCTACAATCATTGTAGACCACCACACGTCCAGACTCTGCAAAGCACAACACATTGATCAGCATTACCACCTGGCAACTAAGATTTTGCCCAACTCTAAAGGTGTTTTGAAATAAACAAAACAACCAGTGTATTCCAAAGTGGAAGCATAGTATAGAGCTTGGAGATACACCACAGGCATAACAGGGGAGGGAGGACACGGTGTTTTTGATGGTTTGTCTGAATATCATAACACTGCATCCTTTTATTACAGTAGTTTCTCTATTAATTACACACCGATTCCTTTTATGGCTGGTCACCAAGTGGTGTATTGTGCATAAATCGCAAAATAAACAAGCATTCTGAGTATTGCGCTGCAATACATGTCCCCTACCAAAGTTCAAAGTGCCATAACTTTGTCAAAAATGATCGAATATGCAAATTTATGCACGGTTGATGCTGGTTTTCAAACTTGATCTGAGGTATGCTGAGACACGTGTGTCACGCCTCGCCGCGTTGATAAGCCCGCAAGGTCGCTCCGTGGAGCAGCCTGCACGTATTGCACTGTGTGAATTATATAAATTATTACAAACTCTCAGTCTGAGGTACTAGCGATTCAAGAGATATCCATTTTTTTAAAAATTTTCGTTTAATTAACGATATCTGCCAAACCACGTGCCCTATCGCAAATTCCAAAAGAACATTTTAGTAGACTGGCATGCTGAACAGATTTGTGAAGTTTCCCCTCGATTGGATCAAAAATGAGGGAGGGGCTCGGTTTTAAAGGTTCATGCTTAAAAACGTCATAACTCTGAAACCATCAGTAATCTATATATATAAAACACAGTTTGTGTGTGTGTGTGTAATGTTACCGATAGACTCCTAAACGGAGAGGCTTACGTGCTTGATATTTGACATAGACATGGCCATTGAGCGTGGGACGAACATGGCCGAACTCAAAATATTTGACGATCCATATTTTTTATTCATATTTACCTCAGCGCATTTCAGCGAAGTACCCGCTAATCTCAGCCGGTTCCAGAGCAGCTCGCTGATTCGCTCAGAGCGATCACGTGATGTTCCATCCCATCACACGTCACTTCACCTTTTATGCGATCGTGTTTTGTATCGATTTTGTGCGATATTAATTAAATGTCTTTGAAACAGCTGTGAAACGTCTTTCCACAACCCTTCCGTAACCGATTGGAGCAGTTTCTTGCCACACAAAACGAGATCCGTGAAGCGAGTTGGTCGAGTCATGCTGACCAAGATGGCGACACGGCGGCTTCACTTTTCACGGAGTATGAGCGTTCTATATATTTTCAATTCAATGCGCCCGTGATTTGTGGCATAGACATGACCATTGGGCCTTCACGGTGTAATTTGTGCGAGGCTTTTGTCCGAGTGAGCTTGAGTCGAGAGGGCGAATGTACAGGTTGGGAATGTACGGGTCTCCCTTCCCCCGCCCGGCAACGCCGGTACTGGAGGACGTCACAGGATCGGTGAGTCTCCAAAATCCGCTTCGTGCTGTTGCGAATATGCAGGACTATGTCCGATTGTTGTGCTGCTCTCCGACCATGAGAACTGCACCGTCATTGTTGACTGGCCATCCCCTTCCCTCCCCCGTCCCCCCTTCCCTTCCCCCTCCACTTCTCCCCTCCTCCCCTCCCCCTCCATTTTCCCCCTCCCCCTCCCGGCAATGCCGGGTACTTCTGCTAGTTTATTATATTTTCCGGTTCACGATCAATGATCGATGTGATTATACAGACTTGGCATTTAATATGGAATATTTTTTTTGTGGGGGTGAACTTACTTTTCAAGATGTCTTAGAACCAAAAGTTCATTGGAATTATGTTGAAATTATTTTAGATTTTGTTAATGTGACCTTTAAAAGAAACAAAAACCACATTTGACATTTCGAAACAAATAAATTGATCCTTGAAAGTGATGTAAACTGATATCAAACTCAATTCATGGACAGAACTGTATTAAACTTCTGTACGTTTTCCAGAAGTATCTCTTTATTTTGCACATTAGCCAAATTCTTTTTTAACAAAAACAAAAGTTAAATTACGACTGGGATTACGGACAGTAAAATTACAGATCAGTACTTCATGTAACCCCCACGAGCATTCAAGAGAGCACGTACACGTTGAGGCATGCTGTTCACGAGATTTGCCAAGGTTTGGTCAGGAATCGCTTGCCATGCAGTGACAATAGCCTGCTGCAATTCACGCACAGAGGTCAGCTGCTGGTCCAAGTGGTCGATTTGACGCGTTAATTCTGCCCACAAGTTCTCTATCGGATTCATATCCGGGGACATGGCAGGCCACTCCATATGCTCTACACCACGGTCAGCAAGAAAGTGTTGGATCATGTGAGCACGATGAGGCCGTGCATTGTCATCTTGGAAGACAAAGTTTCCTCGAAAGGCTGCACGAGCAAATGGAAGCAACGTTTCTTCCAGAATGGCCCTGTACTTGAACTGGTTCAGGTTTCCATTCAGAACAACCAGGTCAGTTTTGCCCCCTGCATGAAAAGCAGCCCAAACGGTCACCCCACCACCTCCAGCTTGGACTCTTGGCACTATACATTCTTTGTTGTAGGCTTCATGCACTTGTCTGCGCACTCGGATGCGGCCATCTTGACGATAGACCAGAAATCTAGACTCGTCACTGAAGATCACGTGATTCCAGTGTCCTGGCTGCCATTGACGGTGCTCTCTGGCCCACTGCAATCGGTGCTGGCAGTGTTGTCTGGTCAGGCGTGGCTTTCTCAGGGGATGCCTGGCACGATAGCCTGCTTGAACCAGTCGTTGGTTGACTAGCCTTCTGGATACAGGCACATTTGTCAGTTGCTGCCACTCAGCCCGAAGCCGATTAGCTGACTTGGTACGGCCATTGCGGACTAACCGGTGCAGCTGGCGATCATCCCTCCTTGTGGTTCTGCGGGGACATCCTGGCCTTGGTATTGGAGTAGGGACACCCCGCTGAGCATTTCGTTTCAGGATCTTCGACACCTGACCTTGAGTGATGCCATACTGCCGAGCAATAGCACGCTGTTTCATGCCGTAATTTCGTAAAGCCGCCACTCCATGACAAACAGCATTGTCGAGTTGACGGACCATCTCCAGAGGAAGCGGCAATAACTTTTTGAGACGTGCAGCAGTTGTTTTCCACGAATACAGAACGCAACAACCCTTGTATACCCGACTGCGAAGCCAATCATCAAATGCACCTGTCCGTACATTTTGCTACGCCACCTGTGATATAATCCTGTTGTTGACTTCTTGCTGCGACAGACAATCAGTGACATGGTTCTTTTAACAAAGAAATCACCAAAGTGTAAAAGAAACTCACCAGATTGATATACTGAGTGAAGAAAGTAAACGCAAGGCAAGAAAAAAAATATATTCCATATTAAATGCCAAGTCCGTATATGTTGCTCGGCTTGGCTCCGCCCCTCTGGAAAGCGCGCGCTGTGTCGCGCTGTTGACGTTCGCGAGACGAGGCTGAGGACGCACAGTGCGGCTTGAGGAGTACTCGAGAATAAACAAGAGATATCCATTTTTTAAAATATTTTCGTTTAATTAACGATATCTGCCAAACCACATGCCCTATCACAAATTCCAAAAGGGCATTTTAGTGCTGAACAGATCTGTGAAGTTTCCCCTCGATTGGATCAAAAATGAGGGAGGGGCTCAGTTTTAAAGGTTAATGCTTAAAAACGTCATAACTCTGAAACCATGTGACGCATGACGGCATGCGTATGTGATTCTGCCTGCAAAATTTGGCCTCGATCTGTTCAGCCGTTGCAGAGAAAAAGGGGTTTTCGTGTTTTCATGAAAAACAATATGGCGACCGAACCACGTGACCTGTGACGTCATAATTACCATTAAAATATTCTACAGACCGAGTACATCATATGGTGAAAATTTTATCTCAATCGGTCCTATTGTTAGAGAAATTGGTTTTTAAAGGAAATTAAAACTTAAAATGGAACTGAGTTAAGGATCATCAGAATTATCAGAATTACCAAAGTTCAAAGTGCCATAACTTTGTTAAAAATGATCGAAACGTCGTGAAGTTCGAACTTGACCTGTAACTTATGAGGAAACCCTGTGCCAAGTTTGAAATAATTAGCTTTAAGCGTTTAGAAAAAAAGTCCGGAAAACTGTTCTTTGCGTGACGGACTGACAGACTGACGGACTGACAGACGGAGGGACGGCGTGCAAACCTATAGTCCCCTCCGGTGTACACCGGTAGGGGACTAATAAAGGAGAGAGAATTGGGTGTTTTCGGTCCTTTTTAGGTCTGAGATATGAGCCTGGTGTTGGCTTAGCGGTTAGGGTGCTGGCTTTGGATCCGAGGATCCTGGGTTCGAATCCAGGTCGATCGCTAAATTAACACCAGGGGGTTGACTCAACCTGTCATCCTTCCGAGGTCGGCAAATTGAGTACCAGCTTGCTGGGATGAATGATCCCGGTGTGTACCCCGGTTTAGAATAAGTACACCGTATCCATGCGCATCGTAAGAGGCGACTAAGGGTTGGCGTCAGGAAGGGCATCCGGCCATAAAAACATTGCCTCAAACAGGGAACCATGATTGTCATGGGGCCCGCAAGGCTAGCCCCCGCTCTAGCGGGGAAAAAATGGCCTTAAAACGACCATTCTCTATTATTCTTTAGGTCTGAGATATCGTCCAGGAAGGAAACAATCATGAGCATCTTTTGCAGAAATTCCGATGAGACAAAACAACGTCCTCATAATAATTGTGCCACACTCCACGAATAATCACGACACTCAGCTTGCCCCAAGGCCAAGGGTGTACAATTGGTGAGACGAACGTTACGATTAGATGGCAAGCATAATTAGGGGGAACGAATGTGACATTAAGTTCAAGTTGAGTGGGTTCACCTTTCGGAAATCTTGAAAGCTTAAAATTACCAACCACAAAACACAGATGTGTCGGAAGGGAGCATGGGGTAGCTCTGGGCCTTGCAAGAAAATGCCTACGCATATTGATAGGCCCAGGGAAGCAAACAAACTACAATCATAGCCACATGCCGAGTGGCTGTGATGAATCCACTCACTGCCATCATCACACATTATGGGCTATGAGGGCCTCTGGGGATGTTAAAAATGTTAATTGAAGAAACGCGTTTTTTTTTTTTTTATCAAATTCCTATTCACACAACTTTCACATTTAATTTCACATGTATATTTCACATTTATATAATACAAGTTGCATCCAAGATGGTGTCAGCAGCCCAAAGTATAACTGGCTGAAATCACTCAAATTATTTCCAAGCTTATTAGCCTGTTTATTATGACTGACCAGTTCTGACTGAAGTATGTAGCACATTTGCCTCTGAGCTATCTAGTCTGGGTTCGATTCTGGACTCAAGAACTGCTAAATAGCTTCTGCACATGTGTTGCATTAAAAGGGTGAGCTATCTCAGCTGGACGTTACATCAGGCATCACATCACGCCTACCGGCATTAGATGGTGGAAGTTAAAGATCTCATCATGTCATTCCTGAAGAGGAGTCGAGTTGTCACAAGCATCCTGAACAAACATTCCTGCCACATTTGGCTGGTGTTGACCATTAGGACTGACCAACTGGTTCGTGAAAGACTTGGACCAAACTTCCTCCATAAAATATCAATTTGGGCCAACACAGTAGTAGAAGAAGCAATGTTCGCAATGAGTGTAGTAGTAGGCATTGTGCCTTTGTCGAATTTTTGGGAAATTAAACGTTTTATTCTTAAAAATAAAAAAAACTCAGGTTGATGCCAAAATAAAGAGGCCTCTGCAATGCAGAAGAACAAGTGTGAGGTGATCAATCCCACAATCCCATTAATCAATATAAATGTGTACCACGATTTTCAAGTTCAGGCTACACCAGGTACGATAATTTCTAAAGACAAAATGACGGCTTTTTGACTTTCCGAAAAATATTTCACAATCCCATCAGGAACACTGCCCAAATTATTCGCACGAGAAGCACGTATTTTCACGCACGAATTTCACAATCCCCCATACCCCCCCCCCCCCCCCCCCGCCACAAGACCACCGACAAAGATTATACCACCCCTTTACACTAACTGGAAACATGCTGACACTAAGTAGCAGGTCTGGATGTAATCAGCCCAGAACTGCACACGGGACAAACAAGCACATACTGGACTGTGAATTATTGTAAGGATTCAAGCAAGGTAAGGATTCCAGATGCTTTAGTGCCAAAACAATTCAGCTTACCTTGCTGCAAAAGGAACGTAATCGTTTCCCATTCTGCAACGACAAGGGTACAAGTCAAGCATTATATATTAGAAAAATACATGTACATATTGTCATATACACACACAAACCATGATCCATTCAAATACTCAGCAGAACATCTTACATGGCTTCAGGAGAATAACAAGTAAACGAAGAAAACCATGTTTTAGGGCTACACACTTATTTTTTTAAAGTATTAAACATACTTTTTCGTTAAAAAAAATGAAAAAATTATTTCACTTAAATTTTGATAGATGAAAATGGACCAGAAAAGAGGACCATGGGCCAAATTTCAGCTCTCTCGGACACATGGAACCTAGAAAACGAACGGCTCAAAGATTTTAAACAAGACAAACAAACAAAGTTCAGATGAGGTTAAAGAAAAGTGTGTAAAAACCAGGGGGGGGGGGGGTTCAACTATGTTGGAAGCAAAAGTGCTTTCCAAGATTATGCGAAATAGGATGCAGAGGGCTGCCGATTGACTTTTTTTGTCTCAATAGTCAACGTAACAGGATAAAGGACCAGTTGAGAGAAGGGGAACCCACCAACAGCAGAGTTAAAAGCCAATATAGACACAGATGTGGTCAAACAATGGGTTAGGGAGGAATGAGGGACAGGAGAGGATGCATAAGGTGGACAAGATGGATACAGAGAGAACCTGAAGAGGGAACACTGGAAATTTGTTCGGAAGAAGGATTGGGATGGGATAACAAGTGTAGAAAAGATGATGGTTTTGGACTGGGGCAATCCAAGATGGTGGTGAACAGTTAGTTGCCTTGAAGACCTGCAGGGAAGAATGAGATTGAAAAGGATGTGGAAGTTTATTCCATGGGTGGGGAAAAAAGGAGGAACAAATGAGTGGAGGTGAGCAGTGATCCGAGATTTAGGTAGTGTTACGGATTTGTCACTTCCGTTGTTGGGGTTTTCCTCCACTGGACATATTTCTGATATTATGTACTATTATCTTCAAAAGGTTTAGTATTCACCAACAGTTATCAAAAGTTAAAAAGGTTACCTTTAAATGATACAGGAAACCGAACCGGAAGACGACGAGGAGAGGAAGGAGAGGCGTGGGCGAGCAAAGTCTGAGAAGACGCGTGACGTCGAGCTCCGTAGCGAGCGTTGTCCAACGAAGGTCGCGAGGGAATTTTTGAGTTCCGTGAAAGGACATCCTGCGATAGGTATTATCGCTGGGATTGAGAAATCTGCGTAGTCAAGTTTGGGCTGAGATTCCGACAAATCCTTGCCTGGTCGCATCGACTCAAGTAAAAGCCATCGGCCATTTTGAACTTCGCGCTTCGTTCACCGACAAAGGTTTTGCTACGCGTCACCTCTTCTCAGCATCCTATCGTCTGGCGGGGATGTGTGTGCGCAAACGCTGCGGTTGAAGATTACGCTGCGGTTCGCTGATTGAACTGTGAACGCGCACCTCGAGTTTGCCTTTGGTCGGACCACGTGACTGGCTACGCTTTTTCTACGCTACGCCCACGCCTCGTCCGCATCAACCGAGTGCGGGTCTCGATTCGATCTCGCTCTAACACTCGCTGGAGGGGATCACCTTTGAGTTAAAGAGACATTGAGGAGAGTCCTTTGTTCACTCACTTGGAGCACAGTGAGTTATCTGACTAACTGATGGTACCATCTTAAGATGTATTGAGTGCACTCTTGATGACTATTGGTTGTACCATTATTCCTGTGTGTGATTTTTAATACAACATTTGTTCGTTTATAACCATTGGTGTGGTTTCACTATTGATTTCTGACACAGAATAACATATTTTTCTGCCGTGGCTCCTCTCGGGGTTCGGAGGTATTCGGATATCTCAGGACCAGGAGGTTGGGGAGGAACACGTAACAGAAATTGGGGGCTCGTCCAATTGACTCGTGGGCTCGAAATTGGGTCTTCGTCCGGGATAAAAAAAATTCCCTAATAACATCCGTTCGGGTTTGACCCAGATTGAAATTGGGGGTTCGTACTGGGGAGAAATTGGGGGCTCGGCTTTGCTGATTAAACTCCCTAAATATCATACTGTGGATTAAATTCCCTAAATTTCGTCTGGGAAAGAATTCCCTAACATTCCCAGAATTCCCAAATTTGGAACTTTTTCCAACATTCCCAAATTTTTCCAAAAAAAAAGTTTTTTTTGAAATTTCTTGTGTGAAGGTTAACAGGTGTTAACTGATAGTCACCATGGTGTTTGACGCCGAAAAGTTTGCAGCGTCCCCGAGTGAGTTTTGAGCGTTAAAAAAAATCGGAACTCTTAATATTGGCCAGACATTTTAGCTTGGAGGTCCGAGCTAATATGAAGAAAGCAGAGATGCAGAGATTGGTGATAGAATCTCTGGTGGGACAAGGAACATGGAAAGAGGGAGCCTTGGATTGGTTACCCGAGGAACAAGAAAATGTGGAGCTCCAGAAACTGGAGATGCAATTGCAGAGCCAGGAAAGGTTAAAAGAGAAAAAGCAGAGGAAAGGAGAGTTGAACAAGAACTCCAGGAAAGGCTAGAAGAGAAAAAGCAGAGGAAAGGAGAGCTGCAAGAAAATTCGAAGAAAGAAGAGAAAAGG
Source organism: Myxine glutinosa (assembly GCF_964187855.1). Classification (NCBI taxonomy): domain Eukaryota; kingdom Metazoa; phylum Chordata; class Myxini; order Myxiniformes; family Myxinidae; genus Myxine; species Myxine glutinosa. The sequence goes on along the minus strand of NC_136264.1, from coordinate 135,210,908 downwards.
AAAGAGCAGAACAGGCACGAGAACTCGAGGAAAAAAGAATAGTACAGGAAAGAGAACTCGAGGAAAGAAGAGCAGCACAGGAAAGAGAACTCGAAGAGAGAAGAGAAAAGGGAAAAGCAGAGGAGAGAAAAGCCGAAAGGGAGTTAAGGGAACGGGACTTGGCACTTCAGCAGGAAATTAAACTCAAGGAGCTGGATTTAATGAAAGAACGGGGAGAGGTACCATTCATGCCGACTGGTTCGACACCTAGTCAGAACACCTGGGATGTTGGGAGACAAGTGAGGCTGGTTCCACCCTTCAATGAAAAGGAGGTCGCCAATTTTTTTTTTCACACTTTGAGAAAGTGGCTCAAATGCTAAAATGGCCAGAGGAGTCCTGGACCATGTTAGTGCAAAGTGTTCTGGTGGGTAAAGCTCAAGATATTTATTCGGCTTTACCGATTGACCAATGTGCAGATTATGAGATAGTGAAGAAAACCATTCTTAAAGCCTACGAATTGGTCCCTGAAGCTTCCCGGCAAAAATTCCGGAATGCCAGGAAGAGAGAGTGAGACCCATGTGGAGTTTGCCAGAATGAAAGAAACCATGTTTGATCGGTGGTGTGATTCAAAAGGGGTTGGGAAAGACTTCGGACTATTGCGACAATTGATCCTGGTGGAGGAATTCCAAAAGTGTGTCCACAAGGACATTAAAGTACATCTGGAGGAAAGGAAAGTACCAAAGCTGTATGAGGCAGCAACCATGGCAGATGACTATGCCTTAACCCACAGGATGGGGTTCCACAAACCTAACTTCCCGCCTAGAGTTCGCACGGAGAGTTATGATACATCCGGTGCGGAGAACGAAGATTCAGGGGGGTGGCCTAGAGATGACTATGAGGACAGATCGGATACCGCGACTCTTAGGGATCAGAGGTCTACAGTTCCAAGATGGACTTATCCTCCGGGGGGGCTCGAGACAAACCACGAGTTTCTCCTCCGGGCCTACTTGCGCTTTTTGCAAGAAACCTGGACACTTGATGTCCCGATGTTATGCTATGGAAAGGCAAAATCAGGAGAGGAGTAGGACTAGTACAGCTCCGAATGCAATGGCAAATGTGAGAAATCGCCCTCAAAAGGGTTACCAACCATTTATTTCAGAGGGGTTTGTGTCACTGGATGGAGACTCGACTAACCAGAAACCGGTTAGGGTATTGAGGGACACAGGAGCACATCAATGCTTGATGCTTGAAGGCCTTTTGCCATTGTCAGAGAAGACGGCAACTGGTGTTCGTGTTCGTTTACAGGGGGTTGGTGGCTGTGTTAAAGCTCCACTTCATGTCATCCATTTAGAGTCTGATTTGGTGTCAGGACCGGTCACCGTAGGTTTACAAGCCACTCTTCCTGTAGAGGGAGTATCTTTTGTTATCGGGAATGATTTGGCCGGTGGTCAAGTTTCTGGTAACCCGATGTTTGTTGAAAAGCCTAGTAGGAAGCGCCCTGAAGAGAAGAGGAAGTACCCTGAAACTAAGTGTCAGCACACGCAAGTCAGGGATGGAGGCAATATTGGCAAGCTCTTTGTAGGTGGACTGAACTTCAAAACAAAGGAAGATGTTCTGGAGTCTGCCTTCAGCAAATATGGACCGCTTTTGGAAGTGCTGCTGATAAAAGACAGGGAGACACAAAAGTCAGGAGGGTTTGGCTTTGTCACGTTTGAAAACTCAAAGCACGCCAGAGATGCAGAAAAGGATCTGAATAGCAAGGAGTTGGAGGGTCGGACCATAACAGTAGGGAAGGCATTTCATAGGTGTCGAGGGGGCTACAGAGGAGGACAACGGAGTAGTAGTTTTGGTGGTGGCCGCAATCGATATTATTATGGAGGCTCCCAGAGTTACGGCAGCTCCTGAAGGAAGGATTATCAGAGTAGTGGCCGAGGAGACCGCTATTCATGTGACTACAGTGACAAGCGGTCCAACCGTGATTATTATGAAAGTTCGGAAGAGTTGAAGCACTGAATGCTGCGGAGCAGCCGAGCCAAGATTCCTACACGGATTAACCGTTAACTCCACGTTCCTAAAGGCATCCATGTAATGAACTTTCCTACATGGATTAACCGTGAACTCCACGTTCCTAAAGGCGTCCATGTAGTGAATACTTCCAGGCCTCACCACCCAACCACCATGGAACCTGGCTCTCAGCTCGGCCTCCCGGAAAAAAGTGCTGTAGATTTGCTTGACTTTGGATTTTTGATCACCACCCCTTAACCTTCATTCAAAAGAAACTAAAAGTAAAAAAATCAGAGGGTGCTGAGATGGAGTTTGGCTTTGCAGGAGTCCAACTGGGAAATTGAACATGTAAGGGCAGGGACAATGTCGTTGTTGACGCTTTGTCCAAAATGAATTAACTTTGGAAATATCTATGGGTTGTTCGATGTTTTGTTGCTTTATTTTTGGGGAATATTGAGTATTGTTGCCCACGGGAATTGATGATTTGGGTTGCGAGTTTACTTTTGTTTGTTTAAAGAGTTTGCCTGCAAAGAAAGTTTTCGCTGTGTTCAAACTTTCTTTCTTGAGGGGGGGGGGGGGGGGGGAAGTGTTACGGATTCATCACTTCCGTTGTTGGAGTTCTCCTCCACTGGACATATTTCTGATATTATGTACTATTATTATCTTCAAAAGGTTTAGTATTCACGAACAGTTATCAAAAGTTAAAAAGGATAACTTTAAATGATACAGGAAACCGAACTGGAAGATGAGGGGAGGAAGGAGAGGCGTGGCGAGCAAAGTCTGACGAGACGCATGACGTCGAGCTCCGTAGCAAGCGTTGTCTAACGAAGGTCGCGAGGGAATGTTTGAGTTCCTTGAAAGGACATCCTGCGATAGGTATTATCGCTGGGATTGAGAAATCTGCGGTCAGGTTTGGGCTGAGATACTGACGAATCCTTGCCTGGTCGAATCGACTCAAGTGCCGTCGGCCATTTTGAACTTCGTGCTTCGTTCACCGACAAAGGTTTTGCTACGCGCCAGCTCTTCTCAGCATCCTATCATCTGGCGGGGATGTGTGTGCGCAAGGATATGGAATACACCTTGCTGTCGCTCTGCATGGTTAATCTTTCTTAATAGCAACGTTTCACTCCACACAGGGGGTGGTTTGCTATTGCATTGATCACCCTGGGGGTCTGCACAGCCTGCACACCAAATTCAAATCCACGCACAACTTGGGGAGCAGCTCAGGGAGTGAGTCGCGTGACCGACACTCAGGACAGTTTGCACCACCGCTCAGGATTTTTTTTTGCTACAACAGCGCTCATGTTGGAGCAAGAAAGCGTTTTGGTTCATCGTTTTGGTTTTATATATATATATATAAAAGGCCCCTTTATATGGGTACATGCTATGTGGCAAACTATAGAAAATAAGATATTCTTGGGGAAAATGCCAGGGGCATAGAAAAGGCCCCTTTATGTGGGATGTGACATGTGGCAAACTTTAGGAAAGAAGGGATATTCTTGGGAAAATTAGAGGCATAGAAAAAGGCCCTTTATATGGTATGTACCATGTGGCAAACTACAGAAAAGATGGGACATTCCATATCTTGGAGAAAATGCCAAACGATTGAAAAGAAAGGACATTCCAAAAAATCTTGTGTGCATGCTGGTCTACCCAGGTGTTTAGGAGGAACCAAGTAATGCTCTAGAAAAGTTCATTTAAAGGGGCGCCCTACATATATCGGTTAAAATAAATTTACTTCTCCATGCAGCTGTATGAATCAAATTGGTGCCCCTTCATATGAACATTTCTAAAGCATTACTTGGTTGCTCTTAATCCGATCAGCCAATTGATTAAGAAATTAATTATTTTAAAATTACGATTTATTTATTTTAATTATTTATTTTCTTTCTCATCTGGGCAATATCTCAGGCACCTTGAGCTCAGAATATGGTATTTGGACATGACAGTGACTTGCCTATAAAGGGTATTTTTTTTACTAATCAATTAATCGATCATTGAATTTTTTCGGTTGATAAACTATTTTTCAAACCGTTAGATTCGGATGAAACACTGGTGGTTTAGGTATGATATCAGCTAATCTATTAAGAAATAAATTATTTTACTTTTTAATTTTTTTATCACACAATTAATCAATTATTGTACACCGTTCCCCCCCCCCCCCCCCCCCATTCCGTCTCCATGGGCTGCACGGCGGCATCGCCGGGCACAGAAGGCGCCCCAGCAGTGTCACGCACTGGAGGATATGATATTTATTTGGCATGGGGGCAGTGCACTTTTAATGTTTCTCTACTTGTTTAAGCAATTTATTTAAACAAGCTGTGTGACTTGATGCACATTTGAATTAAAATGGTGGCTTTAATGATGTAATGAAACTAGTTTGTGCAATTTTTCTGTCCTTATTGGTGTAATGGGAGGCCCGATTCGATTTAATACATCGCTCTGCATGGATTTGCTCTGCAGTTTTCTGAGAATGCAACCCCCATTGCAAAGAAAGGACAATGTGTTTAATTAAAAAGATGTACATAAAAAGAACATGTGCAATGGTTACAATTTCAGTGTGATCTTTCATGGAAATAAGTCACAAAAAACTTGGTCACGAGCATCAACTTAAGATGCAGATAGCAAAAGCTAAAAGACTATAGCTTTTGAGGTATATAGGTGTATAGGCTAACAGTCACATAAAACCGTCAATTTTTGTCCGGTCAACTTAAAATTTGAACATAACTGACATAATGGGTCACCAAATTGGTTCACCAATCAAAGCAAGAATCCCATTGCTTTTGAGATCCAAGGGTCGCAGTGACTCATTTTGCAGGTACAGTTTGTTACCCTGCGCTCGCAAAGCGACAAGCGGGGTTAAGCATTCAGTTGGGTACGTGTGCCATGTGCTGTACGTGCGTGCATTTAAAAAATTCATTTTCTAGGCAACTGTTGATCCGATTGACATGAAATTTTCACCATAAGAGGGCCTCCTCCTGTAGAATATTTTCATGAATATTATGACGTCCTAGGTCACGTGGTACAGGCACCATCTTGGAAAAACTTCGCACCTCTATATCTCTGAAACCGCTCCATGGAAGAAATTGAGACCTGGCTCTGTCAACTACTCCCCATGGGGAATAAGATATGTTAATGACGATGTCATCGGTGCCTTCATGATGACGTCATTATTTGACAAATACAACACTTATCCATCCGATTATTAATTTTTTCAGCAACTGTTGGTCTGATGGACACTAAATTTTCATCAAAGGAGCACCTCCTCCTTTGGAATATTTTAATGATAATCATGACGTCATAGGTCATGTGGTACAGGCACCATCTTGGCAAAACTGAAAAATGTTGCATCTCCACATCTCCAAAACCACTGCATGGAAAAAATTGAAACATGGCTCATTGTAAAGAACTCCATATGGGGAATAGGTGTCGTTAACGATGGCGTCATTTGTGCCATAATTATGACGTCATAATTTGCCACATGTGGGTCACCCCTTCATATGAACTTTTCTAGAGAATTACTTGGTTCCTCCTCAGAACACAAGGGTAGTCCAGCATGCACACGAAATGTTTTGAATGCCCCTTATTTTGCATCGTTTGGCATTTTCTACAAGCTATGGCATGTCCCTTCTTTTCTATACTTTGCCACATGGCACATCCCATATAAAGAGGCCTTTTCTATGCCCCTGGCAGATCATTTTAAAGATAACGTTTAAAGATACATTTTAAATATTAACAAAATGCATTCGTTCATCGTACAATACTTTATTCCAGACGATATAAAACACTTGAAAAAGTAAAGGGGGGGGGGGGGGGGATTTTTTCAACCCAGACAGGATTCGAACGCACAATCCCAACTTGGGAGTGATGCTTTATCCATTAGGCCATTGGGCCAGCACGTTAGATTTGTGTAATAATATTTTGAAGTTATAAAGTGTGTATACATTTTTATATATTTATTTATGTATATACATTTATAGATATTTAATTATTTTAAAGCAAAAACTATAGCACTTAAGTGGAATTTGTTTTGAAAGCCATTAACTAGACCTATTGGCCATGTATATTCCAAGTTTCAGCAAGTTTCAATGTATAGTCCTCGAGATATGAGCACCAACACATTTTGGGCGGACGGACGGGACAGACAGACGCCAACGTGATTGAGGGTTTTCGAAATAAAACTCAAGAATGCATAAATAGACGTTGCTGATATTTGGAACATATTACCTCGATGTACAAAGCCTGGTGTTGGCTTAGCGGTTCGGGTGCTGGCTTGGGATCCTAGGATCCTGGGTTCGAATCCCGATCGATCGCTGAATTAACGCCAGGGGGGTTGACTCAGCCTGTCATTCTTCCGAGGTCGGCAAATTGAGTACCAGCTTGCTGGGATGAATGATCACGGTGTGTACCCGATTTAGAATAGGTACACCGTATCCCTGCGCATCGTAAGAGGCGACCAAGGGTTGGCGTCAGGAAGGGCATCCGGCCATAAAAACATTGCCTCAAACAGGGAACCATGATTGTCATGGGCCCGCAAGGCTAACCCCCGCTCCAGCGGGGAAAATGGCCTTAAAACGATCATTCATTCATTCATTTTGTACAAAGCATTTACTTCTGAAATTTGCAGCAAATTTCGTCCAGTAGAAGCCGAGAAACGGCTTTTTTTTTTTTTTTTTTTTTTTTTTTTTTTTTTTTTTTTTTTTTTTTTTTTTTTTTTTTTTTTTTGTATACAAGATCGAGGCTCGTGAAAGAGCAAACATTAATCACACAAAAAGACAAACCGACACACAAAACACAAAAAACAAGGGGAGCGGCAGACAAGATGGGGAGAGAGGGGGGAGGACACAAAAGAGAGGGGGAAGAAGGGGAAGGACACAAACACAACATTTGAGAGCAGGGACATCGGGAGGACTTGGGGGGAGGTGGGAGAGGATTAAAACATATGAACACTGCAAGGACTCTGGGGTGAATTACCGGGGGTAGAAAAGATCAAGGTTTTCGATGGGGGAAGATAAGAGATGGTGGTGAACAGCTGTTTTAAAGACCTGGAGGGAGGAGTGGGATTGAAGGGAGTGGGGGAGTTTGTTCCAGAGGCGGGAGAAAAGGGGAATGAAAGAGTGAAGGTGAGCAGAGAGCCTAGACTTTGGCAGTTTAACCATAAGAGGGTTGCAGGCAGATCTTGTGCGACCTGAAGGAATATTGGGGGGACAGAGCACAGAGAGAGCTGGGGGAGCAAGGCCGGAGAGGAGTCGGTAGAAGACAGAAAGACCACCTACCTGCCTGCGGTGAGTGAGTGAAAGGCCCTCAGAGATAGCTTCATCGCGGGAGATTCCAATGATTCTGAAAGCTTTGGATTCAACAGCGTGAAGCCGAGCCAGGTGTGAGGCAGGAGCACCAGCCCAGAGGGGGGAACAGTATTCCATTGAGCTGCGGATGAAAGCCTTGTATGTGGTGAGGAGCTCAGGTGTGCCAAGGAAGGACTTCGCACGACGGAGGATGCCCAGTCGGCGACTGGCTTTGGAGGCCAGCTTGGAAATGTGGTTTTCCCAAGAAAGATCATGGCAGATAGTGAGACCCAAAAGCTTGAGCGACAGAACTTCTTGGAGAGGATTGTTGAGAAAGTAGATGGGAGGGTTGTCCAGTCGGTCCTTTCGGAGAGACATTGTAAGAATGTGAGATTTGTCAGGATTGAAAGACATGTTCCACTTGTTTGACCAGTCTGTGATTTTGTCCAGGTCTGCAGAGAGTGAGGAAGCTGCAGACTGCCGATCTGAGGGATGAGGAATGGAGCGACAGAGAGTAGAGTCGTCAGCAAAGAGATAGAGAGGATTTTCAAGAGAGTCAGAGAGATCATTGATGAAGACCAGAAAAAGCACAGGGCCCAGAACACTACCTTGGGGAACTCCAGCCTGAACAGGAAGAGGAGATGAGAGAAACCCATTCAGGGCCACACGTTGACTACGACCAGAGAGGAAGTCCGCCAGCCATGCATGGAGATTTCCATGGATACCAAAGGAGGAGAGTTTGGAGAGCAGAGCAGGGTGCCAGACCGTATCGAAGGCACGTGAAATGTCAAGGGAGACAGCTCTAATTTCCTGTTTGGCGTTGAGGACCTCCATCCATTGTTGAGAAAGCAGAAGCAGCATGTCCAGAGTAGAGTGACCAGGTCTGAAACCAAATTGATGATCAGAGATCAAGCCATTGGAGAAGAGGAAAGATTTAATATCTGAAGCAATGATGGATTCCATGACTTTGCTGATAATTGGGAGAAGGCTGATTGGTCTGTAGTTGCTGGGATCTGTTTTTGCACCTTTTTTGTGCAAAGCGGTGATGTTGGCTGATTTCCAAGCAGATGGCAGATGACCTTGAGCAAAAGAGAGGGTGAAGAGAACAGAAAGAGGGAGTGAAAGAGCAGAAGAACATGATTTTAGGACCCGTGGGCTGATGCCGTCAGGACCAGTTGCAGAATCAGAGTCGAGGGTTGACAGAAACTTTTCCACCTTGTCAGGAGGAAAGGACACAGAGTCCAGGAGCAGCTGGGTACGACTGGGTACGGTGGGTACAGAGAGGGATGGGTTTGGGACACAAGATTTAGAGGCAAACACAGAGTTGAGGCATTCAGCTTTTTCACGTGCGGAGTCAGCCGTTAAGCCGTTTGAGGTGAGGGAGGGGATGGAGGGGGAACAAACACCAGAAACAGATTTGACCAGACGCCACCAGGATTTGGAAGAGGGAGACAGATAAGAAAGTTCGGTCTTGAGAATGGTGAGATATTGTTTCCTGGCTCTCCTGAGGGTGGACACACACTTGTTTCGGGCTTTGTGAAAGGAAATGAGATTTCCTTCCGTTGGATTTGCTTTCCAGGAGACAAAAGCAAGTTGTTTCAGGGCAACAGCCTCACCACAAGATTCCGTGTACCATGGACGGGAGGAAGGGTATGACAACTGAAGACGAGATGGTATAAATCTGTGCATGAGAGAGAGCAATTTACTTTGAAAGAATTCCCAGGATGAGTTGATGTCAGAGGCGGTAGAGATGGGAGACCAGTCCAGATGATTGATGGCTGCTTGAAGACCATGCCAGTTGGCCTGAGTGAAATGCCAGACTCGTCGACGCTGAGGAGGCTCTCTGAGAATGGTCAGAGAGATGTCCACTTTGACAAGCACATGATCAGATGAGCCGATTGGAGCAGAAGAAGAGCAGCAGACATTTTCAGGGAAGTTTGTCATAACCAAATCCAGAAGAGAAGATGCTCCGTTGACTGAGATCCGGGTCGGGAAATTGACAGATTGTGTCAGTCCCAGTGAGTCGCAGAAGTCCTTTGCTGAAGAGCCATGGCTGGTGAGAGAGGTACCCACACCCAGCCAACTGGCATGGTGACAATTGAAATCACCACATATGAGGAAGAGAGAGTTGGGATGGGTAGATAGAAGTTGGTCCATATTATCAGACAGTGAGATGTAGATGGAGTCATCGCTGATTGGTGGACGGTACAACACACATATGAACAAAAGGTGGGAGCGAAGGGGAAGCCGTAGCCAAAGGTATTCCTGGGGGTGAGGTGGAGAGAGGGCAGTGGAGGGCGAGTGAGGAAGAGAGTTTTTTATAAAGATAGCAACCCCACCTCCAGGACGAGGCTCAGGTCTATCATACCGGAGGAGGGAGTAACCTGGGAGAGATACCAAGGCATCAGAGACATCATGAAGGAGGAAAGTTTCTGTTAAGCAGATCACATCTGGTTTGTCAGAAGCAACCTGTATGGAGAGGTCAGTCAAGTTTGAGCGAAGGCCCCGGATGTTTGAGGTCCATACCGTTAATGAAGAGGAAGGGGGAGCATCGGGTCCAGAACAGGGGGGGGGAGGGGTAGGGTAAGATGTGGAAGAGGAGGAAGAGGTAGGGAGAGCTGTTGAAGGTGTGTCAGAGATTTCAGAATAGCTTGGAGAAAGGGAAGAATGGGGCAGACAAAAGGTTTGATGGAGATTGGGTGAGGCACAGTGAGGTGTTATTTGAGGAGGGGGAAGAGCAAGGCAGGAGGTTTGGGGAGATGAAGGTGAAAGTTGGAAGGAGGAAGAAGCAGGGAGGATGCTTTGAGGAGGAGGGGTGAGAGGGGAGTCTAGGAGGGGAGGAGCGAGGGAGAGTCTCGGAGGGGAGGGGTGTGGGGGGAGTTTAGGAGGGAGGGGAGGGAAGGGGCAAGGGGGGAGATTTGAAAGGGATGGGTGATGGGGAGGATTTGGAGGGGAGGGGTGAGATTGGATTTTGAAAAGTGTACGATTCATGGGAAACGAACATTTTTTGCAAAATGAGTTTGAGACCTTCGAGTCAAAAATACGTTTGAGGACACTGGAGGAGGGATGGAGTTCTGGATAGTTTAGGGAATGTAGAAAGGAGGAACTGTAAGAGATGGTATTATAGATATTTTTTGGAATGAATAGATTTGGTGAGCAAGACGAAAGCATCCTTTTGTAGGCAAAGAAGAAAAGGGTGTTATAATATATGAGAGAAAATAGTTGTTCAGGGGAGAGATTATACATTTCTAACCGCGTGATCGCGAATGAAGAACGAACGAACAAATAAGAACAACAAATAAACGAATAAGACCTGGGAAGGAAATATTTTTTTGGGTTTTTTTTTTTTTTTTTTTGTGAGTACAGATATTAAACAAGGAGGACGGGGTGAACGACTGGTACGAAACAGAGAACGAAAATTATTTCAGCGCATTCGACGAATCGCTGAGAGAAAAACAAACCACAAGGTCTGAGACGGTACGGTAGTCTAAGCCTACGAGTACTAGCCCATTTTCAGTCCCCATGTTAAAGCTGCATCGAGAAACGATCCCTTATATAAAGGGAGGGGTGCTTTGCTCCTCCCTTTGATTTGTGGGGTTATAGTGTTCAAACATACAACTCAAATAAAATAAAGATTGTAAATTTATAAATAATTTGATTCTGGAATTTACCGCCGTTGATGCAGTGTCTTTTACATCACCCTATCTCACATGTTACAATAGTTATTCGTGCCAGTTGTACTTGTCCTTTATGACGTCCGTTTCCTGTTTGGAATGATTTTCAATTTTGTTTGACTGCCAGCCAGGCAGACAGTAAAAAAACAATTAACGCACTCCTTTCTGTACACGTGCGATTGGGACAAATTCAGAGAGAAAGTAGTTAAATGACAGGTTTGTTTTCCGATTCGTGTTCAAAATATAGCATTCAATTAAAATTAAGCTGTTCCTTTATCATAAACTGGTGTTTGTGGACAGATATAAACCAATTGCTTCACCCTGTGCTTTTCGCTTCACGTGTGTGGGGTAAATATAAATAGTATGACAGGAGAGGCTATTATTGAAATAATTTGCTGAACCAAAGAACTGATTCTCAATGGACGAAGTACAATAGGGCATCGTCGGAACCGACTCGAGAATTAAAACTACTACAGGCAGACAATCAACTCCGGAGAATTTGGGATTCGAGCCACGGCTAAGATTGGGGAGGGGGGAGAGAGATTCTAACTGGGTATTTAATTCTTCCACCCAGGACCTTAACACATTTGAGACTTTCATTTTTAGCGACTGCACCAACCTGACATGTGCAGAGTGCGTCAAATAAATGATTGTGCAAGACCATATCACCAATGCAGCAGTTTGTGCACTTGGAATGGCTCTACTGCCTGAGCCAACTGTGCCGCTCTGCATGTGATCAACACCTCCAAAGCACTTCCACTGCGTTAATGGTTCAACATTTGTCACATTGTTCAGAGGTCAGCATGGATAAACGTTCGCTTCCAGTGTCCTCCTGCTCTCAGGAGGACCCTGGGACCTTCCAACAGACCTGACTCTTCTCGGCTTCAATTGCACCACATCCCTCCACCCCCCTACATTTTTATTTTATACATCTTCCCTTGTCCTTCAGCTGGCCCACAACATTAATAGTAGTAGTAATTATTTATTCTAACATTTGTTTTTTTAACCCTATGCGCAAATAATAAACAATCATGGTGGTACTGCTCATCTGCTTTCAAATGGTGCAATTGAGCAATCAATTAACCATTGGTGAGATCAAGTGAATGTGTATCCACTCAACCCAATTTAGATATCAGAGCTCTCTTCACCAGAGCACTGCAAACTATAGGCCGAAATGTGGCACAATAGTCATACAGGAAGCAAATAATTCACGCACAATTCAAAAAGTTATTTGGAAGAAGCACACACATCAAATGTTACAGTTCTGGCAGCAGACATCTTCCATAGACTGAAAGTTGCTGTAATCCTAAGACAACATACAAAGGTGACAAAATTATTCCTGCTACGAGCCAGAAATAGTACATGTTTATAAATTCATTCATAAATGAAAAAACGATTCATTAAATAGGCAACATGGCCCGATTGAAGTTTTAAGGATCTTGCCTCCGATATGTAGTGGCTTTTCCTAAAAATCAGAATGTGATGGTTGTGCAGAGTGGATAATATGGGAGAGCTGACTATACATATATATATATTGTACTGTGGTACATGATGGAGTGCAACAAAATAATTCCTCATATTACATCAAAAGAACTGCCGAGATAGCAACAACTTCAACAATTCCAAAAGCAATAAAAAAAAAAATTCACCTAAACATAACAAATGAGACCTCTGTCATGGTGTATGACAAAGTCAAATGCTATTTTAAACCTTTGATTAGCCATCAATCTCTAAAATGTTTGGCAGACCTAAACAAAGGCCAAATCCTAAGTACGAGATCTAAAGCAATTAACACATGTGGGCCAGCCTCTCGAAGCAGAAAATAAAATCTTCGATTTGTCCTCAACTTATTGCAAGCTGAATGTAATTTCAGAGGCTGCTTACCATCCCATTAAGTCGTGCTGCGAGAATGGGCCGAATTCATCTAAAAGCGTGATTATGTTGCACTTTACGCAGCCAAGGTTGGGACATTAAGAAAATGTTTGTGATCAAACAGGTCAATAGTGTGAACAAGGTTTAAGTTATTTGTTCTTCCTTCCCCATTTACTCTTCTTTCTCTTGTCCTGTCCAGGCATGTTCTACATCAACAGTAGTTACTGAAACTCAGATAAGAAAGCAAAAGAAAAACAAACAAAAATGGTCCGATTAGATATTAAACATTCAAGATGCATGCAAAACACCCTCACCTTTGTTGTGAAACAACATGGCAGCATGTATGTCAAAAGTTCCCAGATCGCCAGCATGTTCCAGGGTCCGCACAACAGGCTCCTGGGCGTCATACTCCCTGTTTCCACCACTTTCTTGAGCCTGGCAGACCACGCCAGAAATGGCTGGCCTAGTCCTAGAACTCGCCTCACCCTGTGGCCCATCCACACTGTCATTGAAAAAAGACAAGCCCCATTGATTCTGAAAAATGTCTTTGAGGGCTGGGGTTGGAGCTGGAGCATCAGGCTCCCCAGGAAGTTCTCCACCATCCCGTCTCGGTCCAGGATTGTCTGCTCCCGCCATGGGGACAGAAATGCCAACCACCGCTGCTGCTTCGTCCTCTTCCTCCTGTTCTCCCTCCTTTTCCTCTCTTTCTCCCACCACCACTTCCTCGTTTGGGCTTGTGGCTCGCGAACCAAACTCGGCCTCAGCCAAATTCTCCTTTACCTTGCTGGCGTAGCTTATTTTGGGAACGGCTTTGGCGCTACTGTTGTCAACAGGAAAGGCAGGTGGTGGGCGGCAAAGGAGCCAGGGGTCTTCGTCGACTGGGCGGACTGCGTTGCGGGGGGCTGAGAAGCGCCGAGCTACCGAGCTAAGACCCTGTGACAGAGTTGGACTGGCCTGGTGCCAGCGGCCTGTTTTTGTCGAGCCGAAAGGTAACTCGTCGACTAGCCCGTTGACGGTGGTGGTTGCAGAGGCGATGTAAGGCTTTGTAATTCCGTTGTAAACGGCGGCCATGTTTGGATCCACCCCCCTTCTCGGTCCCAGCTCCCTTCCCCCACCCCCCCTGCCGCCACGGGCGACCACGTCAGGAAGCAAGCCGCATGCTGACTGGCAGTGCGTCCGGTCCTGCAAGATTGAGCACAAGAAAATACGATTATCCTTTGTAAAGTATATCCAAGATCAGTTTTGGTGCACAAATAAATAAATTAATAAACTAGGTAAATAAAACGTTGCAACAAAACTCAAGTTATCCAGGCAAACCAATTATATATGTAAGCAAGACTTTAAAAATAAATAAAATTAAAAGCGGTACATCTCACTGTCCATCTCCCACTCCCTGATACTGCTACTACCAATAAAAGCCAGTCAATCGCACCTTGTGGGGATCGGTCATACGAAGTACCGACCAGTATTACAGATTTTATGAAAAATAAAATGCTTCAAGATCATGTCCACTACTTTACAAAATAAACTTCATTCAAAAATTAAACAAGACAATAAAAAAAATGATTTCATGGTCTCCTGGATAAGATAAAAGTTCGAAAATGATCAAGAGAAAAGTCTGCATCAAATGAGCCTGTCGTACATCAAGCTCAGGGGCGGGCAACCCCCGGCCCGCGGGCCACATCCGGCCCGCGAAGGCTTAGCGTCCGGCCCGCCACCCTGCTAGGCTTTATTATTGCAATCCGGCCCGCGGACCTCCCAGTAAAACTCATATCATTTGTAAATGTAAGAGTTTATATTTAGCCGGTCTGAATTCAAGAAAGGGACATTTTGTCTTCAGCACCGTCCTCTTCCGGAAGACATGCGCACGGGGAACTGTCTTGCCTAGACACCGCCTGCTTGCTGATAGGCGGTCTTTTCAAATCAGCCGGCATGTGATACGGACGTCCTTCCGATTCAGTCAGCTTGCGACAAACGTTGGTGTCTGGGACAAATAACTTGCAACAAAGAGGTAAGCGACGCAGAGTTCTCTAAACCTATTTCAATTTTCACTTTCTTTCAATTTGCTTTGTTTTGTTTGTTAGAACATGTTATTATCTTTCATTTGCTGCGTTTAAATAATTTTATTCTCCCTTTTTATTTGTAAAAATAAAAATATAACGAACTTTCTATTTGTAAAGAAAAAAAATATATAACGAACTTTGTTTGTAAAAGAAAAAAGAAATTGACGAACTTTTGTTTAAAAGGAAAACGAAATTGACGAACTTTTGTTTAAAAGGAAAACGAACTCTTTAAAAAAAAAAGTATGCAGACTGATTCATTTCCTGTATTTCAGTTTTACGGTGAAACTGTGTCATATTCAGCGTTGGCCACGTGCGCGCAAAATAAATACATTCATCTGTACAATTCGTCTTCCGAGATTTTTTGTGCCCCAGATTGCTTGCTGTTACATCATTTATTCATTGCTGATATACCTAATTTTCTTCCTTTTCAGCTCATCATGTCTGCGACCCAGCGTGTTAAGAAGAGGAAAGTGGACCTCGAGCGTCGGATCTTCAACCCTGAGTGGGAGAAGTACTTCTTCATCGAGCGCTTTGGACAGGCCCAGTGCCTCATATGCTTGAAGACTTTGGCTGTCCTAAAAGAGTACAACGTGCGCCGCCACTGGGAGACAGAGCACCGCTCGTCAAACTTCGCGTCGGTGTCTGCCACCGAAAGGAAGGACGCCATGGTTAGACTATCAGGCAACTTGGAGAAACAAACTTCACTCTTCCGCAAGCAGAATACTGAGGCCGAAAAGGTGACGCGCGCCAGTTATGAAGTCTCCCGCATCCTTGCTCGCCGAATGAAGCCATTCGCGGATGGGGACTTCATCAAGGAATGCCTCCTCGCTGTAGTGGACTCCGTCTGTCCAGAGCAGCGTTCCGCCTTTGAGAACGTGAGCCTTTCGTCCCGCACCGTTCGTCGCCGCATCGAGGATATGTCGGAAAACGTGCACGACTCACTCAAAACACGCAGCTCAAATTTCGTCGCCTTTTCCCTCGCTCTGGATGAGAGCACCGACACAAAGGACACGGCCCAGCTGTCCGTTTTCATCCGTGGCGTCACCGCTGACTTTCAAGTGTGTGAGGAATTCCTCCAGCTTGTCCCGCTGCGCGACACCACCACTGGGAAAGACATCTGCGACGCCGTGCTTCTGTGTATTGATCAGCACTCCCTGGACCTCTCCCGTCTTGTGTGTGTGACGACCGACGGTGCCCCGGCGATGGTTGGTGAGAAGAAGGGCGCCGCTTCACTGCTAGTGCGTCACTGTGCAGCCGCCGGATACACTCAGCCCATTAACAAGATGCACTGCATCATCCACCAAGAGTCCCTGTGCGCTAAGTCTGCCAACCTCGTTGGTGTCATGTCTGTCGTGGTGAAGGTCTTCAACTCCATCCTCTCCCGCAGCCTTAACCATCGTCAGTTCCAGGCACTGATGGACGAGGTGAACGTGCACTACAACGACCTGCTCTACTTCTGTGAGGTACGCTGGCTGAGTCGTGGGGCCATGCTGTCTCGGGTGTGCGACCTACAGCAGGAGATTGCCACCTTTCTACGTCAGAAGAACCTTCCCCACGCTGATCAATTCTCTGATCCGCGGTGGCTAGCTCGCCTGGCCCTGCTCACGGACATCACGGCGCACCTGAACACCCTCAACATAAAGCTGCAAGGCAAAGACATTCTCGTGACAGACATGTACGCGCACATCACTGCCTTCGAGGTTAAACTGCGCTTGTGGGAGGCTCAATTGGCTTCTGGTCAGTTTGTGCATTTTCCTCGCCTTGCTGCATGTGCCCCTGACGATGTGGACCTGGGCACTTGCGTTAGTGTCGTCAACTCTCTACGTGAGGAATTTGCTTCCCGTTTTGCAGGAGTCAGGGTGCTGGCTGCGGACTTCAAGCTTTTCACTGCTCCCTTTGACTTCCCCGTGGAAGACGCCCCTGCCTCCTTACAGATGGAGTTGGTGGAGCTGCAGTGCAACGATGAAATGAAGGCGAAGTTCCGCACCTCTTCTCCATTGTCCTTCTTCCGCGACACCGTTCTCCCTTCTAACAATTTTCAAAAATACATTGCCCATGTCCAACGCATTGTGGCCATGTTCGGCAGCACCAACTGCTGTGAACAGCTCTTCTCGAAAATGAAGTACACGAAGTCTCACCTTCGCTCCCAACTCTCGGACCGCCACCTCAATGACATTCTTCTGTTGTCTACCTCAACCATCGAGCCAGACATGGAAATACTTATTCATGGCAAACAGCACCAGCAGTCTCATTGATTTGTAGAGTGTTCAATGCAATTTTTGTACAATCTATTCATGTAAACAAAATATAGTAATTCTGAGATTTCGTTTTTCACTCCGGCCCGCGATCTCCTTCCAAAAGTCTCATCTGGCCCTCACTCTGAAAAGGTTGCCCGCCCCTGATCAAGCTAAATGAATGAAGATTGCAAACTCATTCCATCAATGCATGAAAGCAAATGATACGACCATGCAGTTGAGATTTCATTGAGGCAGATATCAAATACAGCAATCCCACCAGGATTTGCAGAAAGAGTGGTAATAGACCAAACAAGCACTGAGAAAGAGGATAAACTCAAGTACTGCAAGTACTTGTTGAAAGGGTGGTGGTGGAATTTATCTCCAATTGAATACCATGGTTACACCCTAAAACAAGTTTCACAAAACGAATTATCATTCCGTATTTGCCACAAATGATTTGCTTCTGCAATTTCTTCAAATTGGTTTATAAAGGGTAGAGTTTGTTTTTGTCAGGAAGTAACTGATTGTTGCAAGATTAAACCTGGAAAGTTAACTTTACACCAAACTTGAAAAAACATTTACTCCTTTGGCTTTTCTTTCCCATAAATGACCTTATTGAAAAGGGCATGGAGCTTACCGTGTAGTACCGAAAATACATAAGGGGAGCCAGATCTGATTTTGGAGTCTTGGGCACTCAGTCTGCTAGAAAGTCTTCATTTCTACCAAGTGTTAGGCCCACTGAGGTCGACTTTCACCTGGGTGGATGGAGGATTTGAAAGTGGTGCAATTTTCCTTTAATTGCAAAATAAGGGTTCCTCAAACCCACTCGTCCCACACACAATGACTGACTTCAGTGTTCATTTTACATTTTTCGAGAAGTGTGCACCCCTAAAAACTATGATGACGTTGAGATGTTTGGTTTCAATATTTTTTTTTTTTTTTAAGACAATAGAGGTTTGTGATAGTACAGGGAGACTAGTTTACCATGATTTGAACTTTTAATACAAATTGCAATATATTTTAACATACTGCATATACTCGTGTTTTTACCCAACGCAATACAGAAAATGCCGGTGAATTCCGGATTTAATGTTCAACTCCAGACTTACAAAATCTTTATTTTATTTAAATTTAATGATATACTTGACCACTGTAGCACACAAATAGTGTCCTAATACTTCAATGAACCTCCAGTTTTTCAGTACTTCAGTTTGAACAAGAGGGAGACTTGCTTTGCAATACATGTGCCCTACTGGTCCCAATGAATGTTATTGTTCCAAGCACTCAGCAATTGTGAGCCATATGCTGTACAGTAGGACAAATTGGTTTAGGTATGCAAGGCAACAGGATAACTTTGTTTCTGTAACTTGTCATAATAAAGCCATGCACAAAGTTGGAGTTAAATATGTTAAAGGGTAAGGGGGGGAAAGTCTGGGAAACCACAGGTGGAATGGACAGACGAGGACACAGACAGAGAGCAAACCTGTCGTCCCCTCCCAGGGTTCATACCCTTTTGGGTGTCTGAAATTCCATGACTTTTCCATGACCCCACACAGGTCTATTTTACTCACTTCCCAACCTCAAAACACATCAGTAAGATTATGCCAATTACCAAGGATTTTAGGTCGCCCGCTATCCTGCTTCAGTTGAATAACCAACAAGGTAACTGTTAACATGACAATGTGGTGAACTGGATACAGAAGGTCCGTAAAGAACAAAGCAGGCAAGATTTCAAAACCAGAGAGACAGATGGTTTTACTGCAAGTGAAATGGCTGGTGTCGTTCTGCGAGGACACTGCAAAGCTACCCTGAGCTGCAGCTTTGCAATGTGTCAATGGGAAATTGTGTTCCGAGAATGGAAAGGAAGACTTACGAATGACTCTCAGGAACGCAACTCGTTCTACACGTGTTTATTCGGAAAATAAAGCACACTCGCTCTCAATTTCCATGATTTTCCTTGACTGTCAGTGAAATTCCATGACTTTTCAGACTTGGAAAAGTATTGTAAAATTCCATGACTTGCATAACCCATATAAACGCAACCTCCAGCAAAACCGGAAGGGGACTAATAAAGGTTCAATGGGATGGTTTATAAGGGTGATGTTAAGGAATGCTTCTGCACTACTTCAGTAACACAAAAATTTCGGATTTTTTTTTTTAAAACGATCTTTAAAATAATTTTATTAAAATAGAATTAACTACACAGGGTATCGTGTTACCTCACCCCACATCAGTGTGGATTGACTTGGCAAGCATGTATTAAAAACAAGATCCTTCAGTGAAAGTCACAGGTAAATATTTTGTTTCATTCATTTCGTTGCTCTCCTTTCACTTAATGCAACTTGAATAAAAAGAAAAAAATAAGAAAATCATTTATCAAGTCACACTTGATATTACTGGAAGGGAAAAAGATGGAGGAACAAGTTCAAACAAGAATGGCACTCAGTAGGCCACATACCTCCACGAGGCTGAACAGTTTACGTTTTGTATCCCACGGATAGGCCGGTTCTGCATTCAAACCTCCACAATCTAATTGGCTTGTTCTTGTCACCTACCCAGCTCATCCACCAAGTTTCGTCCAAACCCGTCCACAACTTTGATATATCGTGCTATGCAGTGCGCTCCATAAGTATTGGAAAAGTGAGGTCAAATTTGTTATTGCGATATACTCCAAGAAATTTGGATTTGAGATCAAAAGATGAACATGAGGTAAGAGAACAGAAGGTCATCTTTTGTATCTCAGTATTTTTTATACATTTATGTTTTCCCATTGTATAACAATAGCATTTATGTTCAGTCCCCCC
This sequence comes from Myxine glutinosa, assembly GCF_964187855.1. Classification (NCBI taxonomy): domain Eukaryota; kingdom Metazoa; phylum Chordata; class Myxini; order Myxiniformes; family Myxinidae; genus Myxine; species Myxine glutinosa. The sequence goes on along the minus strand of NC_136264.1, from coordinate 135,190,990 downwards.
ATTTTAGGTAGGCAAAAGTATTGGAACAAATGACCAACAGATGTTTCTTGTTGCATTGTTTGTTCACACAAAAGAGGTGTGAATTCTAGGTTTTAGTCTTTGCTTGCCTTTGGAGTCTGCCTTGCATAAACCAACATGAAGATCATAGAACCATGAAAGAAAAGCAAACTATTAATAAGCTAAAATAACAGAATAATTCAATTAGAACCATACCACAAACACTGAAAACACAATTGAGAAAATACAACAATTTGGAATATCTTTAAAAAGAAAGAAACCTCTAATACTTAGCAATAAACAGCCAGGTCAGCCAAGGAAAACAACTGCAGTAGATGACAAACATGGGGGCAATACCCCTGGCGCTCACCTGGGAGAATAAACAGTATACTACACTGGCTAAAGGCATAAACCAATTTCAATGGTTGCTAGAAGACAGGGAAGCATGAAGAATCATACTAACATAATCATAACACTTTAAACAAACGATACCTATTTTGGGGGACAACACCCCAGTAGACCGCTCAGGACTCTATTTTTTTTTTTAATGATGTGAACAAACGTTGGTACAGCACAGGTGGTGAAGGTTGTGGTCCAGTTTCATCAAAATCATGGGTGTAGTCTCAGAGGAAAAAGCAAATTCCTATTTTGGGAGAGTCAAACCTAGATCTACTTTGACACCCGGTAGACCCCCTTAGATCACGATTTTTTTTAATGCTGTGAACAATCTTTAGTCACAACAAAACAAATATCATTTGTGCCAAGTTTGGTCACAATCCCATCAGCAGTTTCGGAGAAGAGGTTGCAAGTGTTTACGGACTGACAGAACACGCCATCGCATAAGCTCCCCTGAACATCATTCCAGGTGAGCTAATATCATCAAAGCTATGAAGAAAAACGCTAAAAGAACTGTCAGTGACATCACCAACAACCTCCAGAGTGCAGGGGTGAAAGTATCACAATATACCATTCGCAGAAGACTTTGACAGCAGAATTACAAAGACTACACCACAAGATTGCAAACCTCTCATCAGCATCAAAAATAGAAAAGCCAGATTAGAATTTGACAAGTAAAGAGGTGAGGCAGTAGAGTTCTGGAACAAAGTTTTATGGACAGATGAGACAAAGATAAACCTTTACCAAAGTAATGGAAAGGTGAATGCACAGGGAAAGGAAGGAACTACAGTGTTTGTAGTTTCATTGGGTGGACAATCCAATCCAAAGCATACTACCTAATCTGTGAAATATGGCGGAGGTCAGGTCATTGCTTGGGCTTGCATTGCTTTCTCTGGAACTGACTCACTATCTGCATTGATGCAAATTCATTCTGCTGCTGCCATCATTATTTGCAAGTGTACAAACATTTTGTCTGCCTATGTACAAGATTGGGCGGTACTTCATCATGTAGCAAGCAAATGACCCAAAACACTGCCAACACAAAGGAATTCACCATGGGAAGAAAGTGGAAGGTTTTTTTTTTTTTAAATACTTGGGATAAGGCTCGTAATAGAGGTGACACGGACAGACACACATGACAACAACTAAACACAGCCACAGAGTGGGGAGGGGGTGTGGGGGGGGGGGGAATCATTGAGCTGGGGGGAGGGGCAATCACCGAGCTGGGGGCCAACAACTCAACCATGTGCTGAGAACATACACAATTTATATTACATCTTATTTTTAGACTGGCCAAGTCAATCTGCCGAGTTAAATCCAATGGAGAATGCATTTCACTTGCTGAAGAGGCAAATATAAAGTCAGAAACGACAAAAAAACAGAACTGAAAATGGCTGCAGTAAATGTTTGGCAAAGAATCTCAAAGGGAGATACCAAGAGTTTAGTGATGTCAATGGGTCACAAACTCAGTGCAGTAATTGCATTAAATGGATATACAACCAAAAACTATTATACTACTTTCATTTACTTTACATTAATCTGTTCCAATACTTAGGCTTTCCTAAAATGGGGAGACTGAACATAAAAAGTGATATTGTTCTGCAATTTAATATATATACAGTGGAACCTTGACTTACGAGTTTAATTCGTTCTGTGACCGAGCTCGTAACTCAAATTGCTCGTTTCTCAAATCAAATTTCCCCATTAAAATGCATTGAAATGCTATTAATCCGTTCCAGCCCGCCAAAAACCACACCAATTTTTTTTTAAATATACAGTATATATAAAAATATCTCGCGCTTTATATTTCACCTGTATGCAGCATACAAGTTGGCAGGATGGCCTGGACTGGAGGTACGCACACTTGACTCTAAAGTCTAAACTGTCCAGCCTGGGTTTGAATCCCGACCCAGCGACACCTGTCATGGGTGAATCACAGACAGGGTGATTCATCAATGTGTGTACCGCTAAACTGGGCGCCCCGTTTGCGTCCCATTAGTTGTTGGATGTTAAGGATCTCACCGTGTTTTCCACAAAGAGAAGGCGAGCTATCGCCGGCACTCTGAACAAGTTGTGGCCTGGCATGGCATGAACATGAAAACATGAACATGAACATGAAATGTTCGACATGAACATGAAATTTTCCAAAATAACCAAAACGCGAAAACAAAAATGCAGCGCTATACGACAGAGATACTGTACTTGCACGGCAAGATAACCACGTGACCGGAACCCACCTGGCGGCGTAAACTCAAAATAACCAACATGCGAAAACAAAAATGCAGCGCTATACGACAGATACTGTACTTGCACGGCAAGATAACCACGTGACCGGAACCCACCTGTCGGCGTAAACTCAAAATAACCAACATGCGAAAACAAAAATGCAGCGCTATACGACAGAGATACTGTACTTGCACGGCAAGATAACCACGTGACCGGGTGGCGAAAGCTCGTAACTCAGATCTCGGCTCGCATCTCAAAGCAATAAACCGCCCGAGCGACGGCTCGTATCTCGAAAAACTCGTAAGTTGGGGCACTCGTAAGTCAAGGTTCCACTGTATATATGATGATGATGTCCTCTTCGTGGGATATATATATATATATATATATATATATATATATATATATATATATATATATATATATATATATATATATATATATATATATATATATATATATTGTCATGCGAATCCCTCCGGTTAATACCAGAGAACGCGGATGACCAGAACGGCTTTAATGGAGGCGACGACCAACTCGGTTTGTGCTATCAAACGCGGGAAGAAGAAGGGAAGAGGAAGAAGCGGGAAAAGCGCTTAGCTGGAGCGCGCCGACTGCAGCTCCGGTCCTGTCGGGAATTAACGCACTCGAACACCGAATTAGAATGTACAAAAATAAAGATTTATTCACGGACCCGATACAATGGAACGCGACGGTACGGTAATCAAATAATGGTCCGAACTTGAAACACACCAGACTTAACAGGACACAAGAATGAATGAATGGAAAATAAAGCGTATGGCATGTATGAAATGTGGTGCGTCTTAACTGTCCGTCTTGTCGTGTCCGCCGTCCAAACGCGGTTCCGTTCGGCCCCGCTCGTGCGCGACCGGCCTCGAACGACCCGCTCGCCCCGGCCTCAAATGTTCAGCGGCACGCCTCGCTCCAAACTCCAAATCGATCGCACACGAGGTCCCGCCCGCTCACAGCACCAAAAGCACCGAGCACCGCTCCAAGCACCACGGAGATGGCAAACCAACGACCACCAAGACCTCTCAAGACCAAGAAGGGAAGCGCAGAGAGCACAAGGAGCTAGAGCTAGAGCTGCTAAAATGTCGTGCAGCGCCGTTTTATAACCTGCCTCGACTCTCATCCAATGTTCTGTTTTGCTGGCGTGGTGTCATTGGCAAAGTGCTTCCCGCACCAGTATTGCTCGCCGCGATTGGCTGGAGGTTCGCGCCTTCCGCGCAAACCAATCACACGTCCCCTGCAGCGTGGTCATAGCTCGTGTCACTCGATCTTGCTAGGCCTGCCGGAGCTGGAGCTGGCAGCGGCCATCCGGCAGTGCCCCGATCTGGCTTCCTGCCTGTTTCCCAAAGCCGTTGTAAGGGAAGGGGATTTCATTACTGCGTGTACTAAAGGGGCCTATCTAAGTGTTTATATGTGCATGCATTGCCATAAGGGACAAGGGAATGATTACCAGGTCGACACACAGGGGCGTTATCTTATTCCTTACACTATTTAACACCCGAACATCCTGGTATGTTCACAGGTATATTCTTATCCCGACAAACCGCCTAAAAACACAGAAATTACAGGGTAGATTCCCTATCGCGACAGTCGAATACCTACCTATACAGATCTATCTGGCTCTAGATATTCCTTTACCCCACCGACATAATATATATATATATATACACATATATATACATATTGTTGCGGATCGCGGACAGATGTTATATTGACCGAGCGGTGGTGTATTACCGCGTCCGAACAGTTACTCCCCGATTAGAACCCGATCCCGCCCGATTCCACTCGAACGTTGGCC
>NC_136264.1:135004046-135179046 GCF_964187855.1 Myxine glutinosa | reverse complement strand
ATATTGACAGCCAGCACCTCCCATGCAGGTAAAAGCACAAACAAATATTCCTCAGTTATTTCTTCAGTGTCCTGTTTAGAAGTTAGGGAAGTGAATCATATTTCTGTGACAAATATGTGTTGCACATGTGTGCAGATAGGGTTTTGTTCCCTTTTCCCCCCCTTTTCTTTTTATCTCTATTTTCCATTCACTTATATTTCTCCATCTTGCTATTTTCTAACATTCTCTTACATTTCACACCATTCTCCAACATCCACTTCATTACACAATAGACAAAACCAACAAGCAAACCATTCCCTGCACCCAAGCACTTGCAAACCATTGCCTCACGATGTCGGCAGCACCAGAGCGAAAGCGAAACACACGTTCACACAGGGAAGCAAGCGGATGGAAGTTGCTGTAAGATGCTAGAACATTCCACCCTTTAAACTATACCCCTATGCACGACGTGAATGGGGCACAGTTGGGCCAACGAGGAGCTAGCGGAGGAAAGAACAGAGACAATGCTTGAGTTTCCAACAACTTTGATAGAGCACCCACCCTAGAGGTAAAAATGAAATAAAAGTGCAGAATTGATGCAATTCTCTGCCTAAAAGAACCTCATTGGAATGAGAAACCAGAGCAGTTTTCCATGCAATCTTCACAATCGCAGTTCAAGTCCGCACTTCTCTTGCTTTCTTTCGTACCTCATCTCTTTTTACCTGCTCATTTCATCACGTATGCTCCTCGGATCACACAGCTTCTTCTTCCTAGTCTTTCTTTTTACCTCACACTCGCTCCAGCGGCTGTGAAACGACACACCGTTAGAGTCATTGGCACCAGATAGCTCCGCGCTGCCTTCCCAAAGAGTGCATAAGCCCCTCATCAGGTGGACGAATCCTTAAGCATAGCTGCCAAACATGTCGGACTGACGGGGCTGCGGAGGTTTGAGCCAACATCAGAGCACAGCAGGAAGAGAGCAGGAAGGAGCCGCATGTAGTGGGTTCTGTCGTGGGGATGTGGCAACGGTCATTTCAAGCAAAGCAATCGCAGGTTTGCTTGGGCGTGTACCAGACCCAAATATCTATTTATACCTCTGAATCCTTTAAATCACCATATCCTCCAGCTCTGTGTTCTTCCACAGTGTATAGATCCCATTAGTGTATTCTGTGGAAAGTGAATGTTGTAAATGTACCAGGGCGGTTATATTCGGTAGTAGTAATGGTAAAAGTGTATACGTGTATGTGAATATGCCCGTTTGCTTTTGCTTGTACTGCCTTTTATCGATTTTCCTGCCATTTCTGAACGCAAAATATCCCACCATTTTCTCATTCATTCCTCACCATCACTTCTCCAATAATCTGCTCTTTTGCATCTGTAATAAATTAAATGAACTGTTTGTGTTCTTGATTTATCCTGCTTGCACTTTATCTGAAATAGCATTCTCAAGGCAATTGGTGAGTTTCCAATTGTAGTGGTAGTCTACATATAGCGACGCATGGCATTGGTTCACTCGGCCAAGCAATTAACCGCTGCATAGTCACTGGCACGGTTCCCTGTCTGCCACACTTAACTCACTGGCACGGTAAACCGACTTTGGACAAGAAGATCCGGCCCGAGTTAAGGGATGTAAAGGGCATCCGTGGTCTCTCGGGAAACACCATCCTCCAGAGTTATCCGGAGGCAACGTCCGTAACAATATTGTGTGTCCAATCTCAGTACGTGTCTGTACTGCAGTAGATTGCAATCATAAAAAATTGGCAAAAACCCATCTCTACAAGAAAACATTTTAATAACTTACACATTTGATTCCTGAAAAATAAGCATCTGCCATGCTCTACATGCAATGTTTGTTGAAAGAATCGTTGCAGATTAGATGAAATGTTTTTTGATTTTTCTTTTTTTTGATTAAAAACTTTTTTTTAAATGTTTGTTCTACATATATTAGCAATATGTGGATATATTTTATATGGTCTAGACTAGACTTGTGTCTGGACTGTAGAATCTAGACCAACGTTGCATGGTGTTCAATAGGTTTGCCAGTGAATCATAGCCATACGTACATCTGAGCTTGTCAAAATTAATACCCAATTTTTCTCCATGTAAATGGGTAACCTACAGCACCTCCTCGTAAAAGTTGCTAAATTATGACAAGTCATAATTTTGTCACAGCAACATTTATGACATCAGGAATGTAAAGACATGGCCAGATTTTTTTTTTAAATTAGACTTGCTTAGAAGAAAACTACTAATGCAGGGCATTGCAGGGCATTGCAGGGCATTGCAGGGCATTGCAGAGCATCCCATCTCACCATCCCAGATTTGACATGGCCCAACAATCGTTATTCCTCATTTACATTGACCAACCATCTAGATGCTCAGCATAAATAAAAATTAAGATATCTACAGGCGATAAACTTTATCAAGACAAGGTCAAGGAGAAGAGAAACAAACAAAAAAAAAATTGAAAATGCAAATAGGAGAAAGGAAACTTCAGTTAGCTTATTTGGTTGGAGGCAACGCACCAATGAAGGCTGCCATAGTAAATATCATGCCGATAAAGAAAATGAAGACTTCGAGTCTCCTCGGGCAATGATGGCATGTTTGCCATCATATTGCCTTTCTACGCGGACCATTACCCTGGTAAGGGGGGGCTGACAGGTACAACACCTTGCACACAGGTGACCTGGGATTATGCAAGGCAGGGGAATCCATCTCCCTGAAGCATCAGAAGACAACCACATACCCTTTAAAAGGAAAACAAGGAAGAAGGAAAAAGCATTCTTTTCTACTTATGGAGGGTACTGTATATCATAACTAAGCTGAAACACACTGCTACAACTATTGAAGTGTTGCTCAAGATTTGGGAACATGGTGTTTGCCAAACTTTTGCAGATTATCAAACCAGACCTTAAAGGAAAGGGCATTTGACATGAGTAGCGCACGACACCACTACCATGAATTCCTCAAGCAGCACATGCCGGAAGAAGCAGCAGTGGCATACAAGGGATAACCAAAAGAGATTTGAAACACGATGCACCTAAATTGTACATGGTCTCCATGTTGGATAACAAACTCGATATGGTCATCATGCCCAAGGATGTACAAATTCCTGATGTCAATGCTTTGGCAATTACTGTATGACATATCTGACACAGTTAGCTGCAAACACAAAGTTGATGTTGATGCCAGCTTATAATCTCCAGAAGTGGTTCTTGTCCACACAGCAATGTTGCTACTCTCCAACCTGAAGTCGCTCTAATGGATTACGAGCCAACATCGAGTCTAGACCTCAAGGCCTTTAGAATAATTGGCGTCTCCCAAGATGGAGCCGATTCTGAGGGTCTTCCTCTTTCTCACCGCAGGCAAGTTGGTGGTCTGTCTTCTACAGACTCCTATCCAGCATTGTATCCCATCCCCTGCTATGTCGCCAAAATATTCCTGCAGGACACAAAGTCTTTCCGCAACCCACTTCGTGAAATATCCAAAATCAAGGCACTCTTGCTCACCTTCACGCTTTCATGTCTTTCCTCCCATCCCCCACCCTCTCCTCTGGAACAATCTCCCACACCCTCTTCAATCCCACTCTTCCCTTCATGTATTTATAATAGCTGTTCACCACAGTCTCGTATCTTTCCCATTCCAAAACCATGATTTTTTCTACCCCCATTAATCTACCCTAAACCCACCTCCTTCAAAATTTCCTGTTTTCTTTCCTGATGGCCCCTGTGGTGTCCATCATGTTTAATCCTATGTACCCCACCTTCTCTCTTCCACAGAACTCCTGATGTCCTTGTTCCCTACGGTTGTGGTGCTTCCCTCTCTCACCACTCTCGTCTCCTGCTTCTTATGTTATATGTTATATGTGTTAGCTCCTATATGAGCCTCAACCTAATATACCAAAAAATGTTTGTGCCCGATGTCATTTTACACATTCCATCACTGGCTTTGTGGGAAAACTGGCCACAATTGATGGTGAACAATGGCCATACAAAAGAAAGCAACGAGACCCTTCAGACATATTACTGCTTGACAGACATAGCAACAGCATTCGTTTCATCTTATGGCCAACATAAAACACCCAGGCATGTTAGAATGGGAATCAGTATTCATGAAGTGAAAAATGAGAAGTAGTGAGAGTACTAAACAAGACAGGGCAAGCCAAGCATCCTCAAAAGGCGGGCCACGGTCTACATTTGGACCACAGGCATAATCAGTCCAGACCAAGAGGAGCTGTCAATGGATCAATATCACCGTGGGTCAGTCCATTGAAATTCAACGAATATTTGGGGGGGGAGGGACTGTGGAGGAAGTTCATGCACTCATATGACCAAATCTGAAGTCTAGGCTCTGTATTCAATATAGTTTTTCATGTGGCCATTTTATTGTGCAGGTTAGGTTTCAAACCTAGCTCGAAAATTGTGGCAGTCATTTTTACCTGCGCCCACCAAAGCTGGACGGAGGTTGTGTTTTCACCTCTGTTTGTTTGTGTAGAGGATATCTCAAAAGGTTGTGGATAGATTCAGATTAAGCTTGGTGGACAGGTTTGGTGTGTGGCAAGGACGAAATGATTAGATTTTGGTGAAGACACGCATACAATGATTTTTTTCAGCGATTCTTCACCTTTCATAGGGCCAAAAACGATATTCATCAACAACAACAAGCATTTTAAGGCCATTTTCCCTTCTAGAGCGGGGGTTAGCCTTGCGGTCCCCATGGCAATCTTCTCCATTTTGCCCTATTTTCTGCATCTCTCCTTGTTAACCCCCTTGCCCGCATTTCTTCTTCCACCATCTTTAGCTAAGTCTCTCGGTCTTCCCCGTCCTCTACTTCCTTCTACATTCATTTCCATCACTCTTCTCAACCAGTCACTTTCATCCTTCCTCAACACATGACCAAACCATCTCAACCTGTTCCTCTTCACAGCATCAATCACAGGCTCTATTCCCATCATCTTTCGCAATTCATCATTTGTCTTCCTCTCTCTCTCAACGATACGCCGCACATCCACCGAACCATTCGCATTTCCACCCTTCGTTGCTGCTCTACGTTCATTACCCATTTCTCGCTCCCATAAATCATAACACTTCTCACACATGCAGCATACACATTTCCCTTCAACTTCAATGACACTCCCCTCATCAGCACGCCACTCAGTTCCCGAAACTTCTTCCATGCACATCTCACTCTAGCAATCGTTGCCGAGTCTGATCCACCTTCTCCATTCAGCACGTCTCCGAGGTAGCAAAATGTTTTCACACCTTCCAGCTTCACGCCGTCTCCAAGATCCAAATCAACATTTCCTCCATCTGCAGCTCCCTCTGTGCACACCTTACATTTGAATGTAGCTGCCACACTGGTTAATGACCCTCTCAGACCACTGCATTTTTGATGAACCCACTCAGCGCACATTGTACATTGAATACGAGTTCACTCCGACACCCTTCCTGCACACAGCACAGGGCCACTTCCCAGTTCTTTCTACCTCACCACATGCTTTACCACTTGCCATCACCTTAGTCTTTCCAATATTCACCTTCAGACCTTTTGTCTCCATACATTCCTTCCACTTGTTCATCTTTTCCTTCAGTGCATCCATACTTTCCGCAATAAACACCAGATCATCTGCATACAACAACTCCCACGGTAAACTCTCCTTTACGTTGAGGCAGCACCTCCATCACAGCTACAAATAGTAGTGGACTTGGTACCGACCCCTGATGCACTCCCACCTTCACCTCAAACTCACCACTGTTCCCGTCCTTCGTCCTTGCAGCTGTGTGCGCTCTTTCATACATTGCCATCGGGGCCAAAAAACGATATACAGCCCAATATTTCAAAAAGTTGTGGACAGATTCAGACAAAACTTTGTGGAGGAGTTGGGTAGGTGAAAATAACAAGCCAATTCGATTTTGGAAGCCCAGATCCAGATGTGGTCTTAGTGGGACACAAAACAAACCAGCCTGGCAGATGTATGCACTCACTCTACAGAGTGCCCTTCTAGTTTGCCTGAAATTGTATATATACATGGAAGCCTGAAATTTTTTCTGTGGCAGCAAAATATCAATTTTCACAAGCCACATTGAGTGCACAGACAGCTCAATTCTCATAAAGGTGCAAGCCATCTTTATGAGCAGCCCTGTTTGAGACCTTCTAAACACATTCCTAGATTACAGACTCTCAGCTTCTCCCTCCCACGACAAATCCTGTCCACCCAATGGTTTTGTAATCGTTCAATACCACAATCATGTGCTTATTGATTTTGGAGGGACACCCTCCTAATGTCAGAAAAAAATAATTTTTGAGACCATCAGTGGAGCAAAATCACCTGTGGGTGTATTAGCTGAATCTTAAAACTGGTCACATTTTGGAGCTACCGATACGTAGTTTGTGTGTGCCAAATTGCATCATCCTTATGTTATAACAGTCCATTATTGAACAAAGTGCACCATGATGAACGATAACTCTGTAGGTAGCAGGTGTACAATTTCATAAAATGTACCCATTTTGGCACATTCCGTAATGTTAAACATATTTATTTATAATAATTAAAATATATATATATATATATATATATATATATATATATATCTCCATACATTCCATACATTCCTGATACATTCCATACATATATCTCCATTCTCCATACATTCCATATATATATATATATATATATATATATATATATATATATATATATATATATATATATATATATATATATATATATACATTATATAATTTAAGAATGCAATTTTGTTTTTTACATGAATAGTCTTCGTTTTCCATTTCACTTAATTACCAACAATAATAAATAAATAAACAAAAAACGTCATGCGTAGCACGATACTTGCAAAATACGCCCTCCCCCAAAAGTTTACCATTGATACAGCAAATTGTCCATTTCATGAAGATTTAAATTTACAATCTTGATCAAAGCTCGGGTCAACAGGATGAAAAGTGACGATTTTAGAAATTTGGCCCATGTTGACCTTTTGGCCTATGTTGACCTCAAGAACACTTGGTGGTTGAAGTCAGTGACCAGATATGCAAGTCCTCTTCAAATTTCAAGTCAATCAGATGAAAATTGAGGATTTTAGAAATTTGGCCTATGTTGATCTTTTGGCCTATGTTGACCTCAAAGATACTTGGTGGTTGAATTCAGTGACCAGATATGCAAGTCCTCTTCAAATTTCAAGTCAATTGGATGAAAATTGAGGATTTTAGAAATTTGGCCTATGTTGACCTTTTGTCCTATGTTCACCTAAAATATAATTTGTGGTTGAATTCAGTGACCAGATATGCAAGTCCTTTTCAAATTTCAAGTCAATTGGATGAAAATTGAGGATTTTAGAAATTTGGCCTATGTTGACCATTTGGCCTATGTTGACCTCAAAAATGCTTGGTGGTTGAATTCAGTGACAAGATATGCAAGTCCTTTTCAAATTTCAAGTCAATTGGATGAAAATTGAGGATTTTAGAAATTTGGCCTATGTTGACCATTTGGCCTATGTTGACTTCAAAAATTCTTGGTGGTTGAATTCAGTGACAAGATATGCAAGTGGTCTTCAAATTTCAAGTCAATCGGATGAAAATTGAGGATTTTAGAAATTTAGCAAAGTTGGTGACCTTTGGCCTATGTTGACCTTTTGACCTATTGACCCCAAAAACAATAGGCTTCTGGCATTTGACCAACTCTACCATTTGGTGAAGTTTGGTGAAGATCGGTTGAAAATTGTGACCTGTAGGCCGGTGACAAACAAACAAACAGACAGAGAGTCACAAACACAACCGACCAATATACTTGAAAAATCTTCGATTTTGCAAGTAATAAAAAGGGACAAGATCAGCTGTAACAATAATCATAGAAAATCTTTTGTGTATGAACATTATCGTTGGAGCTCATACTTGTTGCTGTATTTGAACCTGGGGGAGTAACTGCTGAAATGCATCCGTCTGGGATCCACAACATCTTTGCTCCTTTCACATTTCTCTTCATTCATTCTAAATCTTGCTTTTTCTTCGTTTCTCTCTTTCTGTCTTAGAAGTGAATGCTTGCAGAAAGTTTTCTGTAAAGCTCACTTGGCTGTATCTGGGTGGGTTTGAGGGTAAAGGAGTAGCAGCCAAAACCCAAATCCCATCTATGTCCCTCCTGATAAACGACTCTATCTTTGTTTGCTTTTTCGAGTCCCTTGTGACGACTCCAACGCAGTATTTGGCCTTCCATTTGATTATTCAGGTGAAAATCCGATTTAAAGGCAAAAATAAAACCAACGTACTACTTTCAAAACTTGCATCCACCCTTGTGATGTTCCTCATCTGTACCAACCATTGAAGAGCAATAAATAATTTCTAGCATGTGAAGTAGTCTAACACCTTAAATTGTCCTTTTTTTTTCATTTTGACACATACACGAATAGAAATGAAGTTCAGTTTGAATAACAACTTTAAAGCATCAACAATGGCAATTCTAAGTTGTTAAAAGGTAATAGATCCATCCCAACCTTCATGAACAATGCGAATTAAACAACAGTGTTTTCATTAGCAGATTTACCAGGTGGTGAACACCACCTCTCCATTGTAACTACGAAGTAGACTTGTTCAAAAGCATCTTGAGCATAGCCACAACGAGGGCGGCACTGTCAAAGCCACGTTAAACAAATATTAATATTGTTACAGACGCGGCTTTTAGATGTTATATTGACCGAGCGGTGGTGTATTTAACCGCGTCCGAACAGTTACTCCCCGATTAAAACCCGATTTCACCCGACGTTGACCAGATCGCCCCACGGATATTCAATCGGGAAATCTCTAAAGCGATCGCAAGAGAATGAAAAAGAAGAAGAAGAATACGGAGGAAGAACAGATTTATTATACACACACAAGCAAAGGATGGAAGAAACAGTGACACAGCGAATCCTTAACTTACACTATTCATTTTTACTTAGCCCCAAGACAAACGAGCAGGACAGGACGTTCACACTTACGCAGGGGATAATGCAGGCAGGTAAGGCTTGAGATGGAGGCAAGGTCGGGAGGCCGCCGGTCGCAATTCCTCGCGGTTTTGGCGGGAAACCCTCCGTCGCGTATCCACTGCGGGAGACGCCACGCGCTGGTTCGGCACACCTGCTCCTCTTCTTGGGGCGGGGCCGTCTCCCTCCTTTCAGCGCGTCTGTCCAAAGCTGGTCTCCTTGCCGAGTACCTCTCCTCTTTGGCTTGGAGCGTTTCGCATCTCACCGCCTCTCTTTGGTGCAGCCTCGTTGCTCCTCTCCAGCTCATCTCTCAAAGCAGTCCCCTGCAGGCGCTTTTATCACCTCGGGCGAAATCAAGCCGCCGACTCCGAGGGCACGCCTACCGGGTCACTCACCGCGGTGTTGATTGGCTGTTAGGGCCGGTTCACTCCTTCCCTCTTCTGACGAGGTGGAGACACGCCTTTCTTCTCCAACCTTACCTCGTGGCCAATGGTGGTTGAAGAGAAAAACCGACCAAAATGCGGAAGGCAAATGGAAGGGAGGTTTTGGGGAAATTGGAAGGGCCTACGCTTATTTTGTTTGATACAATGCAAAGTCAATCTAGTGGGAAAACACATACTTAGCCTACATGGAATAAGGAAATACACTATTTAAAAGATATATCGTGACCTGCGTGTATATTCCATGCAATTAACTAGGACGCTGACTGCGACCATTATTTACATTAACAGGGTGGTACCGTACGTTTGTAACGTTCACATTGTAACGTTTTCACATTCGTTACACTTCCTCCAAAATTGTTACACTTCTCAAAAAACCGTTACACTTCCCAAAATCGTTACACACTTCTCAAAATCGTTACACTGCACCCCCCTTTCTTCAGGTCCGTCCTCGGACCTATTAAACTTTAACTTAGTGTGGCACGTAGGTGTAATTCCCTCTACAATTAACCTGACCCTGAGTGTGACAATTTTAAAACACAAATAAGTATGTCCCCCTATTGCATTGCATCCTGTCTAACAGACTCAAGCCCACAGCTAACCGAATTACGGGATTATTCTCAAACTACACATTTACGGTGGGGAGCATTATTTACAATGACGTGATTTCTTATTTACAACGCAACCCAGGACCTGTGTTTTTCTTTTTTTTCTTTTTTTTTTTTTTAGGGAACAAGAAAAAGAAATTCCTGTTGGGAGGGAGGAGACAGCACGCATTGCATCGATGCACCAGTACCAGTACCACCAAAGCACCCAAAAGCACCAAACACCACAAAGCACCCAAAAGCACCAACCAGTGCGCAGTCACCATGGCTCATAATAAACACAACAAAAGAACTGGTGGTGGTCTTCTCTTTCTCTGCTGGGCCGATGTTCTTCCCGACGTCTTCTGGCTTCATGCGGCCTATTTGGACATAATAAAAAGCACAACTTGTGTCCATTTTTATTTAGGGCCTCAGGGGCCAACTAAGGGTGGTCCATCTGTTTGGCAGAGGTGCCACCTTACCGAGGTCCGCAAGCAAGATTCCCTGGCCACTATGGCCGGTTTCCAACAGAGGTGCCCTGCCCCAGAACCTGGGGTCCATCAAGTGGTACTTGGCCGCAGAACAGCGGTCCATAAAGTGGTACATCAACGCAATGCATGCTGGTTCTGGGAATCTCGGGCGCACAATGGCCACCTCATGCACGCTCCCATCAGCACCCAATGGCGCACAGGTCATGTGGGAGACAAAAGAAAGACAATTGAGCGAGGGGTAAGGTCACAAGGGTACACGTCAATAAGGCAATGCAAGGTGAAATGCGTACGGAGGCCGAAGTGAGAAAGCTCGTCCCTACCGTACGTCACCCCCCTGTCACCTACCCTACCCTTGTTCTCACCCCATATGTACAAAAATCTACACATTTACAAATTCGTCACTACTGTCACGTCTTCCCCATATTTCCCCTATACCAAATTCGTCCCCACAATCCCTTTACTTCAAAATTTGCCATCACCAAATTCATCATCAATCCTCATAAGGAGGCAGAGATGGAACATCAAAGCACAATGTCACACCCACGTCATGATGCGTCTCACAATCCAAACATTTGCATCATAAAAAATAATCAAAACATGGCATGGTGTGGAGTACCTGTCACCTCAGGTGAGTGGATGCAGATGGTGCGAGGAGATCCTTCATCCTAACTATCCTCTAAATGACTTTAACACACTTTACACTACCCGGGGTCTTTCCCTGCCAATCCATTGGCCAACTTACACTATGGGTTCTAATAACCAATCTTTTCTACCCCCGCTAATTCACCCCAGATCCACCTTGTTTGAAATTCCAACTTCTTTCCTGGAAGTCCTGGCAGTGTCCATATGTTTTATACCTCTCCCACCGCCCCCTTCCCACGCCCCCCCCCCCCCCCAAGCCCTCGCCCTCTCTCAGATCTCTCGACGTCTCCATGTCTCTCGGTCACTGCTCTCAAATGTTGTGTTTGTGTCCTTCCCCCTCTCTCCCCATCTTGTCTACCGCTCCCTATGTTATATGTTTTATGTGTCGGTTTGTCTTTCTGTGTGATTAATGTTCGCTCTTTCACGAGCCTCGACCTTGTATACAAAAAAAAAAAAAAAAAAAAAAAAAAAAATTCCCATTGGCCAAACTGTGGTGCTCCTCAATTTGGGGTCTCACTCCCCCCGATTCATCTCCCGGTGCTCTAGCACAATTTCTGGGCTGCGACGTGTACCTCTCCCAACAGGTCTACCCACCTGCACACCTCCACCACTGTAGTTGCCACCCGAGCTTACCTAGCTCCTCACCCTAACCTAACTACCTGGGGACAGCCCCTCTCCTGGCTCTGTCACCCCATGGTGCCCTCTGGCACTGGGCTACCCGGGTCCGTCCTCCGGATCCTCGGGCCCCATTCACAACAACTACTACCGGCTCCCAGAGCCCACCTGCGGCCTCACCTGGCCGACATCCTCACAGTGGTGGAGTGCCCAAACCAACTACTCACACTAACAGGCTACACGCCCAGCCATTTCCACAACACCAACGCACCCATCCACATACCATTCTGTCACCCGCACCACAGATGCCAATATCCAACCACAATTTACCTGTACCCTCTACCTAACACTTACACTACCCGCCCCGGGTATCCGTGATGGGGGTCCACTCTTCCCCCATTCACACCTTCGCACCATCCACTCCACTCCACAATTTCCACCATTCTCACTCCACGACCATCCATTTCACTACTCCATACCATTTATTCCATACAGCCACATACACCTGTTCAGTTGCACACCTGTGCAATCACACCTGTTCCATTCTCACCTGTTCAATCCTCACACACACGGCATCATCTCAGCTAACTACTCCCCTCTGAAACTTGCGCTTCCCAGTCGTCCCTTTAAACTATTGCGCTCCCACGTCATTATCATCCCTACTAATCTACCTGCGTCCCCACTACAGGTATCAGTCACTAACTAACCTTAACGTCACCTAATGTCAATCTCTTCTAGATCCCTATCATTATCCAAGCCCTCCCTGGCTCGGTTGTCATAGCCACCCCATAAACTATTGCGCATTTGCCCCCACATGGGAAGGATGGTGGATTTGCCATCCCACCACATCGGGGGTCTCTCACTACCAATTTCGCTCGTCCAAATCCAACAATTCAAAAATTTTCCATTTACTGCCAATTCTATTCACTTTTCTAAATTTCGTTTTAAATCACTATCACTATCACCATCACCCGTCTACTTATTACATCCTCTCGGTGCGCCAATTCACATCTACAGCCCGGCTTCGTACAGCCGAGCAATGAACGCGAATTCTTTTGTGCTGGCGGCTGGATGCGTCCCGCATTCGGGGCATGGGCGGGGGCTAACCCGGGCCGAGATCCCACGCATCACCTCGGCGTGGGGCCATCCAATGTCCCGATCTCGACCTGCCGGCACGTCTCAACAAAACGTGGTCGCCATAACGACCCTTCCTATCCAGCTGCCCGCTCCGCCTAGTGGAGCCCGGCCGCGGCCGTTCCAAGCGAGGCATAGCGTGGTTCGCGTACGGCGGTTCTTTCGAAACCGCCGTGGTTCGGATCCCCGCTGATCCTCGCGGCACGCGAAGCTGCCCGACGCGCACCGAGGGCCTGATTCGGCTATAAGTCGTTCTAAACTCTACCCCGTCTAACGTCGATGCTTCACCTGGACGCTTACACCCCGCAGCCCGTTCCTTGCTCACACATCCAGCTGTGCCCATGCTCCTCGTACCTTTCCTTACACACCCAGGTACCCTCATTCCACTCACAGCCTTGGTCACACACCTGACCACCGAACACTTTGGCACACATTCGTTGCTCGCACACCTCACCAATACACCGCTTCGCGCCCCCTCCTCGGTCACCTCCTCTGTGACAATCACAGGTGTGCTCTCATTCGCACACCCAACCACGTGCCTCACTACCAACTCAAATGTGCCTTCCCACACACGCTCTACCATTCCAGGTGTGCATCCTTCCATCCCAGGTGTACATCCTCGCTCACCTGTCACAACCAACTCACGCTCCGTTTCACTCTCACTACTCTCACCTCCACTCTCGGTCGCGCACTCACCCTTACTTTCGACGGCACACTCTTTCCTCATGCACCCATCCGTTACACACCTTTCTCGCGCACACTCTCCCGTTACACCCTCTGTAACACTCACCACAGACGTACACTTTCTCGTTACATCCTCTGTAACACTCACCACAGGTGTACACTCTCTCATTACTTCCTCCGTAACACTCACCACAGGTGTACACTCTCTTGTTACTTCCTCCGTAACACTCACCACAGGTGTACACTCTCTCGTTACATCCTCTGTAACACTCACCACAGGTGTACACTCTCTCATTACTTCCTCCGTAACACTCACCACAGGTGTACACTCTCTCGTTACTTCCTCCGTAACACTCACCACACCGCGCTTCCCTGTGCTCCCTCGCACACGCGCTTCGACCAACTCACTCTTGACGGCACACTCACTCCTCGGCGTGCACTTTTTCCTCACACACCCCATGGTCGGACATTCTCGCACACCTCTTTTTTCGCACACCAGACCTGTCGCACACTTCACCAACGGCCTCTCACGAACACCCGGATCCAAACCAATCCCCAAGCCGACTGAAGCTTTCCTCACATCATATACATTGCCACTCACCTCCGTACTTCGTCTCACCTCCTCTGCCACCTGCAAACTTTTTATTTGGTTAGTGAGCATCACATCATGATTTGAACACAGACCTTGTACATATTCCATGACTTCCTCCTTTATCTCCCTCTTAGTTTCTGTCCGTCCCTTCTTAATTTCACTCACCTCTTCTCCCACTTCCTCTAATTTTTGTTTAACCTCTTTTATTTCTCGGTGCGTCTCCTCAAGTTCGTCCTCTAAGGCTACCGTGACCGTTTCTACGTGCGTCCTTACCTCCCGGTCCTTCGTCTCCATTGCTTCTGTCACCTCTTCCACCCTCATTGTCAGTTCCTCCCGTACCATCTGACATTGCCTCTGCGTCGCTATTAATTCGTTTTTAATTTCTTTTTGTGTCGCCTTTAACCCTCCTAGTACCGCAGTGTTCTGTTGAACCTGCTCCACTAACTTCGTTTGTCCCTCTGTCAGCTGTTCTACTCCTTTCGTCAGATCTTCTATTCCCCCCTGTAACTTTGCCGTATTATTTCTCACCTCTTTCTCTATACGCTTTTCGCCTCGCTTTACCTCCTCGCGCAGCCCCGAAACCTCCTCACTTACCCCTCTTCTGATCTCCTCTCCCATCACTTGCATCTCCTGCCCAGATGCCACCCTCATCTGCTCCATTTCCTCCCTGTGAGCATCCAGTTTGGTTTCTACCCCCATTCTGACCCCCTCTATCTGCTGCCCCATTTGGTTAACTTCCCTTTCCGCTTGGTCCCTCATGTCCCTCAATTTGCCTTCCATACTGTTTTCTAACCCCTCTAACCCACTTTTCACTCCCTCTATCTGATTCTCCTGGGCAGCCATTCTATTTTCTACCCCCTCTAACCCCTTTTGCATCCCTTCCATTTGATTTTCTTGAGCGGCCATTCTGTTTTCTACCCCCATTAACCCATTTCTCACCCCCTCTAACTGATTCTCCTGGGCAGCCATTCTGTTTTCCACCCCCGTTAACCCATTCTTTACCTCTTTTATCCCGTTGTCTAACCCCTCAAAATTTTTGTCGAACTTCCCAAATTTCTTGTCTAACTCCTCACCGGTACCCCTCGCTTCGTCCCTCATTACCCCCATTTGGTTTCCCATTACCCCCATCTTGGCTTCTAGCCTGTCCATAAGGGCCCCCATTTTTCTGCTTTCCATTTTCTCACTATCGTTATTTTTCTGCATTTCCACCATGAATTGGGTCATGAAGGCTTGCATTTGGGTCGCGCTCATTGGTTCCGCGACCGTGGCCCCCTCAACCACGTGCGCGAGGGCGCCATTTTGTGCGTCTGAAACCTCCGCAACCACATTGCCATTTTTCTCCTCCTCCCTTTCCTCCACATACATTTCCCCGAGGTCCTGGGTCGATTCCACCCTGTCTATCTCTCCCACCGACATCCGATCGCCTTGATTGTCCATGGCGCGATCTCAAAATTCGGGTTTTGCTTTATAAAACAAAATAAATTTCGGCAGCTTGTAATTTTGAGCGCGTTAAGCGCGCTTCGGGTCCGATTTCGGGTCCGATCTCCCTCCTCGACACCAATTGTTACTCTAATAGTACAATTGGTGTTCCAAAATTTGGGCCTAACAAATTTAGTCCCAGGTTCGAATCCAACTCCTCGACACCAATTGTTACTCTAATAGTACAATTGGTGTTCCAAAATTTGGGCCTAACAAATTTAGTCCCAGGTTCGAATCCAACTCCTCGACACCAATTGTTACTCTAATAGTACAATTGGTGTTCCAAAATTTGGGCCTAACAAATTTAGTCCCAGGTTCGAATCCAACTCCTCGACACCAATTGTTACAGACGCGGCTTTTAGATGTTATATTGACCGAGCGGTGGTGTATTTAACCGCGTCCGAACAGTTACTCCCCGATTAAAACCCGATTTCACCCGACGTTGACCAGATCGCCCCACGGATATTCAATCGGGAAATCTCTAAAGCGATCGCAAGAGAATGAAAAAGAAGAAGAAGAATACGGAGGAAGAACAGATTTATTATACACACACAAGCAAAGGATGGAAGAAACAGTGACACAGCGAATCCTTAACTTACACTATTCATTTTTACTTAGCCCCAAGACAAACGAGCAGGACAGGACGTTCACACTTACGCAGGGGATAATGCAGGCAGGTAAGGCTTGAGATGGAGGCAAGGTCGGGAGGCCGCCGGTCGCAATTCCTCGCGGTTTTGGCGGGAAACCCTCCGTCGCGTATCCACTGCGGGAGACGCCACGCGCTGGTTCGGCACACCTGCTCCTCTTCTTGGGGCGGGGCCGTCTCCCTCCTTTCAGCGCGTCTCTCCAAAGCTGGTCTCCTTGCCGAGTACCTCTCCTCTTTGGCTTGGAGCGTTTCGCATCTCACCGCCTCTCTTTGGTGCAGCCTCGTTGCTCCTCTCCAGCTCATCTCTCAAAGCAGTCCCCTGCAGGCGCTTTTATCACCTCGGGCGAAATCAAGCCGCCGACTCCGAGGGCACGCCTACCGGGTCACTCACCGCGGTGTTGATTGGCTGTTAGGGCCGGTTCACTCCTTCCCTCTTCTGACGAGGTGGAGACACGCCTTTCTTCTCCAACCTTACCTCGTGGCCAATGGTGGTTGAAGAGAAAAACCGACCAAAATGCGGAAGGCAAATGGAAGGGAGGTTTTGGGGAAATTGGAAGGGCCTACGCTCATTTTGTTTGATACAATGCAAAGTCAATCTAGTGGGAAAACACATACTTAGCCTACATGGAATAAGGAAATACACTATTTAAAAGATATATCGTGACCTGCGTGTATATTCCATGCAATTAACTAGGACGCTGACTGCGACCATTATTTACATTAACAGGGTGGTACCGTACACGTTTGTAACGTTCACATTGTAACGTTTTCACATTCGTTACACTTCCTCCAAAATTGTTACACTTCTCAAAAAACCGTTACACTTCCCAAAATCGTTACACACTTCTCAAAATCGTTACAATATACTGTACACCATTAAATAGGTGGACAGCGAGGCGCGCTTGGCGGACAGCGAGGCGCACTTGGCGGACAGCGAGGCGCACTTGGCGGACAGCGAGGCGCACTTGGCGGACAGCGAGGCGCACTTGGCGGACAGCGAGGCGCACTTGGCGGACAGCGAGGCGCACTTGGCGGACAGCGAGGCGCACTTGGCGGACAGCGAGGCGCACTTGGCGGACAGCGAGGCGCACTTGGCGGACAGCGAGGCGCACTTGGCGGACAGCGAGGCGCACTTGGCGGACAGCGAGGCGCACTTGGCGGACAGCGAGGCGCACTTGGCGGACAGCGAGGCGCACTTGGCGGACAGCGAGGCGCACTTGGCGGACAGCGAGGCGCACTTGGCGGACAGCGAGGCGCACTTGGCGGACAGCGAGGCGCACTTGGCGGACAGCGAGGCGCACTTGGCGGACAGCGAGGCGCACTTGGCGGACAGCGAGGCGCACTTGGCGGACAGCGAGGCGCACTTGGCGGACAGCGAGGCGCACTTGGCGGACAGCGAGGCGCACTTGGCGGACAGCAAGGCGCACTTGGCGGACAGCGAGGCGCACTTGGCGGACAGCGAGGCGCACTTGGCGGACAGCGAGGCGCACTTGGCGGACAGCGAGGCGCACTTGGCGGACAGCGAGGCGCACTTGGCGGACAGCGAGGCGCACTTGGCGGACAGCGAGGCGCACTTGGCGGACAGCGAGGCGCACTTGGCGGACAGCGAGGCGCACTTGGCGGACAGCGAGGCGCACTTGGCGGACAGCGAGGCGCACTTGGCGGACAGCGAGGCGCACTTGGCGGACAGCGAGGCGCACTTGGCGGACAGCGAGGCGCACTTGGCGGACAGCGAGGCGCACTTGGCGGACAGCGAGGCGCACTTGGCGGACAGCGAGGCGCACTTGGCGGACAGCGAGGCGCACTTGGCGGACAGCGAGGCGCACTTGGCGGACAGCGAGGCGCACTTGGCGGACAGCGAGGTGGACAAGTGGAAAGCGAGGTGGACAAGTGGAAAGGGAGGTGGACTTTGGGGGCAGGTTGGGTGTGTGAAACAAGAGTTGATTCGATTTTGACTGTTGGGTGCTGCTGCATCTACCCTGTGCGTTAGCTACGATATCCACCGGTTTATCCTCATGCTTTAAAAAAAAAAAAAATGTGGGGGGAGTGGGGGGCGAAAATGGGTGAAGAGGTAGTGTAATCAGCTCCGTCTGTTCGTCACACAATCAGCTCCGTCTGTTCGTCACACAATCCCCTCCTAAATGGTTGGGCAGATATTCACCAAACTTGGTAGTTGTGCTCACCATATGGTATGAAAGTGCAAGAGCAGTGTCTTTTTGTCAAAATGTAAAATACAATTGTGGCTGCATTTTAATGCAACTTAGTACTTTACTGTCTATGCAATCAGCATTGGCAGACATGAAATGCATGACAATTCGTTTTGATTAGATTTCCAGTTCATTCACTCGGGGCTCATATGAATGATCAAAATGTTGCAACTTGGCATCACAGAGAAGCACCCACAAAGGCTGGCTTCAAGGTCCACAAAGGCTGGCTTCAAGTGATATATGGAGACCAGGAGGTGGAGGGAAGTTAGACTCAATACTTGATACTGGGTCATTCCAGTTGGAACTTTTTGTCATCCTTCAAATTTGTTTTAGGTGGGAAGCCTGAGGATTTGCGATGGCACACCATTGACTTCTCTCGTTATTACATGCAGGTTGGGTGTGTGGCATGGATATATTGATTTGATTCCGGATGCCATAATTTTTTTTAAAGTAATTCTTCACCATTGACAGATGGGGCCAAAAAAAAGATATGTAGCATGACGTTTCAAAAAGTTGGACAAGTTATGACAAAACGTAGTGGATGAGTTGGTTAGGTGACAGGAACAAACCAATTGGTTCAGGTCTGGATCCAGATCTGGTATGAAAGTCTGGATCCAGATCCGGCCCATCAGTGCGATACAAAACGTAAACTTTTGCAGCCTGGCAGAGGTATGCGCTCTACCGAGTGACGTTCTGTTTAATATGTGACCAACTTTGACAATTGCTCATTAAAATGGTAAATCATGTTTGTTGCTCCAGATTACTGCACTTTGTGTGATAATAATAAATGCAAACTAGTTCTTCGCAAATGGCAGGCTGCATTAAGTGGCCCGATTAACCAGATCCATTTTGGGTATGTGTAAACTACGCACCCTGCCCCTCCAATTAATACTGGAAAGTGACAATCTACCTCAGAAAGCTTTGTGCACATGCGCAAAACCCTGAGCACCAGTGGCCAGCGGGCCATGCAAACGTATATTGTGCATGCGAGATAAATATCGTTACCTAAAATGACACAAAGCCTCCAAAATAATTGGAAACTTTGTTTACTTGGAAAGTTTACCAAAAATAAAATAAAATTTTTTTTTTTTAAAGTACCCACGAGAAAAGACTGTACCTCTCTCTGCACAACAAAAGAGTTGGAGAACTTTCTCAGCTCACCGACAGGGCTGAGAACTTACAGCTGCCAGTATTGCTGACTCACGAAGATATGGACCGGTGCAAGGCCCAAATAACTGTGGATGGCCGCGTACTACCCAAATCCTCGATGTGGTCACTGACAGGGAGTAGACTTTGAACCTTGCAAGAGTGCCTCCTGTGAACATGGCAGGCTTGGCGATTTATTTCATGGTCGTGCGGAATAGGAAAGATGATGGATGCCGTGCGTCGTTACCAACAAAGCAATAACTACCAACTCTTCGGACAAAGGACATATTCACGACACGAAAATACACATGAAGCTTGTGCCAGCTGTGGTCATATGAAGGCAAGATCTATCAGGCAGACTTCCTTAAGGGAGACACCACATCTGGTTTGGGTGCTTCTTTTATAACGAGAGGAAGGTCATATCGGGGGCTTGGGAATGGATCTGTGGGAAGGTGGTGAGGGTAGGAGTCGTGGGAACCGAAGACTTTACAGTGGAACCTTGACTTACGAGTTTAATTCGTTCCGTGACCGAGCTCGTAACTCAAATTGCTCGTATCTCAAATCAAATTTCCCCATTGAAATGCATTGAAATGCTATTAATCCGTTCCAGCCCCCAAAAAACCACACCAATTTTTTTTGTTACGTGTTTTTAAATAAGAAAAATGTACTTTATAAATAACAAATAATGTATAAACAAGCACGACCTCGTATATACTGTACATAATAAAAGACAATGTAAAGAAATAAACTGGTTTTATTAAGTGTATTTACCTTGAAGATCAGACGAAGATGCTGGCGGAGGTGGAGGGGATAACTTTTGCCTTTTTCGCCACACTTTCCTCGCTTTCACTTGCAGGGCGTTTAAAGAAAAACCTGTCCAACGAGGTTTGTTTCTTCCTCCCTTTCAAAATGTTTCGAAAATGAGTGAGGCAAGTGTCGTTACACAGCGCCAACGCCAAAATAACCGAAATGCGAAAACTAAAATGCAGCGCTATACGATAGAGATACTGTACGTGCACGGCAGGCAAGATAACCACGTGACCAGAACCCACCTGGCGGCAAAACTCAAAATAACCGAAATGCGAAAACTAAAATGCAGCGCTATACGATAGAGATACTGTACGTGCACGGCAGGCAAGATAACCACGTGACCAGAACCCACCTGGCGGCAAAACTCAAAATAACCGAAATGCGAAAACTAAAATGCAGCGCTATACGATAGAGATACTGTACGTGCACGGCAGGCAAGATAACCACGTGACCAGAACCCACCTGGCGGCAAAACTCAAAATAACCGAAAT
Organism: Myxine glutinosa; assembly: GCF_964187855.1. NCBI lineage: Eukaryota > Metazoa > Chordata > Myxini > Myxiniformes > Myxinidae > Myxine > Myxine glutinosa. The sequence goes on along the minus strand of NC_136264.1, from coordinate 135,158,134 downwards.
GCGAAAACTAAAATGCAGCGCTATACGATAGAGATACTGTACGTGCACGGCAAGACAACCACGTGACCGGAACCCACCTGGCGGCGTAAACTCAAAATAACCGAAATGCGAAAACTAAAATGCAGCGCTATACGACAAAGATACTGTACTTGAACGGCAAGATAACCACGTGACCGGGTGGCGAAAGCTCGTAACTCGGATCTCGGCTCGCATCTCAAAGCAATAAACCGCCGGAGCGACGGCTCGTATCTCGAAAAACTCGTAAGTTGGGGCACTCGTAAGTCAAGGTTCCACTGTATTAATAATAATAATAATTATTATTATTATTATTTATTTTATTTTATTTTTATAAACTTGTTTGGTTTGGTCCCAGGGTTGCAAGAGATCTACGAGGATGTCTTTGCATCTATCTTACTAAAATGCAGCTCTTCTACACGTGTGCATGCACGTAGGCGATAGAGCCCTCTTGTGGTGTGTGTTCTAACCCAGAATTGGGTGGATGAACTGGAGCTAGGATTAAATTGCAAGGATACATCTGCACACAAAATAATTTAATTTTAGACCAATTACCTCCACCACCAAAGGTGGATGGAGGTTATGTTTTCATCCGTCTGTTCGTTTGTGAACAAAACATCTCAAAAGGTTGTGGACGGATTAGGACGACATTTGGCAGAGAGGTAGCGTATGTGACAAGGACGAAATGATTAGATTTTGGTGAAGATCCGGATTTGAATCCGGCTCCTAGAATCTTTAGTGATTCTTCACCATTGAGATAGGGCCAAAAACGATACATAGCAGGATATCTCAAAAAGTTGTGGACGGATTTGGACGAAACTTTCACAGGTTGTGTGTGTGTGTGACCAGGAAGAATCGATTTGATTTTGGTGAAGATCCTGATCCGGGTCCAGCTAGAACTTCTTTTTTTTTTTTATAAGTGATTCTTCACCATCGAGTGATATGGCAAACCAGGTGGAGTTATGTTCTCTACTGGGTGTCGTTCTAGTATTAATAATGAAACTATCACAGAACATCGTTATATGAGCCATTTAAGAACAGCACACAAGTGCCCATCATCGACAGGCCCTTTAACAAGTTGTTAAAAAGTGTCTGTCCATGTACATCGCTTGCATCAACAGGAAATGTAGGAATTCGACATGGATATTTTTCCTATTGCTTCCATCTGCACGCCTCATGAAAGTTACTTCTCCCTCACTCCATCGTATGCGAGCTGCTTTTCGTGAGTCCGGTTTGGATGCAGGAACACAACAATTTAGCAATTGCCACAGTCGAAATGCTGAAAATGATGTTAAAAAGACTATTTGACTTGGATTTCACGCTTATAGCAACGACAGCTTAAGAGTGCCCCGACTCGCTAAAACCACACTGCGCATGCGCACATTAATACCTGTCATTTCGAAGAAGTTTACCATTGCATGCTAGTTCGGCTAAACGCATACTGCGCATGCACACATTCATACCTGTCATTTCGAAGAAGTTTGACATTGCATGCTAGTTAGGCTAAACGCATACTGCACATGCGCACATTCATACCTGTCATTTCGAAGAAGTTTGACATTGCATGCTAGTTAGGCTAAACGCATACTGCACATGCGCACATTCATACCTGTCATTTCGAAGAAGTTTACCATTGCATGCTAGTTAGGCTAAACGCATACTGCGCATGCACACATTCATACCTGTCATTTCGAAGAAGTTTGACATTGCATGCTAGTTAGGCTAAACGCATACTGCACATGCGCACATTCATACCTGTCATTTCGAAGAAGTTTGCCATTGCATGCTAGTTAAGTTAGGCTAAACGCATACTGCGCATGCACACATTCATACCTGTCATTTCGAAGAAGTTCGAAATTGCATGCTAGTTCGGCTAAACGCATACTGCGCATGCGCACATTCATACCTGTCATTTCGAAGAAGTTTTTTTTTTTTTTTTTTTGTATACTGAATCGAGGCTCGTGAAAGAGCTAACATTTATTTCACAAACAAATCAACCAGACAAACAAAATATACAAAAAGAGGGAGCGGAAGACAAGATGGGGAGAGAAGGGGAAGCACACAACCACAACATTTGAGAGCAGGGAGAAGTGTGGGAGGGAGAGGGCTTGGGGGGGAGGAGGCGTGGGAAGGGGGGGGGGGGGGCGTGAGGTATAAAAGTTTGAACTTGCATGCTAGTTCGGCTAAACGCATACTGCGCATGCGCACATTCATACCTGTCATTTCGAAGAAGTTCGAACTTGCATGCTAGTTAGGCTAAACGCATACTGCGCATGCGCACATTCATACCTGTCATTTCGAAGAAGTTCGAACTTGCATGCTAGCTCGGCTAAACGCATACTGCGCATGCGCACATTCATACCCGTCATTTCGAAGAAGTTCGAACTTGCATGCTAGTTAGGCTAAACGCATACTGCGCATGTGCACATTCATACCTGTCATTTCGAAGTTCGACATTGCATGCTAGCTCTGCTAAACGCATACTGCGCATGCGCACATTCATACCCGTCATTTCGGAGAAGTTCAACATTGCACGCTAGTTTAGTAGTTAGGCCAAACGCACACGTTGCCCCACTCCACATTGACCCCACCCATAATAAATTCTATGCTCGTTATCCCTGGTTCACACATCGGGAATGCAATCCGAAATTGCAGGAAAATCTTGTCCTACCTACTGGAGTATCGTATCGTTTTAGCAAGACAGTAGTGTCATCGGAAATGAACTCCAGACCTTCAAAACTAAATCATTGAAGGAATAAAAACTATAACGATTGGGTTATTGTAAAAGGTGAGCGCGAAGAACAAAGGCCCACGTGGTCAGTCAAGACCAATAATGAAGATTGAAGACCGTCACGCCCTTACACTACTACAGGTAAAATTGCTAAACACAAAACACGAGTGGGGAATCAATCCAAGGAACTGGCGCACAACGGCCTTCCACTTTTTCAAAGCTCTCGTGATAACACCACAAACCAAAGGCACACGACCCCAGCGAAGCAAACGAGGTGCAAAAACCATCGCGGATCAGCGGCTGCTCCGGATGCAAAGGGAAACCGAATTCGAACCTGAAGGAGCTTTAGACAAATCCTCACAACCAAAGCAAAAATGAAAAATACCGAGCGCCGGGGATTAAACACAAGACTCCTTCGCTCGTCGGAAATCAAAATGCCGACTCGAGTCATGAGGGAAAGGATGGAACGCCGCACGCACATTGGTGTTTCACTCACGAAATTGGGTCAAACCGGGGGCGGCGAATAGAGCAAGGAAAGGGGAAACGGCAACTCAGAAGGCAATGAGGAAGGTTCGATAATGAGGAAAAGGTAATTCAAAACGGCCAGAGAGAAAGGAACCAAGACGAAGTGTGCGGGACACTCACAGGCCGGGGTGATGCGTGATGGGCTGAGGCCGATAAAATGGCGCCTCTCTCGCTTCCTTCCTCGCGATCTCGCTCTCCCCCGCCCACCGTGGCGCCCTCTTCTGTTCGCTTCCCACACTTCCCGAATCGCTTCGGCGGCGCCTTATCACGATCTATATACCGCTCAAACCTTCGTGCGATCTCACGCGACGACACTTATTAAAGACTGCAAATTGTAAAGTCGTTAAAGGGAACAGCGGTGTTGTTCATTCACCGCCTAACGGGCCACGACCAGCTACACCGCCCAGTCTTCGATCGCGTCACTTCGTCATTCGACGAAACACTCGCAAAGAAAACTTCACAGAAACCTTAAAATACCATAAGGAAAATTACGTTTATTAAACAGTCAAATTGTGGATCACGGCCAATGAGTAAAACACGAGTAAATCTACCACAGGACATTTTCGGTTTCGGACCGAGGTCGGAAAATTTACAATAATTCTCAATTGTTATATATTTATCTCTTTTTGCTTATTTTCACTAAATCGTTGTATGCTCTCTTCACTCCCCTCCACACTATACGGTTTATTCATTCCCAATTATTGCTGAGGTGACGATTATCGAGAGACTTCCGGAATGGTGCTTGTGGGTGACGTCATAGCGTTCCCGCTCATTCTCGCCAGTGAATGGGCCGAGATCGCAATGTAGTGGGTCCGGGGTGGACCGGATGACGCACACGGTCTTGAGCTCTCGCAGTAACGCCCACCTACAAGGATAACCGAGGGGCGCTTACAAGTATCCGAACGACTAACCCGGAGGTGGTCGATTCAATTAGTGAAGGAATGAAACGTGGGAAAGAACGACAGATTTGACCAGTTTTATAAGATATTGATTTTGAAGTTTTTTTTTTCAATCCGACAAAGTCCCAACCTTGTGATCCCGGCAGGATTCCAACAATGTACTTTTCGTCTTTGATGTCCCGTCACTAAGCAACGCATATACAGTATAATTCCTCATGAAATATTTTTCACAAGGAAGCGTAATTCCAGGATGTTGTGCCTCAAGGCTCCATCCACCATGCTGAATGAATCACCCTTTAAAGTTTAAACGAACGATGTAGTTTTTAAATCATGTGACACTCGACTCACCCCACGTTTCATCGCAAAGTACGTTACTCCGTTCCAAAGATGGACCCTAAACTGGGCGTCCCGTCTGCTAGTATCAGTTTGTGGGCGTTAAAGATCTCACTTCGCGTCGAAACAAGCGGTTTCGTTCCGACCCGAAACTTAACTTACGCCGTCGCTATGTGACGTCACCGATCACGCGGTGTCCGGCACGTGGCATCAGTGAATACCCGTGGGCCTGGAATTCAAGAGGTCAAAATATATATATATAAAACACCGTTGTGTGTGTGTGTGTGTGTGTGTGTGTGTGTGTGTGTGTGTGTGTGTGTGTGTGTGTGTGTGTGTGTGTGTGTGTGTGTGTGTGTGTGTGTGTGTGTGTGTGTGTGTAATGTTACCGATAGACTCCTAAACGGAGAGGCTTACGTGCTTGATATTTGACATAGACATGGCCATTGAGCGTGGGACGAACATGGCCGAACTCAAAATATTTGACGATCCATATTTTTTATTCATATTTATCTCAGCGCATTTCAGCGCACGGAATCAACGGAATCAGGGCAGGTGGGCGCTGATTCGCTCAGAGCGATCACGTGATGACGCTATGACGCTATGAAGTATGAACGATATGACGCTATGAACGCTATGACGCTTTGAAAAAAAAAATCGCTATGACGCTATGAACGATATGACGCTATGAAACGCTATGACCGCTATGACGCTATGACGCTATGACGCTATGAAAAAAAAAATCGCTATGACGCTATGAAACGCTATGACCGCTATGACGCTATGACGCTATGAAAAAAAAAATCGCTATGACGCTATGAAACGCTATGACGCTATGAACGATATGACGCTATGAACGCTATGACGCTATGAAAAAAAAAATCGCTATGACGCTATGAAAAAAAAAATCGCTCGCTTTGGCAAGGGGCTCGCTCCCCCCCCCCCCCCCCGTTCCCCTCCCCTCCCCCGCCCGGCAATGCCGTGTACTTCTGCTAGTAATAAATATTGTTTTGCTTCAATGTAATACCTGAATATGAGAAGGGCCTAACTCCATCGGTTGGCCAATTTGAGTTAGACCCAGAAAAATGTTACTAATACATACCATGTGTATGAATAATGGGCCCAAGTCCACTCTCTAAGTACTGCTACTGTATGGTAGAAAACTGGCATGTATAGAATAGAGGCCCAACTCCAGGACTTGGGCCTTTGTTATAGACATGCAATATCGCCCTCTGGGGACATTTGGTTACCCAATACCCATGCACATGTTCAACATGGCAGATTTTCAGAATGATGCTGGTGTCAATAGTGATTTTTTTATTTTTTTATTTATTTTTTTTGTATACTGAATCGAGGCTCGTGAAAGAGCTAACATTTATTTCACAAACAAATCAACCAGACAAACAAAATATACAAAAGAGGGAGCGGAAGCCAAGATGGGGAGAGAAGGGGAGGCACACAACCACAACATTTGAGAGCAGGGAGAAGTGTGGGAGGGAGAGGGCTTGGGGGCAGGAGGCGGGGGAAGGGGAGGGGGGGGGGGGGAGGGAGAGGTATAAAACACATGGGGACCGAAATTAGCGGGGGTAGAAAAGATCAAGGTTTTGGATGGGGGAGGATAAGAGATGGTGGTGAACAGCTGTTTTAAAGACCTGGAGGGTAGAGTGGGATTGAAGAGAGTGAGGGAGTTTGTTCCAGAGGTGGGAGAAAAGAGGAATGAAGGAGTGAAGGTGAGCAGAGAGTCTTGATTTTGGCAGTTTAACCATAAGAGGGTTGCAGGCAGATCTTGTGCGACCTGTAGGAATATTTGGGGGACAGAGCCCAGAGAGGGCTGGGGGGGCAAGGCCAGAGAGGAGTCGGTCGAAGACGGAAAGACCACCAACCTGCCTGCGGTGAGTGAGTGAAAGGCCCTTGGAGTTAGCTTCATCGCGGGAGATTCCAATGATTCTGAACGCCTTGGTTTCAACAGCGTGAAGACGGGCTAGGTGCGAGGCAGGAGCACCAGACCAGAGGGGAGAGCAGTATTCCATAGAGCTGCGGATGAAAGCCTTGTATGTGGTGAGGAGCTCAGGTGTGTCAAGGAAGGACTTCACACGACGGAGGATGCCCAGTCGGCGACTGGCTTTGGAGGCCAGATTTGAAATGTGGTTTTCCCAGGAAAGATCATGGCAGATAGTGAGACCCAAAAGCTTGAGTGACAGAACTTCTTGGAGAGGATTATTCAGAAAGTGGATGGGAGGGTTTTCCAGTCGGTCTTTTCGGAGAGACATCGTAAGAGTGTGAGATTTATCAGTATCAGAGTGATGAAGAAGTTCATGGGAAAAAACGTAGAAATGAGAAAGAATGGAAGACAAATAAGAGGAAGAGTTTGAGAGCAGAGGGTAAGGAGTACATTAGCACAAGTGGAAGGAATGTAGCCGCCAGAACAACAGGAAGTAAATGCCGGTAAGTTTTCACTCAATGCTGTTTCATGGTGAACGAGGCCTGCCTGCCCGCCGGCGCCTAGGCTTGAGTACCGGCTTGGGCTAGGCCTAGGGCATACTATAAGGCAGGATCATCTTACCCTTCGCAGGTAATAAGCAGGTCCTAGCCCCTAGTACTGTAAATGCAATCACAACTACTATTTTTATTTTGTTAAACAAAGCAAAGGGAATGAATAATAAAGAAAAGGTGTTTTTCTGTTGTATGAATATTGTTACGGATCGCGGTTTAGATGTTATGATGGGCCGAGCGGATGGTCCAACCGCGACCGTTACAGGATCCCCGATTGGCCCGACTCCCCCAACGTTGACCAGATCGCACCACAGATATTCAATTTGGAAACCTCTAAAGCGACCGAAAGAGAAGGAAAAGAGAAGAAGACAGAGTACGGAGGAAGAACAGATTTATTATACACACACAAGCAAAAAGAAGGAGCGACCAAAGTTATTTACAAGCAATGGATGGAAGAAGCAGTCACACAGTGAATCGTTAACTTATACTATTCAATTTACTTAACCCCAGGACAACATTCAAGACAGACGACGTTCACACTTACACGGGGGAAATTGCAGGCAGGAATGGCAGAGGTGGGTTGCTGGAGAGGGAGGCAGGGTCAGGTCCCTGCAACCGGCAGGGCTGGAGGTAGCAGCTCCCAATTCTTCGCGTTTTTGGCGGGAAAACCCTCGGTCGCGTCGACGCCGCTGATGCTGTGGACGTCACGCGCTGGCTCGGTCACACCTGCTCCTCTCCTTCTGGTGGAGCCGTCTCCCTCCTCTCAGCGCGTCTCTCCAAAGCTTGTTTCCTCTCCAAGTATCTCTCCTTTTTGGTTTGGAGCGTCTCTCATCTCACAGCTCACAGCTCACAGCTCACAGCTCACAGCTCATCTCTCATGTCCTCTCTCATGTCATCTCTCATGTCATCTCCCGTGTCATCTCTCTTGTCATCTCCTCGTGTCATCTCCTGAAGCAGTCCCTTCCAGTCGCTTTTATTACTCGGGGCGGAATCAAGCCGCCGGCTGCGAGGGCACGCCTACCGGGTCGCTAACCGCGGTGCTGGTTGGCTGTTAGGGCTGTCCGATTCCTCCTTTGATCATGACGACGTGCCACGCCTGTGAGTTGGCGGCTCCTACCCCCCTCTTCTCCGAGATGAGCACATGGGCAATGGCGGCTTGCGGGATTGAACACCACTCGCACCGCTTTTGAAAGGAACTTTGGGGAGCGGAGATGATTGGGGAAATTGAAAGGGGCCTACGCTTATTTCGTTTGATACAATGCAGAGTCAATCTAGTGGGAAACACATATTTAGCCTACATGGAATAAGGAAATAAACTATTTAAAAAGATATATCGTGGCCTGTGTGTAAGTTTCATGGAATTAACTAGGAGGACGGCTGCGACCATTATTTACATTACGAGGGTGTTACACACAACAAAACCATACTTTTCACATTCGTTACACTTTCTCCAAAATTGTTACACTTCTCAAAACCGTTACCCTTCTCAAAACCGTTACACTTCTCAAATTCGTTACAATATAAACAAAAAATTAATTAAAACTATGATATTTATAGATACATATTTAACTCATGGTTCTATTTTTAGGTGCCGTCGCCAATGCTTGCAAAGTTTCTCAGACGAAACCAAAGTCATGCCCCTCGACAAGTTCAACATGCTCGCTGAACAAAGAGCACAAGATGCTTTTCTATGTGGCAGACGTGCAAGGAACGAAGACGGTCACCAGCGGAATGTGCATGTTATGTATAAGGTAAGATTGTTTTAATTATTATAAAAATAATATTATAGGTAAGATTATTTTAATTATTATAAAAATAATAATATAGGTAAGATTATTTTAATTATTTTAAAAATAATAATATAGGTAAGATTTTTTAATTATTATGAAAATAATAATATAGGTAAGATTGTTTTAATTATTATAACAATAATAATATAGGTAAGATTGTTTTAATTATTATAAAAATAATAATATAGGTAAGATTGTTTTAATTATTATAAAAATAATAATATAGGTAAGATTGTTTTAATTATTATAAAAATAATAATATAGGTAAGATTGTTTTAATTATTATAACAATAATAATATAGGTAAGATTATTTTTATTATTTAAAAAATAATAATATAGGTAAGATTGTTTTAATTATTATAAAAAATAATATTATAGGTAAGATTATTTTAATTATTATAAAAATAATAATATAGGTAAGATTGTTTTAATTATTATAAAAATAATATTATAGGTAAGATTATTTTAATTATTATAAAAATAATAATATAGGCAAGATTGTTTTAATTATTATAACAATAATAATATAGGTAAGATTGTTTTAATTATTATAAAAATAATAATATAGGTAAGATTGTTTTAATTATTATAAAAATAATAATAGGTAAGATTGTTTTAATTATTATAAAAATAATAATATAGGTAAGATTGTTTTAATTATTATAAAAATAATAATATAGGTAAGATTGTTTTAATTATTATAAAAATAATAATATAGGTAAGATTGTTTTAATTATTATTTAAAAAAATAATATAGGTAAGATTGTTTTAATTATTATAAAAATAATAATACAGGTAAGATTGTTTTAATTATTATAAAAATAATAATATAGGTAAGATTGTTTTAATTATTATAAAAATAATAATATAGGTAAGATTGTTTTAATTATTATAAAAATAATAATATAGGTAAGATTGTTTTAATTATTATAAAAATAATAATATAGGTAAGATTGTTTTAATTATTATAAAAATAATAATATAGGTAAGATTGTTTTAATTATTATAAAAATAATAATATAGGTAAGATTGTTTTAATTATTATAAAAATAATAATAGGTAAGATTGTTTTAATTATTATAAAAATAATAATATAGGTAAGATTGTTTTAATTATTATAAAAATAATAATATAGGTAAGATTGTTTTAATTATTATAAAAATAATAATATAGGTAAGATTGTTTTAATTATTATAAAAAATAATAATATAGGTAAGATTGTTTTAATTATTATAAAAATAATAATATAGGTAAGATTGTTTTAATTATTATAAAAATAATAATATAGGTAAGATTGTTTTAATTATTATAAAAATAATAATAGGTAAGATTGTTTTAATTATTATAAAAATAATAATATAGGTAAGATTGTTTTAATTATTATAAAAATAATAATATAGGTAAGGTTGTTTTAATTATTATAAAAATAATAATATAGGTAAGATTGTTTTAATTATTATAAAAAATAATAATATAGGTAAGATTGTTTTAATTATTATAAAAATAATAATATAGGTAAGATTGTTTTAATTATTATAAAAATAATAATATAGGTAAGATTGTTTTAATTATTATAAAAATAATAATATAGGTAAGATTGTTTTAATTATTATAAAAATAATAATATAGGTAAGATTGTTTTAATTATTATAAAAATAATAATATAGGTAAGATTGTTTTAATTATTATAAAAATAATAATATAGGTAAGATTGTTTTAATTATTATAAAAATAATAATATAGGTAAGATTGTTTTAATTATTATAAAAATAATAATATACGTAAGATTGTTTTAATTATTATAAAAATAATAATATAGGTAAGATTGTTTTAATTATTATGAAAATAATAATATAGGTAAGATTGTTTTAATTATTATAAAAATAATAATATAGGTAAGATTGTTTTAATTATTATAAAAATAATAATATAGGTAAGATTGTTTTAATTATTATAAAAATAATAATATAGGTAAGATTGTTTTAATTATTATAAAAATAATAATATAGGTAAGATTGTTTTAATTATTATAAAAATAATAATATAGGTAAGATTGTTTTAATTATTATAAAAATAATAATATAGGTAAGATTGTTTTAATTATTATAAAAATAATAATATAGGTAAGATTGTTTTAATTATTATAAAAATAATAATAGGTAAGATTGTTTTAATTATTATAAAAATAATAATATAGGTAAGATTGTTTTAATTATTATAAAAATAATAATATAGGTAAGATTGTTTTAATTATTATAAAAATAATAATATAGGTAAGATTGTTTTAATTATTATAAAAAATAATAATATAGGTAAGATTGTTTTAATTATTATAAAAATAATAATATAGGTAAGATTGTTTTAATTATTATAAAAATAATAATATAGGTAAGATTGTTTTAATTATTATAAAAATAATAATATAGGTAAGATTGTTTTAATTATTATAAAAATAATAATATAGGTAAGATTGTTTTAATTATTATAAAAATAATAATATAGGTAAGATTGTTTTAATTATTATAAAAATAATAATAGGTAAGATTGTTTTAATTATTATAAAAATAATAATATAGGTAAAATTGTTTTAATTATTATAAAAATAATAATATAGGTAAGATTGTTTTAATTATTATAAAAATAATAATATAGGTAAGATTGTTTTAATTATTATAAAAAATAATAATATAGGTAAGATTGTTTTAATTATTATAAAAATAATAATATAGGTAAGATTGTTTTAATTATTATAAAAATAATAATATAGGTAAGATTGTTTTAATTATTATAAAAATAATAATAGGTAAGATTGTTTTAATTATTATAAAAATAATAATATAGGTAAGATTGTTTTAATTATTATAAAAATAATAATATAGGTAAGGTTGTTTTAATTATTATAAAAATAATAATATAGGTAAGATTGTTTTAATTATTATAAAAAATAATAATATAGGTAAGATTGTTTTAATTATTATAAAAATAATAATATAGGTAAGATTGTTTTAATTATTATAAAAATAATAATATAGGTAAGATTGTTTTAATTATTATAAAAATAATAATATAGGTAAGATTGTTTTAATTATTATAAAAATAATAATATAGGTAAGATTGTTTTAATTATTATAAAAATAATAATATAGGTAAGATTGTTTTAATTATTATAAAAATAATAATATAGGTAAGATTGTTTTAATTATTATAAAAATAATAATATAGGTAAGATTGTTTTAATTATTATAAAAATAATAATATACGTAAGATTGTTTTAATTATTATAAAAATAATAATATAGGTAAGATTGTTTTAATTATTATAAAAATAATAATATAGGTAAGATTGTTTTAATTATTATAAAAATAATAATATAGGTAAGATTGTTTTAATTATTATAAAAATAATAATATAGGTAAGATTGTTTTAATTATTATAAAAATAATAATATAGGTAAGATTGTTTTAATTATTATAAAAATAATAATATAGGTAAGATTGTTTTAATTATTATAAAAATAATATAGGTAAGATTGTTTTAATTATTATAAAAATAATAATATAGGTAAGATTGTTTTAATTATTATAAAAATAATATAGGTAAGATTGTTTTAATTATTATAAAAATAATAATATAGGTAAGATTGTTTTAATTATTATAAAAATAATATAGGTAAGATTGTTTTAATTATTATAAAAATAATAATATAGGTAAGATTGTTTTAATTATTATAAAAATAATATAGGTAAGATTGTTTTAATTATTATAAAAATAATATAGGTAAGATTGTTTTAATTATTATAACAATAATAATATAGGTAAGATTGTTTTAATTATTATAAAAATAATAATACAGGTAAGATTGTTTTAATTATTATAAAAATAATAATATAGGTAAGATTGTTTTAATTATTATTTAAATAAGAATATAGGTAAGATTGTTTTAATTATTATAACAATAATAATATAGGTAAGATTGTTTTAATTATTATAAAAATAATAATATAGGTAAGATTGTTTTAATTATAAAAATAATAATATAGGTAAGATTGTTTTAATTATTATAAAAATAATAATATAGGTAAGATTGTTTTAATTATTATTAAAATAATAATATAGGTAAGATTATTTTAATTATTATAAAAATAATAATATAGGTAAGATTGTTTTAATTATTATTAAAATAATAATATAGGTAAGATTATTTTAATTATTATAAAAATAATAATATAGGTAAGATTGTTTTAATTATTATTAAAATAATAATATAGGTAAGATTGTTTTAATTATTATAAAAATAATAATATAGGTAAGATTGTTTTAATTATTATAAAAATAATATAGGTAAGATTGTTTTAATTATTATAAAAATAATATAGGTAAGATTGTTTTAATTATTATAACAACTAGGGCATGCCCATACTATATATATATCTAAAATTATATCCCCCCCCCCTCTATTTACATGAAATGGTTTGGTCCATTCGCAAAGCCAAAGCGAACGGCTTGCGAGTACGGTGACAATCCCCCCCCTCTATTTACATGAAATGGTTTGGTCCATTCGCAAAGCCAAAGCGAACGGCTTGTGAGTACGGTGACAATCCCCCCCCTCTATTTACATGAAATGGTTTGGTCCAAAGCGAACGGCTTGCGGAGTTTGGTAAATAAATCGCCATAGCTCGGTAACTACTTCTCCGATTAATATGAAACCTTGAATTGGGACAATGTTTTTATGTTTTTAATTGAATTACTATCCGTAATGGCGCACGCTCTCACAGGAGCTCCGTAGGGTCGCATATCGCAGTTACGATGAATCGCAAATTAGTTTTAATTAGTTTTAAAACATAGTTTAACGCCAACATAGTTTGCCAACGTGAAATAAATGAATACGCTCTCAAATGTGCCGTCCGAGGCAGAGTCTGTTCGGCACGTTCGGCACACGTGATAGCTCGCTGCTCTCTGATTGGTTGAATCGTTTTTTGGACATAGCTCGGTAACTACTTCTCCGATTAATATGAAACCTTGAAAAGGCACATCCTCAGGTCCCCAGCAATATACCTGGCAAGGTTAAAGTATATCGGACCCGTGGTTGTCGAGAAACAGCGGTCACAGACACATAGACATACACACACACATACACACACACAGAGATTACTGGAATTATAGATAGATAATAATATAGGTAAGATTGTTTTAATTATTATAAAAATAATAATATAGGTAAGATTGTTTTAATTATTATAAAAATAATAATATAGGTAAGATTGTTTTAATTATTACAAAAATAATAATATAGGTAAGATTGTTTTAATTATTATAAAAATAATATAGGTAAGATTGTTTTAATTATTATAGAAATAATAATATAGGTAAGATTGTTTTAATTATTATAAAAATAATAATATAGGTAAGATTGTTTTAATTATTATAAAAATAATAATATAGGTAAGATTGTTTTAATTATTATAAAAATAATATAGGTAAGATTGTTTTAATTATTATAAAAATAATAATATAGGTAAGATTGTTTTAATTATTATAAAAATAATATAGGTAAGATTGTTTTAATTATTATAACAATAATAATATAGGTAAGATTGTTTTAATTATTATAAAAATAATAATATAGGTAAGATTGTTTTAATTATTATAAAAATAATAATATAGGTAAGATTGTTTTAATTATTATAAAAATAATAATATAGGTAAGATTGTTTTAATTATTATAACAATAATAATATAGGTAAGATTGTTTTAATTATTATAAAAATAATAATATAGGTAAGATTGTTTTAATTATTATAAAAATAATAATATAGGTAAGATTGTTTTAATTATTATAAAAATAATAATATAGGTAAGATTGTTTTAATTATTATAAAAATAATAATATAGGTAAGATTGTTTTAATTATAAAAATAATAATATAGGTAAGATTGTTTTAATTATTATAAAAATAATAATATAGGTAAGATTGTTTTAATTATTATAAAAATAATATAGGTAAGATTGTTTTAATTATTATAACAATAATAATATAGGTAAGATTATTTTAATTATTATAAAAATAATAATATAGGTAAGATTGTTTTAATTATTATAAAAATAATAATATATGTAAGATTGTTTTAATTATTATAAAAATAATAATATAGGTAAGATTGTTTTAATTATTATAACAATAATAATATAGGTAAGATTGTTTTAATTATTATAAAAATAATAATATAGGTAAGATTGTTTTAATTATTATAAAAATAATAATATAGGTAAGATTGTTTTAATTATTATAAAAATAATAATATAGGTAAGATTGTTTTAATTATTATAAAAATAATAATATAGGTAAGATTGTTTTAATTATTATAAAAATAATAATATAGGTAAGATTGTTTTAATTATAAAAATAATAATATAGGTAAGATTGTTTTAATTATTATAAAAATAATAATATAGGTAAGATTGTTTTAATTATTATTAAAATAATAATATAGGTAAGATTATTTTAATTATTATAAAAATAATAATATAGGTAAGATTGTTTTAATTATTATTAAAATAATAATATAGGTAAGATTATTTTAATTATTATAAAAATAATAATATAGGTAAGATTGTTTTAATTATTATTAAAATAATAATATAGGTAAGATTGTTTTAATTATTATAAAAATAATAATATAGGTAAGATTGTTTTAATTATTATAAAAATAATATAGGTAAGATTGTTTTAATTATTATAAAAATAATATAGGTAAGATTGTTTTAATTATTATAACAATAATAATATAGGTAAGATTGTTTTAATTATTATAAAAATAATAATATAGGTAAGATTGTTTTAATTATTATAAAAATAATAATATAGGTAAGATTGTTTTAATTATTATAAAAATAATAATATAGGTAAGATTGTTTTAATTATAAAAATAATAATATAGGTAAGATTGTTTTAATTATTATAAAAATAATAATATAGGTAAGATTGTTTTAATTATTATTAAAATAATAATATAGGTAAGATTATTTTAATTATTATAAAAATAATAATATAGGGTAAGATTGTTTTAATTATAAAAATAATAATATAGGTAAGATTGTTTTAATTATTATTAAAATAATAATATAGGTAAGATTATTTTAATTATTATAAAAATAATAATATAGGTAAGATTGTTTTAATTATAAAAATAATAATATAGGTAAGATTGTTTTAATTATTATAAAAATAATAATATAGGTAAGATTGTTTTAATTATTATTAAAATAATAATATGGGTAAGATTATTTTAATTATTATAAAAATAATAATATAGGGTAAGATTATTTTAATTATTATAACAATAATAATATTCTATGTGTGTTATCAATAATATTGACAAGGGTAAATAAATTAATTTGGTTTGTTCACTTGTGTTGTTTCATGTCCAGCACGAAGAAGAAGAG
Source organism: Myxine glutinosa (assembly GCF_964187855.1). Classification (NCBI taxonomy): domain Eukaryota; kingdom Metazoa; phylum Chordata; class Myxini; order Myxiniformes; family Myxinidae; genus Myxine; species Myxine glutinosa. The sequence continues at coordinate 135,141,907 of NC_136264.1, read as the reverse complement.
CAGGTGGTGTGTCGTAGTGGGTATGCAAGCCTTTTTGGTGTATCAGAGAAGCGAATTCGTCGCATCGTGAGTGCTGTCATGGCAGGAACAGTACCCATAGACAACCGTGGTAAACACAACAACAGACCTACTGCCGTCTCAGAAGACAACAAACGCCTGATCGACCAACACATACGTTCTTTCCCTTATCAGGTTTCGCACTACGGAAGGGAACGAACCAAACGCCGCTATTTATCATCAGAGCTGAGTGTCAGACGGATGTACATCCTTTTCTTGGAAAGGCACTTCCCAGATGCATATGCGCAGGTTCAGGCTGAGACAGTAGAGCCAGAATCTGTAGAGTGTCCAATCAAACACCGCTTTTACTTTAACTATTTTAAAGATAACTTTAATTATGGATTTGAAAGGCTGCGCTCAGATGTTTGTGGCACATGTGCAGAAATGCAAGTCAAAGTGAAAGTAGAAAAGAATGCAGCAACACGGCAGAAACTCAAGACCGAGGTGGAGCTACACAAGCGCAAAGCTAAGTCATTCTACAACAAACTTAAAGCCGACTCAACCAAGGCAACAGAGGATGACGAGTTTGACACTATAGCCATTGACTTCCAGCAAAACATACCATATCCTCACCTACCCGTTGGAGAGATATTTTATACGCGCCCGCTGTGGCTATACAACTTTTGCGTGTGCAGTGCAAAGACAAAAAAATCAGCTATGTTCATGTGGCCCGAAACAACAGCTAAACGGGGAGCCAATTAAGTCATGTCATGCCTCAATTATTATTTTGAGCACAAGCTTTCTCCCGGCGTGAAGCGAGTCAATGTGTTCTCTGATGGTTGTCGAGGACAGAACCATAATCATACGGCTGTCCAGTTCTTCTTCACCCTAGTGGACTGGACGATTTGATGCAATAGAGCACCACCTGCCGATAAGGGGGCACAGTTTCTTGCCATGTGACAGGAACTTTGCAACTATTGAGAAAAAGAAGAGAATGAGAGAGAGCATGGAGTGGTTTCATGGATGGATGGACATGGTTGAGGAAAGTTTTGAGGTAGCCCGAGTAGAGCAAGGTCTAATCCAAGATTTCCGCGGCCAGCTGGGACCATACTTTAAGAAGTCGACGAAGCGAAATGATGAGCGTTATCTTGTATCTGAGTACAAGCAGTTCAACTTCAACAAGACACATCCATTTGAGGTTGAAGTTTCGAGAACAATGATGGGCTTGAATCGCCTCCGATTCACACTGCTCAAGCGTAATGCCACCCCTACACTGCCCGCTGGGCAGTGTTACACAGCACCAATACCGGTAAAACAAGCCAAGAAGAATGCTGTTGTGAAACTCAAGAAGTACTTGGCTGAAGCAACACAGCATTTGATAGATCAGATAGTAACAGCAGAGGATATAAATGCTGATGAGGACAACTCCGACTATGAGGTTTAGATACTGTAATACTGACAAAAGTTTAAGCGCGGTTTATGTCAAAGATTACGTATACTTGAAAAGTGGATTAATTTGAATAAATATAATCATAATGAAGTGCCAAAATGTTGTATATGTTTACTTTCAATAATAAAGCCTCTGCATATTGTTTATTTTGAGTGGAAAAAAAAAATGTGGTACAAACACAACAAACTAATATTTTTGGTAATTTTGGTAATTACCAAAATTGGTAACTTTTTGGTAACTTGGTAATTTTACCAAGGAACCTCGATGCAGGAGGAGGATATTCAGCCAATGATGCCTGCACGACATAAACACCAGAATCAGAGATTGCAAACCCTCGCCAGGACGTGTTCTCAGTGGTTTTTTTAAGGCTTTTGTGTTAAACAAATATGGCGGCCGAACCACGTGACCGATGACGGCATCATTATTATTTTTTCTCCACCAATTTATCCCCTAGGGCCTAGATGATGCTCAAGAAATTCCATCTTCATCGGATGAAGCTTTGTACTTGTCGAATTATGACGTCATAATGGAGGCACCTATGACGTCATCATTAACATATTTTATTCACCATGGAGAGTTCTTTACAATGAGCCATGTCAATTTTTTCCTATTCAGGCCTTTCGGAGATATAGAGGTGCAAAGTTTTTCCGGTTTTCCAAGTTGGCGCCCATACCACGTGACCTATGACGTCATGATTATCATTTTAAAATTATACAGGTGGAGTTGCACCTATGGTGAAAATTTCCTGTCAATCGGACCAGCGGTTGCAGAGAAAATCATATTTATTCTGTGCGGACAAACAGACAGATAAACGGACTCAAATGAAATACCCTCTCCTCAGGTGAGGGTTATGGCGGGCACAATGATCAATAATTCCGTGCACCAGTGGGTGGCGCGAGCGTCCGGGCGTGGAACTGAGATACATGCCCCGCCTTTCGCCCGATCGGCCACGCCCGGGGGCAAGGCGTGGCCTCGGGACATATATGCGGGCTCTAAGCTCGAGCCCGCCCAGTGCTGATGTGCGAGCTTGTAATAAAGTGCTTTCATTTGTGCCACGCATTGTGGCCTACCTTTTTGGCAAACGAGTTGTGTGTGCACAGCACCACACTGGTGACCCCGACTGGTTCAGCCGTCGCTGACCCCCGAATGCGCCATGGCTACCAACGCCGTCGCCGTCAAACTCCCGGAGTTCTGGGAAGCGCAAGCCGACATTTGGTTTGTGCAGGCCGAAGCTCAATTCCAACTCCGGGGCATCACGGCGGATGAGACCATGTACTACCACGTGGTCGCTGCCCTCGGGCCCGGCACTGCCGCCCACGTCGTGTCCATCCTTCGGCGCCCGCCGGGTGACCACAAGTACGCGGCACTCAAACGAGTACTACAGCGCCCCCTGCTTCCCTCGTGGCCGCTGCTACGCCCCGCCCACTACCGCCGCCGCCACCACCACCGCCACCACCACCGCCGCCGGCACGGCCGACGCGGCCACCACAGCCGCAAACCTGGTGCTACTATCATGCCAGGTTCGGCCGCAAGGCTAGAACGTGCCGCCCGCCGTGTTCTTTTGACGGGTCGGGAAACGACCGGGCCGGCGCTCACTTGCGGCCATGAGCGTCGGCCATTCCGGCAGCCTCCTGTTCATCACGGACACCTCCTCTGGTCATCGTTTTCTGTGCGACACGGGAGCGCAGGTAAGCGTCCTCCCTGCCTCCGCGTCCGACAAGCAAGTCGCGGGCCGGGGCCCCGCTTTGCTTGCCGCCAACGGAACACCCATCCGCACATTCGGGAAGCGTTGCCTCTCACTGCGATTCAGAGGGCAGCGCTTCCAATGGTCGTTCGTCACCGCCAGCGTGCCAATGGCCCTGCTCGGTGCGGACTTCCTTTGTGCGCATGGGCTGTTGGTGGACGTTAAGCGTCGACGTCTCGTCCAGGCCGAAACCTTCAGCTCGCTCGCTTGTTCGCTGAGCGGCTCGTTGAGCAGCTCGCTGAGCGGCTCACCGAGCGGCTTGCCAAGCGGCTTGCTGAGTGGTTCCGTCCCGGCGAGGTTAGTCTGTATGCTTCCGGCAGCAGACGAGCTTACCCGCCTCCTCGCCAGTTTCCCGGCACTCACGCGGCCCACCTTTTCAGCGGTGGCCGTCAAACACGGGGTGGAGCACCATATCCCCACCGTGGGCCCACCGGTCTACGCCCGGGTGCGCCGCCTCGAACCCACGAAGCTCACCGTGGCGAAAGCGGAGTTCGCCACGCTGGAGCGGCTGGGCATCGTACGGCGCTCCAACAGTGCATGGGCCTCTCCTCTGCACATTGTGCCCAAGCCCGGCGGCGGATGGCGGCCGTGCGGTGACTACCGCTGGCTCAACGATGCTACCACCCCCGACCGCTACCCGGTCCCGCATATTCAAGACTTTTCCGCCCGGTTGGCAAACACGACCGTTTTCTCCAAGGTGGACCTCATCCGGGGCGACCACCAGGTCCCCGTACGACCGGACGATGTACCAAAGACAGCCGTCATCACCCCTTTCGGCCTCTTTGAGTTCCTGCGGATGCCTTTTGGGTTGAAAAATGCGGCCCAGGCGTTCCAGCGGCTCATGGACAGCGTCTTGCGTGACTTACCTTTCATCTACGTCTACCTGGACGACATCCTAGTCGCGAGCGCATCCCGGGAGGAGCACCTGCTCCACCTCCGCACGCTCTTCGAATGCCTGGGCCAGCACGGCCTGATAATCAACCCCGCGAAGTGCCGTTTCGGCATCACCGCCATCGACTTCTTGGGGCACCGCATCACCAGGCACGGGGCCATCCCTTTGCCGGCCAAGGTGGAGGCGGTCAGGAGTTTCCCGTGCCCCCGCACGATCAAGGGGCTCCAGGAATTCCTGGGCATGGTGAATTTTTATCACCGCTTCGTGCCCCACGTCGCCCAGCTCTTCCGCCCCCTCCATGAGGCCCTCCGGGGCAAGCCGGGCAAAGGTGACCGCCTGGATGGAGCCGATGGCCGCGGCATTTGCGGGCACAAAGCTGGCCCTGGCCAACGCCACCATGCTGGCGCACCCGGCGCCCGATGCACCGATCACCCTCACCACCGACGCATCGGACTACGCGGTGGGCGCGGTGCACGAGCAGTGGGTGAGTGGTGCTAGGCAGCCGCTGGCGTTTTTTAGCCGGCAGCTTCGCCCGCACGAACGCCGCTGCAGCACCTTCGACCGCGAGCTGCTCGGGCTCCACCTGGCGGTCCGACACTTCCGCCATCTGCTCGAGGGCCGCCCGTTCACGGCTTTAGTCGATCACAAGCCCCTTGTGTTCGCGATGGCCAAGGTCGCCGAGCCATGGTCGGCCCGGCAGCAACGTCACCTCTCTGCCGTGTCCAAGGACACGACGGACATCCGTCACGTCGTGGGTAAAGACAACCCGGTGGCGGATTGCCTTTCCCGGTCCGTCGCACACGCGGTCCACCTCGGGATCGACTATGCCCGGATGGCGGAGGACCAGACCGCCGACCCGACGTCCAGGCCTTGCGGACCGCCATCACGGGCCTCCGCATCACCGAGGTGCCGTTCGACGTCGCAGGCACGGCCCTCTTGTGCGATGTCTCCCTCGGCCGGCCTCGCCCCATCGTGCCCGCTGGCTGGTAGCGCCCGGTTTTTGACGCCATCCACGGCCTGTCCCACCCGGGCACGAAGGCCTCCCAGAAGCTCGTCGCGGCGAAGTTCGTCTGGCATGGCCTCAGGAAGAACGTCCGCGACTGGGCCAGGACGTGCCTCGCGTGCCAGCGCGCAAAGTTCCACCGCCACCCCCAGGCCCTGTTGGCCCCGATTACGGTGCCCGAGCGTCGGTTCGACCACATCCACGTCGACTTGGTGGGACCTCTGCCCCCCTCGCGGGGGTTCTCCCACCTCCTCACCATGGTGGACCGCACCACCCAGTGGCCGGAGGCCGTGCCATTGGCGGCGACGGCTGCGGCTGACGTCGCGCAAGCCTTCATCACCACGTGGGTTGCCCGGTTCTGTGCCCCCTCGGACATCTCGTCCGACCGCGGCCCCCAGTTCACCTCGGAGCTCTGGGGAGCGGTGGCGCAAGGGCTCAGCGTCAAACTGCACCGCACCACGGCCTACCACCCCCAGGCCAAAGGCCTGTGCGAGCGCTTTCATCGCTCAATGAAGGCCGCGCTCCGGGCCAGCCTCCGCGATGGCAGCTGGGCCGACAGGCTCCCCTGGGTCCTGCTGGGCCTCAGGACGGCGCCCAAGGACGACCTGCGCGCGTCCTCGGCGGAGCTGGTCTTCGGACAACCGCTACAGGTGCTGGGCGAATTTATCCCCGACTCCACGGCTCCTTGGTCCGCGGCGCAACAGCGCTCGACCCTGCAGGAGACCGCCAGGAGGTTCGCCCCGGTGCCGACGGCACACCACGGTTGCCCGTCCTCCCACGTCGCCCCGTAGCTTCGCACGGCGGAGTACGTTTTCGTCCGGCACGACGCCCACCGGGCACCGCTGCGGCCCCCGTACGACGGGCCCTTCCGCGTGCTGGAGACCGGGGACAAACATTTCACCGTGGACATCGGCGGTGCTCCTGATCGTATCTCCATGGACCGCCTCAAGCCGGCCCACCTCGATCTGGACCACCCCCCGCAAGCAGCTCTGCCTCCGCGTCGAGGCCGCCCCCAGCGGTCAGACCCCCGGCACCCCCCAGTCCCGCCGTCCCGCTAACCCCCAGCCCTGCACGCATCGCCAGAGCGCGTATCGGCCGGGTCATCCGGCTTCCCCGCAAGCTCACCCTTCAGGTGCGCGGGAATTCTGGGGGGCGTGTGTGGCGGGCACAATGATCAATAATTCCGCGCACCAGTGGGTGGCGCGAGCATCCGGGCATGGAACTGAGATACATGCCCCGCCTTTCGGCCGATCGGCCACGCCCGGGGGCAAGGCGTGGCCCCGGGACATATATGCGGGCTCGAAGGTCGAGCCCGCCCAGTGCTGATGTGCGAGCTTGTCATAAAGTGCTTTCGTTTGTACCACGCGTTGTGGCCTACCTTTTTTGGCAAACGAGTTGTGTGTGCACAGCACCACAGGGTAACAATTGATGGGATTCTGAATCCTGTGGGTACAGTGGCATAGTGTTGGGGACTATTGACTGGCATACCCCACATGTTGTGGGTTCAAAATTTTAATCTCAGCTTCTGGGAGCTGGTGTCGTGTTATAAAAAATATTAGACTCCATGGAAAACCTAGCCGGTCCACTACTAACGACAGTGAATATAAGTACATTCATAATGACCTCCGTCGTTGACTCTTTCCTAACGACCTCAAGTGGGGACTTTTGAACATACCCCGAAAGTGAACGCGAAACAAACGCCGATGATTGGCTCAATCCACGATCAAACTTTTGGGCGATTTGTCGAATGGCTTACTTTTGCTGCCGTTCTGTTTTGTTTCAAATCCTAAATTATTCTTAAGCTTTTGTACATCAAACGTGTGAACAAATCAGAGGTGCCAGGCATCTACCAATCGTCAAATTTCTGCTTTTGTTTTTATTAGTCGGTTGTCAAACGATTTGAGGTTACTTTCGCCCGATGTTAGGCTTCTCATTGCTCGGACTGTTTAGTATGTACTCCATTTGAATTGTGTTGTAAATCTCTTTGAGATGAATTCTTATTTTCATGAACCTGGAATAATTCCAAATAGCTTATGCACATCATCTTTCTGCCTTTTCATATTATAATGGGGGATAAAAGACATGAAAATCAAATGTTGCACTTGTTACTTGGGGGCTGGAGGGAGGGAGAGGGGGACCTCCAATTGAAGTCATTTCTTCCTGTTTGGAAATGTTTATGCCTTTTAATGTACGGATGCCTATGGCACGTCACTGGTACCATCTACATTTTTGTGTGTGGGTTTTGTTTCCCATTTGCTCCCATTCCTTTTTACCCATACCCTCAATTTTATACCCTTTTCCCCCATGGTCCCCAATTTATGTCCGTTTCCTTTGGCTCAGTTATTCTCTTCCGTGTAGAAATTATAAACGTGTTTCCTTCGTCGTGCCCTTTTGAGCTTCTTCAAACCCCCATAAGGAATTTTCACAAAACTTTGCAGGAGCTTTCCTAATGGGTCCAATGTACACGGTTCGAGTTTAGGAGCACGTTCACTCTACATTCGATCTTTTAAAGGTTACACAGGTCATGTGTATGTGACCCTTAGCAGGCGCTTTTTTTCTTGACTCGGGGTGGGTGTGTTGTGTATTTTAAGAACTTTAAGTACTGTATATGAGGGTTGTTTTTTGTGTACTTGATCGAGGCTCATATAACAGCTAACACATGGAACATATATTAAAGGAAGAGGGGGAGAGAGAAGGAAGCAAGTGATGAAAAGGTTAGGACAAGTGTGGGCCCAGTGAGGATTAGCACAGGGAGTGTGGTTCATGAGGAAAACAAGATGGCAGGCTTATACACAGGTGTTTTGCTTCAACCTTTACACAGGAACAGTCAAGAGAATTGCCAATAGCTGAGTATCTATCCAGGAGGTGAGGAAGGACTTTCATACAAGGTCCAGGTTGGAATGAATGAAGGAAGTAAAGAAACTGTTTGGAAAGCTCGGTGTAATTAAATCTTTGGGCTCATAATATGCACCCGAGAGTTTTAAGGGAGGTAGCTGAGTATACAGGTGGGATGTTAGCCGATGTTTTCAATAGCTCACTGGAGTCGGGACAGGTACCAGAGGATTGGAGAGTAGCAAATGTAACACCATTATTTAAAAAAGGATCCAAAGAGGAATTTGGGGACTATAGATGGACCTGTTAGTTTGACTTCAGTTGTAGTGAAGGTGCTGGAGATGTTAATTAGGGACTAGATGAGGAAACATTTAAATGAATACAAACTAATTAAAGGATGTACCAAAAGGAGGTCATGTTTAACAAATTTATTGGAGTTCTATGAAGCAGTTTCTGATTGGGTGGATGAGGGAAGGGCAGTGTATGTTATTGTTACGGACACGGTTTTTGGATGTTATTTTACCGAGCGGTGGTGTATTTAACCGCGTCCGAACAGTTACTCCCCGATTAGAACCCGATTCCAACCGAACGTTGACTAATCGCGCTACAGATATTCAATTGGGAAACCTCTAAAACGACCGAAAGAGAAGAAGAGAGAAGAAAGACAGAGTTTGGAGGAAGAACATATTTATTATACACACACAAGCAATATTTTAGAGCGACCAATATTATTTACAGCAATAGATGGAAAAGAGCAGTCACACAGTGCATTGTTAACTTATTCTATTTCATTTACTTAATCCCCAAGACAAACGAGTAGGACAGGACGTTCACACTCACACGGTGGATATTGCAGGCAGGTAATGGCTCGAGGTTCATTGCTTGAGAGGAAGGCAAGGTCGGAGGCCGCAGCTTTCAACCCCTCGCGGTTTTGGCGGGAAAACCTCCGTCGCGTATCCGCGACCGTCACGCGCTGGCTCGGCACACCTGCTCCTCTTCCTGGGGTGGAGCCGTCTCCCTCCGTTCAGCGCGTCTCTCCACCGACAGGGGATATTGCAGGCAGGTAGGTAGGTAGGTAGGGCTTGCGGTGGATTGCGCTCCTCTTCCAGGTCATCCCCCAGCGTATCTCTCAAGGCCTCTTCTTGGTGCAGCCTCGTTGCTCCTCTCCAGCTCATCTCCAGTCATCTCTCATCTGGACTCGTAAAGCAGTCCCCTGCAGTCGCTTTTATCACCTCCAGCGAAATCAAGCCGCCGACTCCGAGGGCGCGCCTACCGGGTCACTCACCGCGGTGTTGATTGGCTGTTAGGGCTGGTTCACTCCTTGCTTCTTATGACGAGGTGGAGACACGCCTTTCTTCCCCAACCTTACCTCGTGGCCAATGGTGGTTTGAAGAAAACCAGCCAAAATGCGGAAGGCAATTGGAAGGGAGGTTTTGGGGAAATTGGAAGGGCCTACGCTTATTTTGTTTGATACAATGCAAAGTCAATCTAGTGGAAAACACATACTTAGCCTACATGGAATAAGGAAATACACTATTTAAAAGATATATCGTGACCTGCGTGTATGTTCTATGAAATTAATTAGGAGGACGGCTGCGACCATTATTTACATTACCAGGATGTTACCATACCAAAACCATACTCTTCACATCCGTTACCCTTCCTCCAAAATTGTTACACTCCTCAAAACCCGTTACACTTCTCAAAATCGTTACACTGCACCCTCCTTTCTTCAGGCACGTCCTCGGGCCTACTAGACTTAACTGAGTGTGACATGTAGGTGTAATTCCCTCTACAATTAACCTGACCCTGAGTGTGACAATTTTAAAACACAAATAAGTATGTCCCCCTATTGCATTGCATCCTGTCTAACAGACTCAAGCCCACAGCTAACCGAATTACGGAATTATTCTGAAACTATACATTTACGGTGGGGAGCATTATTTACAATGACGTGATTTCTTATTTACAACGCAACCCAGGACCTGTGTGTTTTTTTCTTTTCTTTTTAGGGAACAAGAGAAAGAAATTCCTGTTGGGAGGGAGGAGACAGCACGCATTGCATCGATGCACCAGTACCAATACCACCAAAGCACCCCAAAGCACCCAAAAGCACCACAAAGCACCACTCGGTGCGCAGTCACCATGGTTCATAATAAACACAACAAAACAACTGGTGGTGGTCTTCTCCTTGTCTGCTGGGCCGATGTTCTTCCTGACGTCTTCTGGCTTCATGCGGCCTATTTGGACATAATAAAAAGCACAACTTGTGTTCGTTTTTTATTATTATTTAGGGCCTCAGGGGCCAACTAAGGGTGGTCCACCTGTTTGGCATAGGTGCCACCTTACCGAGGTCCGCAAGCGAGATTCCCTGGCCACTATGGCCGGTCTCCAACAGAGGTGCTCTGCCCCAGAACCTGGGGTCCATCAAGTGGTACTTGGCCGCCGAACAGCGGTCCATAAAGTGGTACATCAACGCAATGCGTGCTGGTTCTGGGAATCTCGGGCGCACAATGGCCACCTCACGCACGCTCCCCTCGGCACCCAATGGCGCACAGGTCATGTGGGAGACAAAAGAAAGACAATTGAGCGAGGGGTAAGGTCACAAGGGTACACGTCAAACAAGGCAATGCAAGGTGAAATGCGTACGGAGGGCGAAGTGAGAAAGCTCGTCCCTACCGTACGTCACCCCCCTGTCACCTACACTACCCTTGCTCTTACCCCATATTTACAGAATCTACCCATTTACAAATTCGTCACTACTGTCACGTCTTCCCCATATTTCCCTTATACCAAATTCGTCACCACAATCCCTCTACTTCAAAATTTGCCATCATCAAATTCATCATCAATCCTCATAAGGAGGCAGAGATGGAACATCAAAGCACAATGTCACACCCACGTCATGATGCGTCTCACAATCCAAACATTTGCATCATAAAAAATAATCAAAACATGGCATGGTGTGGAGTACCTGTCACCTCAGGTGAGTGGATGCAGATGGTGCGAGGAGATCCTTCATCCTAACTATCCTCTAAATGACTTTAACACACTTTACACTACCCGGGGTCTTTCCCTGCCAATCCATTGGCCAACTTACACTATGGGTTCTAATAACCAATTCCCATTGGCCAAACTGTGGTGCTTTTCAATTTGGGGTCTCACTCCCCCGATTCATCTCCCGGTGCCCTCGCACAATTTCTGGGCCGCGACGTGTAGCTCTCCCAACAGGTCTACCCACCTGCACACCTCCACCACTGTAGTTGCCACCCGAGCTTACCTAGCTCCTCACCCTAACCTATCTAACTGGGGGCAGCCCCTCTCCTGGCTCTGTCACCCCATGGTGCCCTCTGGCACTGGGCTACCCGGGTCCGTCCTCCGGATCCTCGGGCCCCATCCACAACAACTACTACCGGCTCCCAGAGCCCACCTGCGGCCTCACCTGGCCGACATCCTCACAGTGGTGGAGTGCTCAAACAACTACACACACTAACAGGCTACACGCCCAGCCATTTCCACAACACTAATGCACCCATCCACAGACCATTCTTTCACCCGCCCCACAGATGCCAATATCCAAACCACAATTTACCTGTACCCTCTACCTAACACTTACACTACCCGCCCCGGGTATCCGTGATGGGGGTCCACTCTTCCCCCATTCACACCTTCGCACCATCCACTCCACTCCACAATTTCCACCATACTCACTCCACGACCATCCATTCCAATACTCCATACCATTTATTCCATGCACCTGTCTTTCATTCACCTGTCGTTGCACACCTGTGCAATCCTACCTGGTGCCACCTGCACCCTCCTCCTCTTCCTGGACCAGTTGGTCAACACAACACACAATCACCACTACTCCCTCATACACTGCTCCACACACCTGTTCAGTTGCACACCTGTGCAATCACACCTGTTCAATTCTCACACACACGGCATCATCTCAGCTAACTACTCCCCTCTGAAACTTGCGCTTCCCAGTCGTCTCTTTAAACTATTGCGCTCCCACGTCATTATCATCCACACTAACCTACCTGCGTCCCCACTACAGGTATCAGTCACTAACTAACCTTATCGTTACCTAAGGTCATCTTCGCTAGATCCCTATCATTATCCAAGCCCTCCCTGGCTCGTTTTCACTGCCATAAACCCCATAATCTATAGCGCATTTGCCCCCACCTGTGAGGGATGGTGGATTTGCCATCCCACCACATCGGGGGTCTCTCACTACCAATTTCGCTCGTCCAAATCCAACAATTCAAAAATTTTCCATTTACTGCCAATTCTATTCACTTTTCTAAATTTCGTTTCAAATCACTACTATCACTATCACCATCACCCGTCTACTTATTACATCCTCTCGGTGCGCCAATTCACATCACCCGTCTACTTATTACATCCTCTCGGTGCGCCAATTCACATCTACAGCCCGGCTTCGTACAGCCGAGCAATGAACGCGGGTCGTTTTTTTTTTTTTTTGCCAGCGGCTGGATACGTCCCGCATTCGGGGCAGGGACGGAGGCTTACCCGGGCCGAGATCCCATGCACCACTTCGGCGTGGAGCCATCCAATGTCCCGATCTCGACCTGCCGGCACGTCTCAATAGAAAGTGGTCGCCATGACGACCCTTCCTATCGAGCTGCCCGCTCCGCCTTGTGGAGCCCGGACGCGGCCGCTCCACGCGAGGCCCAGCGTGGATCGCGCACGGCGGTCCTTTCGAACCCGCCGTGGCTCGGATCTCCGCTGGTTCTCGCGGCACGCGAAGCCCGGCACGCACCGAGGGCCCGATCCGGCTAAAAGTCGACCTAACCTTTAACCCGGTTACCGTCGACGCTTCACCTGCAGGCTTACATGCATACGCTACCTCTTTCTTGCTCATACATGCAGCCGTTCCCATTCTCCTCGTACCTTTTCTTTCACACCTCGGTACACTCACTCCGCTCACCGACTTGGTCACACACCTGACCACCGAACACTTTGGCACACATTCGTTGCTCGCACACCTCACCAATACACCGCTTCGCGCCCCCTCCTCGGTCACCTCCTTTGTGACAATCACAGGTGTGCTCTCACCCGCACACCCAACCACGTGTCTCACTACCAATTCCAGCGTGCATTCCCACTCACGCTCTACCATTCCAGGTGTGCATCCTTCCATCCCAGGTGTACATCCTCGCTCACCTATCACAACCAGCTCACGCTCCGTTTCACTCTCACTACTCTCACCTCCACTCTCAGTCGCGCACTCACCCTTACTCTTGACAGCATGCGCTTTCCCCATGCACCCGTCCGTTACACACCTTTCTCGCGCATCCTCCCGCGCACACTTCTTCGTTACTTCCTCCGTAACACTCACCACAGGCATGCATTCTCCCTTACTCTTGACAGCATGCGCTTTCCCCATGCACCCGTCCGTTACACACCTTTCTCGCGCGTCCTCCCGCGCACACTTTTTCGTTACTTCCTCCGTAACACTCACCACACCGCGCTTCCCTGTGCTCCCTCGCACACGCGCTTTGACCAATTCACTCTTGACGGCACACTCACTCCTCGGCGTGCACTTTTTCCTCACACACCCCATGGTCGGACATTCTCGCACACCCCTTTTTTCGCACACCTGTCCTGTCACACACCTCACCAACGGCCTTTCACGAACACCCGGATCCAAACCAATCCCCAAGCCGACTGAATCTCCCCTCACATCATGTACATTGCCACTCACCTCCGTACCTCGTCGCACCTTCTCTGCCACCTGCAAACTTTTTATTTGGTTAGTGAGCACCGCATCATGATTTGAACACAGACCTTGTACACATTCCATCACCTCCTCCCGGATTTCTCTCTTAGTTTCTGTCCGTCCCTTCTTAATTTCACTCACCTCTTCTCCCACTTCCTCTAATTTTTGTTTAACCTCTTTTATTTCCCGGTGCGTCTCCTCAAGTTCGTCCTCTAAGGCTACCGTGACCGTTTCTATGTGCGTCCTTACCTCCCGGTCCTTCGTCTCCATTACTTCTGTCACCTCTTCCAACCTCTTCGTCAATCCCTCATGTACCATTTGACATTCCTTTTGTGTCGCTATTAATTCATTTTTAATGTCCTTTTGTGTCGCTTTTAAACCCCCGATGATTGCAGTGTTCTTTTCCACTTGGTCCGCTAGTTCTTTTTGTCCCACCGTCAGCTGTTCTACTCCTTTCGTCAGATCTTCTATTCCCCCCTGTAACTTTGCCGTATTATTTCTCACCTCTTTCTCTATACGCTTTTCGCCTCGCTTTACCTCCTCGCGCAGCCCCGAGACCTCCTCACTCACCCCTCGTCGTATTTCCTCCATCTGGTTCCCCATCTGTTCGATTTCCCGGGCGGATTGTTCCCCTATTTCCCGCAATTTGTCCTCCATCCTATTTTCTAACCCCATTAACCCATTTTTCACCCCCTCTATCCCATTGTCTAACCCCTCAAATTTCTTGTCTAACTCCTTAAAATTATTGTCTAACCCCTCAACGGTACCCCTCGCTTCGTCCCTCATTACCCCTATTTTGCCCTCCAATCGCTCACCCTGAGCATCCATCCGGTTCCCCATTACCCCCAATTGGTTCCCCATTACCCCCAATTGCTCACTCTGAGCATCCATCCGGTTCCCCATTACCCCCAATTGCTCACTATTCTGGGCCATAAGGGCCTTCATTTGTATAAAAAAAAGGTTCAAATCCATTGGCATCTCCGGTTCGCCTACTGCGACCATGGGCGTGGCTAAATGTGGCGCCGCTGTAATCACGTGCGCTAGAGCGCCATTTTGTGCACCTGAAATTCCCGCAACCACATTGCCATTTTCCTCCTCCCTTTCTTCCCCGAAGTCCTGGGTTACTTCTAACCCCTCTATCTCTCCCACCGGCATCCCGTCGCCTTGAACAGCCATGGCGCGATTTCAAAATTCGAGTTTTGCTTTAAAAAAAAAACAAATTTCGGTATTTTATCATTTTGAGCGCGTGAAGCGCGCTCCGGGTCGATCTCACTCCCCGACACCAATTGTTATAGTACTAACACAATTGGTGTCCAAAATTTGGGCTAAATAAATTTAGTCCCAGGTTCGAATCCCACCTCCTGACTACCAATTGTTACGGACACGGTTTTTGGATGTTATTTTACCGAGCGGTGGTGTATTTAACCTCGTCCGAACAGTTACTCCCCGATTAGAACCCGATTCCAACCGAACGTTGACTAATCGCGCTACAGATATTCAATTGGGAAACCTCTAAAACGACCGAAAGAGAAGAAGAGAGAAGAAAGACAGAGTTTGGAGGAAGAACATATTTATTATACACACACAAGCAATATTTTAGAGCGACCAATATTATTTACAGCAATAGATGGAAAAGAGCAGTCACACAGTGCATTGTTAACTTATTCTATTTCATTTACTTAATCCCCAAGACAAACGAGTAGGACAGGACGTTCACACTCACACGGTGGATATTGCAGGCAGGTAATGGCTCGAGGTTGATTGCTTGAGAGGAAGGCAAGGTCGGAGGCCGCAGCTTTCAACCCCTCGCGGTTTTGGCGGGAAAACCTCCGTCGCGTATCCGCGGCCGTCACGCGCTGGCTCGGCACACCTGCTCCTCTTCCTGGGGTGGAGCCGTCTCCCTCCGTTCAGCGCGTCTCTCCACCGACAGGGGATATTGCAGGCAGGTAGGTAGGTAGGTAGGGCTTGCGGTGGATTGCGCTCCTCTTCCAGGTCATCCCCCAGCGTATCTCTCAAGGCCTCTTCTTGGTGCAGCCTCGTTGCTCCTCTCCAGCTCATCTCCAGTCATCTCTCATCTGGACTCGTAAAGCAGTCCCCTGCAGTCGCTTTTATCACCTCCAGCGAAATCAAGCCGCCGACTCCGAGGGCGCGCCTACCGGGTCACTCACCGCGGTGTTGATTGGCTGTTAGGGCTGGTTCACTCCTTGCTTCTTATGACGAGGTGGAGACACGCCTTTCTTCCCCAACCTTACCTCGTGGCCAATGGTGGTTTGAAGAAAACCAGCCAAAATGCGGAAGGCAATTGGAAGGGAGGTTTTGGGGAAATTGGAAGGGCCTACGCTTATTTTGTTTGATACAATGCAAAGTCAATCTAGTGGAAAACACATACTTAGCCTACATGGAATAAGGAAATACACTATTTAAAAGATATATCGTGACCTGCGTGTATGTTCTATGAAATTAATTAGGAGGACGGCTGCGACCATTATTTACATTACCAGGATGTTACCATACCAAAACCATACTCTTCACATCCGTTACCCTTCCTCCAAAATTGTTACACTCCTCAAAACCCGTTACACTTCTCAAAATCGTTACATTATATATCTAGACTTTCAGAAGGCATTTGATAAGATACCACATGGAGGTTGTTAGCTAAGGTTAGGGCTTGTGGAGTGGCTGGTTGGGTAGCTAACTGGATTGGAAGCTGGCTTTGTGATAGGAAGTAGAGTGGCTGTGAGTGGGAAGATGTCCAGCTGGGAGGATGTAAGTCATGGGGTACCTCAGGGGTTAGTACTAGGACCATTAGTATTCATAACTCGCGAGGTACCCATGCCACGCACAGGTGGGAGCCCGGAGTCTCAAAATAAATGTTTTGAGAAATTTAATGAAAATGCCCACCCACTTTAGGACAGGTGCAGAGACCCCAAAAACTGCACAGAAAATTTGATGGAGTTGGCCCCAAAACTGTGGGAGTCATACTGTGTAAAATCAACTTGTACCTTTAAAGATGCTGATAACAATGGTGTTGGCTGGGGTTGTGGGATTGGCAATGATATACCATGATGAAGAAAATTGGTTATTACAGAAAAATAGCAAAAAGTCTCAAGCGAGCATGGTGTGATGTTGACGGAAAAGTCTATACATGGATAATGCCGAAATGGCGAATGTGTCCACATGTGGACAATTGAATTCGCTGCCAAACGCCGTGAATGTGTTTACACGCTGAAAAAGATCGGCGCCGTATGGCTAGAAACACAAAATCTCAATTGCATTGAGATATTACTGAACCAACGAATGTTTGCCTATGCGATAAATGTCGAAACTGCTAATGCTAAACCCGTGAATGAGTTTACATGAGAGCAGTTTTGTATGAGTGGAAACTCAAAATCATAACTGTATTGAGAATTTTATGAAACCTCCCACCCACCTTTGGACACCCACTGGGACCCAAAAGGTTCCACAGGAAGTTTGGTGGGGCTTAAAGGCCCAAAACTGAGGGAGTACTTCAGGGATGGACAGACAGACAGACAGCCCTGCTTTATTATATAGACTAGCGTGACTCGGCGCGCTCCGCGCGCCTCACCACACGTCGTTTCAGAGGGGTAGGCATCTTTAACCATTTCGGTGTCTTTTGGGTCTTCATGGTGTTTTGGGTCTTTAGGGCCATTTGGGTCTTCAGGGTCTTTTGGATCCTCTGGGCCTTTAAGGGTATTTTGGGTATTTGAGGTGTTTTGGGTCTTCAGGGTCTTTTGGGTTGAGAGAGAGGAAGACAAATGATGAATTTCGAAAGATGATGGGAATAGAGCCTGTGATTGATGCTGTGAAGAGGAACAGGTTGAGATGGTTTGGTCATGTGTTGAGGAAGGATGAAAGTGACTGGTTGAGAAGAGTGATGGAAATGAATGTAGAAGGAAGTAGAGGACGGGGAAGACCGAGAAAGACTTGGCTAAAGATGGTGGAAGAAAAAATGCGGGCAAGGGGGTTAACAAGGGTAGATTCAGAAAATAGGGCAAAATGAAGAAGATTGTCATGGGGCCTGCAAGGCTAATATAACCCCTGCTCTAGCAGGGAAAATGGCCTTAAAGTGCCTGTTGTGTTGTTGTTGTTGTAGGATCTTTTGGGTCTTAAGGGTCTTTTGGTTCTTCTTGGTCTTTAAGGGTCTTTTGGGTATTTTTGGGTCTTCGGGTATTTTTGGTCTTCGGGGTCTTTTGGGTCTTCGGGGTCTTTTGGGTCTTCGGGGTCTTTTTGGTCTTCGGGGTGTTTTGGGTCTTCGGGGTGTTTTGGGTCTTCGGGGTGTTTTGGGTCTTCGGGGTGTTTTGCGTCTTCGGGGTGTTTTGGGTCTTCGGGGTGTTTTGGGTCTTCGGGGTGTTTTGGGTCTTCGGGGTGTTTTGGGTCTTCGGGGTGTTTTTGGTCTTCGGGGTGTTTTGGGTCTTCGGGGTGTTTTGGGTCTTCTGGGTGTTTTGGGTCTTTTGGTTTTTCAGGGTTTTTTTGAGCCTCAGGGCCTTGAAGGGTATTTGGGGTCTTTGGGAGTCTTCAGGGTATTTTGGGTCTTCATGGTATTGGTGGTCTGAAGGGTCTTGGGGGAATTAAAGTGTCGTCAAAGGTCTGAGGGGCCTCAGCAGTATTAACGCAATTAAGAGAGTTAATTAAGAGGGTGGTAATTTAATTAGAAGAAGAAGAAGACGTTTTCGTCACATACAAACACAGCGACATAACGACATAACCATATACGTTTGCTCTATTATAATAAGATGTACATCATCGATTTGGACAGTGGAGTTAAGAGTTGTCTTTCTAAATTTGCAGATGACACAAAGCTTGGAGGTAAGGTCGATTGGAGGGATGTGGATGGAGGGAGAGAGATGGAGGGGAAGAGAGAGAGTTTCATGGATTGGGTAAAAGATTGGCAGATGCAATTTAACATAAAGAAGTGTAAGGTGCTAGGGATAGGGAAAAAATAGAGAGTACATGATGGAAGAGGAAATCTTGGAGCATGTCACACAGAAGCATCTGGTGGTGATAATACATACCGTGGGTAAACAGACAGGACAGTGCCAGGCAGCTCCAGTGCCTTCAGAAAGTACTCAAACCCCTTGACTTTTTCACATTTTGTTGTGTTACAACCTGAATTTAAAATGGATTAAATATAGATTTGTTTTCGTGTGTGCGCTCTGAAATTATTGTATCGCCCGCAAGTTTTGAATATATGTTTACAACGGAAGACCATTAGACGGTAGACCATCGTTCAGCAGTTGGGCTTCACTGCTGAACATGGTGTCCATGAACTGCTGAACAGATACCAGGGAATTAATTGGTGTCCATGCAAAGGGTATCGGTCATTGAACAACACGACTGTTCCAGACCGTTACCCCCATTCCACACATTGTGTATTTTACCGCCACGCTCCATGGCAGTACAATCTTCTCCATGGTCGATCTTGTTCATGCATGCCATCACATTGCGGTGGATCCAGATGACTTCCTGAAAACAGCAGTAACCATATCGTTCGGCCTGTTCAAATTCCTTCGGATAATGTTCGGCCTACACAATGCTGCACAAACATTTCAACGTTTTATCATTCACGTGCTGTGGGGATTACACTTGTGCTACGAGTACTGTATATACAGTGCATTCAGAAAGTATTCAGACCCCTTCACTTTTTTCACTTTTCGTTATGTTGCAGCCTTATGGTGAAATCGTTTAAATTCATTTTTTCCCTCATCAATCTACACTCAATACCCCATAATGACAAAGAGAAAACAGGATTTTAGAAAGTTTTGCAAATTTATTAAAAATAAAAAACTTAAATATCACATTGACATAAGTATTCAGACCCTTTGCTATGACACTTGAAATCTAACTCAGGTGCCTCCCATTTCTCTTGATCATCTTTGTGATGTTTCTACACCTTGATTGGAGTCCACCTGTGGTAAATTCAATTGATTTGACATGATTTGGAAAGGCACACACACCTGTCTATATAAGGTCTCACAGCTGACAATGCATATCAGAGCAAAAACCAAGCCATGAGGTCGAAGGAACTGCCTGCAGAGCTCAGAGATGGGATTGTGTCGATGCACAGATCTGGAGAAGCCTACAAAAAAGTTTCTGCTGCATTGAAGGTTCCCAAGAGCACAGTGGCCTCCATAATTCTTAAATGGAAGAAGTTTGGAACAACCAGGACTCTTCCTAGAGCTGGCCGCCCGGCCAAACTGAGCAATCGGGGGAGAAGGGCCTTGGTAAGAGAGGTGACCAAGAACCCGATGGTCACTCTGGCTGAGCTCCAGAGATCCTGTGTGGAGATGGGAGAAGCTTCCAGAAGGACAACCATCACTGCAACACTCCACCGATCTGGGCTTTATGGCAGAGTGGCCAGACGGAAGCCTCTCCTAAGTGAAAGACACATGAAAGCCCGCTTGGAGTTTGCAAAAAAGCACCTAAAGGACTCTCAGACTGTGAGAAACAAGATTCTGTAGTCTGATGAAACCAAGATTGAACTGTTTGGCTTCCGTCTGGCCACTGTGCCATAAAGCCCAGATCGGTGGATCGGTGGACGAACCTATCAAATATCTTTTTTTCTACACTAAAGGGGTACAGGAATATTGCTAGGACTATCTAAAAATAAGTTGAAAGCGACAAAAGTATTTGGTCTCCACAATTCTTTATTTCACTATTAATATTACAGAACCTTTGTTTTTGATTCAGAACTTAATATATCCTTTTAAATCAGAAAATAAAAAGAAATGGCATTGACAAAATTATTGACTAACAACTTACTATTTGGTAACTCAGCTTTTGGACAAAATAACTGCAGTCAAGCACTTCCTTAATAGCCATGAATGAGCTTCCTAAACCTCTCTACTGGCAGGTTGGCCCACTCTTCTTGTGCAAACTGCTCCAGTTCTCCCAGATTTGAAGGTTGCCTTCTCCCAACTGCTGTTTTCAGATCTACCCACAGGTGTTCAATGGGATTTAGATCTGGACTCATTGCTGGCCTTTCAGAACATTCCAGCGTTTTGTCTTGAACCATTCCTGGGTGCTTTTTGAAGTGTGTTTGGGGTCATTATCCTGCTGCAAGACCCATGACCTTCGACAGGGACCCAGCTTTCTGGCACTGGGTTGAACATTGTGTTCCAAAATGCCATGGTAACTCCTGATTTCATGATGCCATCCACACATTCAAGGCACCCCAGTGCCAGAGGCAGCACAGCAACCCCAAAACATCACTGAACCTCCTCCATGTTTGATTGTAGGGAAGGTGTTCTTTTATTTGAAGGCTTCATTTTGTTTTCTGTAAAAATAGAGATGATGTGCTTTACCATAAAGCTCTAATTTGGTCTCATCTGTCCACAGGACATTCTCCCAGAAGGATTTTGGTTTGTTCAGGTGTGATTTCACAAACTCCAGGCGGGCTTTCTCAGCAGTGGGGTCCTCCTGGGTCTTCTACCATAGAACCCCCTTTCATTGAGTTAGCGATGGATGGTGTGAGCCGAAACTGTCGTATCTTGTGTCTGAAGGTCAGCTTGAATCTGTTTGGCAGTTGATCGAGATGTTTTCTCCACCATTCGTACAATCCTTCGCTGCAATCTTTGATCAAGTTTTTGCTTGCGGTCACGTCTAGGGAAGATGGCTACAGTGCCATGGCCCTTAAACTTCCTGATAACATTGTGTACGATGGACCCAGGAACATCAATGTCTCTGGAGATGGACTTGTAGTCTTGAGATTGTCCATGCTTGGCTACAATCTTGTGTCTGACCTCCTCAGACAATTCTCTGGTTTTCTTTGTTTTCTCCATGCTCATTGCGGTACACACAGTGACACAAAACAGCAGAATGACTCCTTTTCTCTTTTCAAATTGGTTTAATGAGTGATTTTTATATTGCAGGCACCTGCAACTCACAATAGGTGAGTTCACTTCCAAAGTAAAGGCGAATCACCTGCTTGAAATCTAATTATTTATAACAAGTTATGGAGATCCCGCGAGATCTTTGTCGGCGAGGTCACGTCTTTTCGAAGCGGTCCATGCGCTCACGCTTTCGAAGTTAAGTAATTTTTCACAATTGTGTTTTTGTCGAAACTGTATCTATCTTTCGGTGTATGTACCTATAGTGTGTCTTCAGTAAGATTCTCGGTGTTAATTTTTCATACATGTATACAAAATCGTCGGTTAATTCGTGTCGAGTATTTTGAGGCCTAGTAGGCTACCGTGTCCGTCCGAGTAGGCCTAGTAGGCTAGCTAGTAGCCTTGAGGCTTTGTTTTTCTCTCAGCGGTCCGTCGATTGTGCTGCAATTACTTTCGCTCTCTGTTTTTGTCCCAGTCTTTCACCCCATACATCCTTGTTTAACATCTCAACTCAAAAAAAAAAAAAAAAAAAAAAAAAAAAAATCCTTCTCTGTTCTTATTCGTTGTTCTTATTCGTTTATTCGTTGTTCTTATTTGTTCGTTCGTTCTTCGATCATGTGTTTCACCCCCACTTCCATTTTCCATTTCCCCAGATAGTTTTCACTCCTCAATTTAAAAATGTTTAAACTTTCCCCTGAAATACTGTAATCTGTAGTATATTATAACACCTTTTTCTTCTTCTTCGATAAAATGACATTTTCAACTTGCTCACCAAATCTATTCATTCCAAAAAAAAATCCATCGCTTACAGTTCCTCTTTTCTACATTCCCGAAACTCTCCTGCACTCCACCCCCCTCCAGCGTCCTTAAACGTATCTTTGACTCGGTCACAAGAAACTCATTTTGCAATAAATGATCGTTTCCCATTAATCGTACACTTAGTCTAAAATCAAATCTCACCCCTCCCATCCAAATCTTCCCCATCACCCCTTCCCTCCAAAACTTCCCCATCACCCCTCCCCTCCAAATCTACCCCCTTGCCCCTCCCCTCCAAATCTTCCCCATCACCCATCCCTTTCAAATCTCCCCCCTTGCCCCTTCCCTCCTAAACTCCCCCCACATCCCTCCCCTCCGAGACTCTCCCTCGCTCCTCCCCTCCAAGACTCCCCTCCCACCCCTCCTCCTCAAAGCATCCTCCCCGCTTCTTCCCCCTTCCAACTTTCACCTTCATCTCCCCCAACCTTCTGCCTCGCTCTTCCCCCTCCTCAAATAACACCTCACTGTGCCTCACCCAATCACCATCAAACCTTTTGTCCGCCCCATTCTTCCCTTTCTCCAAGCTATTCTGAAATCTCTGACACACCTTCAACAGCTCTCCCTACCACTTCCTCCTCTTCCACATCTTACCCTACCCCTCCCCCCCCCCCCCCCCTGTTCTGTATCCGATGCTCCCCCTTCCTCTTCATTAACGGTATGGACCTCAAACATCCGGGGCCTTCGCTCAAACTTGACTGATCTCTCCATACAGGTTGCTTCTGACAAACCAGACGTGATCTGCTTAACAGAAACTTTCCTCCTTCATGATGTCTCTGATTCCTTGGTATCTCTCCCAGGTTACTCCCTCCTCCGGTATGATAGACCTGAGCCTCGTCCTGGAGGTGGGGTTGCTATCTTTATTTAAAAAAAACTCTTCCTCACTCGCCCTGCACTGCCCTCTCTCCACCTCACCCCCAGGAATACCTTTGGCTACGGCCTCCCCTTCGCTCCCACCTTTTGTTCCTATGTGTGTTGTACCGTCCACCAAACAGTGATAACTCCATCTACATCTCGCTGTCTGATAATATGGACCAACTTCTATATACCCATCCCAACTCTCTCTTCCTCATATGTGGTGATTTCAATTGTCACCATGTCAGTTGGCTGGGTGTGGGTACCTCTCTCACCAGCCATGGCTCCTCAACAAAGGACTTCTGCGACTCACTGGGACTGACACAATCTGTCAATTTCCCGACCCGGATCTCAGTCAACGGAGCATCTTCTCTTCTGGACTTGGTTTTGACTAACTTCCCTGAAAATGTCTGCTGCTCTTCTTCTGCTCCAATCGGCTCATCTGATCATGTGCTTGTTAAAGTGGACATCTCTCTGACCATTCTCAGAGAGCCTCCTCAGCGTCGACGAGTCTGGCATTTCAATCAGGCCAACTGGCACAGTCTTCAAGCAGCCATCAATCATCTGGACTGGTCTCCCATCTCTACCGCCTCTGAAATCAACTCATCCTGGGAATTCTTCCAAAATAAATTGCTCTCTCTCATGCACAGATTTATCCAATCTCGTCTTCAGTTGTCATACCCTTCCTCCCGTCCATGGTACATGGAATCTTGTGGTGAGGCTGTTGCCCAGAAACAACTTGCCTTCGTCTCCTGGAAAGCAAATCCAACGGAAGGAAATCTCATTTCCTTTCACAAAGCCCGAAACAAGTGTGTGTCCACCCTCAGGAGAGCCAGGAAACAATATCTCTCCGTTCTCAAGACCGAACTCTCTTATCTGTCTCCCTCTTCCAAATCCTGGTGGTGTCTGGTCAAATCTGTTTCTGGTGTTTGTTCCCCCTCCATCCCCTCCCTCACCTCAAACGGCTACACGGCTGACTCCGCACGTGAAAAAGCTGAATGCCTCAACTCTGTGTTTGCCTCTAAATCTTGTGTCCCAAACCCATCCCTCTCTTTACCCACCGTACCCAGTCGTACCCAGCTGCTCCTGGACTCTCTGTCCTTTCCTCCTGACAAGGTGGAAAAGTTTCTGTCAACCCTCGACTCTGATTCTGCAACTGGACCTGACGGCATCAGCCCACGGGTCCTAAATTCCTGTTCTTCTGCTCTTTCACTCCCCCTCTCTGTTCTCTTCACCCACTCTTTTGCTCAAGGTCATCTGCCATCTGCTTGGAAATCAGCCAACATCACTGCTTTGCACAAAAAAGGTGCAAAAACAGATCCTAGCAACTACAGACCAATCAGCCTTCTCCCAATTATCAGCAAAGTCATGTAATCCATCATTGCTTCGGATATGAAATCTTTCCTCTTCTCCAATGGCTTGATCTCTGATCAATTTGGTTTCAGACCAAGTCACTCCACTCTGGACATGCTGCTTCTGCTTTCTCAACGATGGATGGAGGTCCTCAATGCCAAACAGGAAATTAGAGCTGTCTCCCTTGACATATCACGTGCCTTCGATACGGTCTGGCACCCTGCTCTGCTCACCAAACTCACCTCCTTTGGTATCCATGGAAATCTCCACGCATTCTGGCGGACGTCCTCTCTAGTCGTAGTCAACGTGTGGCCCTGAATGGGTTTCTCTCATCTCCTCTTCCTGTTCAGGCTGGAGTTCCCCAAGGCAGTGTTCTGGGCCCGGTGCTTTTTCTGGTCTTCATCAATGATCTCTCTGACTCTCTTAAAAATCCTCTCTATCTCTTTGCTGATGACTCTACTCTCTGTCGCTCCATTCGTCATCCCTCAGATCGGCAGTCTGCAGCCTCCTCACTCTCTGCAGACCTGGACAAAATCAGACTGCGCAAACAAGTGGAACATGTCTTTCAATCCTGACAAATCTCACACTCTTACGATGTCTCTCCGAAAAGACCGACTGGACAACCCTCCCATCCACTTTCTGAATAATCCTCTCCAAGAAGTTCTGTCACTCAAGCTTTTGGGTCTCACTATCTGCCATGATCTTTCCTGGGAAAACCACATTTCAAATCTGGCCTCCAAAGCCAGTCGCCGACTGGGGATCCTCCGTCGTGCTAAGTCCTTCCTTGGCACACCTGAGCTCCTCACCACATTCAAGGCTTTCATGCGCAGCTCAATGGAATACTGCTCTCCTCTCTGGGCTGGTGCTCCTGCCTCACACCTAGCTCGTCTTCATGCTGTTGAAACCAAAGCGTTCAGAATCATTGGAATCTCCCGCGATGAAGCTAACTCCAAGGGCCTTTCACTCACTCACCACAGGCAGGTTGGTGGTCTTTCCGTCTTCTGCCGACTCCTCTCTGGCCTTGCCCCCCCCAGCTCTCTCTGGGCTTTGTCCCCCAAATATTCCTACAGGTCGCACAAGATCTGCCTGCAACCCTCTTCTGGTTAAACTGCCAAAATCAACTCTCTGCTCACCTTCACTCCTTCATCCCTCTTTTCTCCCGCCTCTGGAACAAACTCCCTCACTCTCTTCAATCCCACTCCATCCTCCAGGTCTTTAAAACAGCTGTTCACCACCATCTCTTATCTTCCCCCATCCAAAACCTTGATCTTTTCTGCCCCTGATAATTTCACCCCAAATCCACTTTTTTGAAATACCAACTTCTGTCCTGGAAGTCCTTGGTGTCCTTGTGTTTTATACTTCTCCCTCCCCCCCCCCCCCTTCCCACGCCTCCTCCCCCCAAGCCCTCTCCCTTCCACACATCTCCCTGCTCTCAAATGTTGTGTTTGTGTGCTTCCCCTTCTCTCCCCATCTTGTCTTCCGCTCCCTCTTTTTATATATTTTGTTTGTTTGATTTGTTTGTGAAATAAATGTTAGCTCTTTCACGAGCCTCGATTCTGTATACAAAAAAAACCAAAAAAAAAAAACCCGTTGGTCCGATTGACAGTAAATTTTCACCTTAAGTGTGCCTCGTCCTGTAGAATATTTTGATAATTATGACGTCATAGGTCACGTGGTACAGACGCCATCTTGGAAAACCGAAAATCTTTGCACCTCGAAATCTCCGAAAGCACTGTATAGAAAAAAATGGAGACATGGCTCATTGTAAAGAACTGTCCATGGGGAATAAAATATTGTTGCGGTTTTGAGTTTTGCACAGTCAGTATAATAAAGGTTAAAATTTCCCCTTCATAGTTAGTCACACAAGCAACATGTAGCCTCGCGATGGTGTACTTATCTCTTAGTATTTGGGAGCTTAGTCCTTTTCCTATATTAGTTCTGCGTTGAGTAGAGTCAGGCGAATAGGTCCTACTTCTACTGACTCCAGCCTCCCTAGCCTCATGCCCCTTTGCGCTGACTTTGGTTCATTTTGGGCGAATTAACACGAGGCAGGCCTAGGAGGGTCGGGGCGGAGCCGAATGAGGGGCGGCAGAGGAGCTGACGGTAAGCACGAGCCGCCAACCAGAGCTCAGAGGTTGTGGCGGCAGCACTGCGTCACAGGGCGTGGTAAGAAGGTTCGAGAGGGTTCGGGGGCGTATCTATATAACCCATCGCGCAAAGCCCCTGAGAGGACTAGCACGGGAGGACTCGCTGATGAGAGAGAGGACTTGAGGACTGAAGGACTCGCAGCAGTAAGAGACTAGCGCGGGAGGACTAGCGTGGGAGGACTGGTTGAAAAAGGACTCGATGATGATGAAAGGACTCACTGATGAGAGAGAGGACTTGAGGACTCGCAAGGACTCGCGCGCACTGACCAACCAGGAGGAATCGTTGACGAGCAGGAGTTGAGAGCGTCAAAGAACTTTGAGAGATACGTGGGTGAAGAAAGACGCGCATGAACCGGATTTCGCGCTATTATAAAGTGACGCTCGGTTAAGCTGGAGGCCGAGCCGCGTACAGTGCATTAAGTCGCGTGAGTGATAACGGCTGTGTAATCGCCAGCCGTGCTGAGAGACGCGCACTTTCCCTTATACCTCATCGGCTGCCTTTGTTCGGGAGACACGCTATGAGGTTCCTTCCACCGCCTGCTGCCATCTTCGCGGGACGTGCTGGGACCGTGGAGAGCCGGACGGGGCCGTTCCTGGACGACCACGTCGACGCGTTTGGCTGGAACATCAACCCATCTGCAATTCCCTGTGTGAGTGTGACGGGCCCAAGTCTGGGGGATTATATAAGACTGACTAAGTGCTGCTCTGTGTCTCTGCATCCCGATCATTGTACATACGTGTGGGAATAATTAAACCTGTGTTCTTCCTTTTCCATTCGATCATTCCTGTGATTTCCTCATTGGCTAAGCGTGGTACGAATAGAACCGCTCGAATCGGGTTCCACTACCTAAACTGCACGGACCACGTGGTACTCAATCCGCTCGGCATACCCAAACCACACGTGGCTCGTGCGAGGCTTGCTTCCTCGCTTCCGTGGCGGCGCAGGGATTTAGGTACGAGCGAGCCTTGGTCCCGAAACCCTACTTTGCGTTTTGCCCGGAAGAGGCGTTTCAAGTCTCGGTTCCGCCAAGCCCAGAAAGAACAAGGGGATTAATCCCCCCTTGGTAAGGGGAAGAACAGCAGCGGAGAACCGTAACAATATGTTAATGATGATGTCATAGATGCCTCCATTATGACGTCATAATTCGACAAGTACAAAACTTCATCCGATTAAGATGAAATTTATTGAGCGTCATCTAGGGATAAATTGGTGGAGAAAAAACACAAACAGCGATGACGTCATCGGTCACGTGGTTCCACACGACGATTGGTTCCACACTCCAAGCCCTTCCAACCAGTGGCTGGTACTCAACAATTGCTGCCTTGTTGGTATCTTGGAGATGACGTAAAAGCAGGCAGCCGGTATGCAATTTGTTCTTTAATCGTGAGCAATTTCCGAATTCAATGTTGCTCAGCTTGATCTGCGAACTCTGATTCATCTGCTTGATTCAACGATACCAAACTCATTGCGAGGACTTCTACACGACTGACAGGACTTCATCCTGTACAACCCAGCTGTACAAGATCGTTGGAACGTATGAACCACCAACCTTTTATTATTCCATGTATCACCTGCTGAATTATAAGTTAACTCATAGCTAGCTGCATTGATATCTCTGACAAGTTTGCTTTATAATCTGGGGATTTTTAATCACCGAGTGTTTCTTTTAATCAGTATTGATTTGTAGAAGTATTTTAAAGGCAGACGCTGATTTCATCTGTATGACAGACAGAACCTATTGACCGAAAATCTTTTCTACCGTGCTACCCTCAAGGTAACTGGTGCACTCACATCTCGCAACAACTCCCTTAGTGTGAAATCACTGGCGAAAATCGACACTAGGGCTTTTTTTTTGGCACTTTTTGATTATGGGAAAAAAAAAATTCAATGGTTTTCATGAAAAAAAACAATTGCATTTGGGTTCCCCTTTAAAGAACAATATGTACAGTAAAGGTACCAGGTGGCTTTAATAAACACTACTGATGAGGGGTAAGACAAGCTAACAAAAACTGTTTGGTTGTTGTGTTGCCCTCGTCAGTTGTGGTTAAACAGACCAGCGGCATGGAGATAGCAGATCGATCTCACATCCAAGATGGTGTGCTCTTGCCTACGTGAAGCCAGGGCCGTGCAGTCTTCCATGATGGTTTATTGTGTGGAGTGGCCTGGCAGTGGTTGCAGGTGTCGTCAGTGGTGTCTTCGAGTCTGTTTGTGGTGTAAAAGTTGTGGGTAGTGTCCACAGCGAAGGCGTGAAAGGTGAACATGATTAGATCTGGGGAGTAGTTTGTCTGTGGCATCGATGGGTGAGGGTTTTGTACCCAAGATACTGTTTAGGCCCAGGTTGTTTATTGCCCAGATTGGTTATGGTGATGTGGGTGTGGATATGTTTTTTGTAGTTTCCGTTGTTTTATGGGGGATGTTACGAAGAATGTCACTGTAGTGTCTTTGTGGTGTAGTTTTAATGTGTCTAGGGGCCTGTGGGTGGTTGTACATGCAGTGGCATGGGTGATTGGGGTTGGTATTTGCCGTTGCAAAGAATTGTGCACCTCTCATGTCGAAGTGGTCTTTGATTTTTAGCATTTTTACTTGAGTTGTTGCTCGATGAGTGTTGTTAATGTGCAACCTGTGATGATGCGAAGGGTTTAGTTTTGTATGGTCTGCAGGGTGCTGAGTTGCATGTTTGATAGGCTGGAGGCCCAAGATGAGCTGGCAGAGTTGATGACTGATCTCATGTACTGTTTGTATGTTCGTGATGACGTTTCTTTGTGGTGTCCGATGTTTGTGCCTGTGAAGGCACCAAGTATGTTTAGCCTGGGTGTGCATGTTTTTTTAATGTTTATCATGTGATCTGAGAATGACATGGATGTGTTTAAAGTGATGGAGTATTTTTGTTTGGTGTGTGTGTGTGGAATAGTGATGTTGTTCAGTGTGATATCTGGTGCAGCACATATGTTCCTTGGTGTAATTTGTTAGAAGAGTGACTGCTGATTTTCAGGGGGCTACTTTTAGTCTGTTGATGGCGAGCCAGGTTTGTAGAGTGCTGAGGAAGGGTTGAAGTTGTGCTGTGGTGGTGTTGATGTTGCTATAAGTAGAGGTGATGGTGATATCGTCTGCATATGAGGCTAATCGTATGTTCTCGGGTGGGTGTGGAATGTCATGCATGAACAGATTTAAGAGTGTGGGGGAGAGGACTGAGCCTTGAGGGACTCCATTCGGAAAGTATCGTGTGTGTGTTAACCTGCCGTTAAAAATTATGATTGACTGTCTGCATGATAGGTAGTTTGCCAGCCAGTGTTTGGTGTTGTTGTGCATGTTGTGTTGAATATTTTGTTTGTGAGTGAGAGCTTTGGGAGTGTCAAACACTTTGCTGATGTCTACTGTGGTGAGAATAGTGCGTTTTGGTAGTTTTCTATTGTTGAAACCTTCAAAGGTGGTTTGTGTGAGGTTTGTGAGGAGAGTGGTGGTGGAGTGGTTTATCTGAAACTGTGTTGGGTGTGTGAGAGAGATATGAGCATTTGTGAGTGTAAGTAACTAAAGTATATGATGTTCTGCAACTTTGGAGGTTGTGCAAAGTAATGTGATAGATTGTTTGACCTCGTTTGGTTGTTTTCTCTTCCAGAAAATGCAAAACAATTCCTCGTTCCATTTGATCATCATTTAAAACTCATGTCAAACAAGTTGGAGACTTTAAAAAAGTACAAAATTCTTCCATTTAATGTTGAAAATATTTCTCAAAATTGTACACAGAACACCCGCTCAACTTCAAAACACAATGTAGGTCATGACCACAAACAGTCCAATTCCACAAAAAGGCAACAGGTATGTTACGCATCTAAACATCATAACCTCACTCGCATGCCTCTGCCTCCATGTCGATGACACCTTGAAGCCAAAACCCCATCATATGACACTGCAGGGACAGAGCTCAGTCCAGCTCGGTGGGATAGTATTCAGGGAGTAGGCCTGCTACGAATAGAGTACTTTCCACGTTGCAGTTGAGAGAGGTACACTCGAATTTTGCTGCTGTCAGTAGTCTTTCGTACCCATACCTATACACAAAATGACACAAACTACAGATTTATAACATGGGTAGAGTAAAAAAATAAATAATAGAACGGCACTTTTCAATGTCATGACATCGACCGATATTTCTCCGCCCACAGTATTACATCATTATACATACTTGTACCAAGTTT
The DNA here is from genome assembly GCF_964187855.1 of Myxine glutinosa. Classification (NCBI taxonomy): domain Eukaryota; kingdom Metazoa; phylum Chordata; class Myxini; order Myxiniformes; family Myxinidae; genus Myxine; species Myxine glutinosa. Next base: position 135,111,034 of record NC_136264.1, on the reverse strand, counting down.
GATTTGAATCCCCTCAGCTGTTCTCAAGAATCACATTTTTACCTGACACGACCTCTGATATTTGACCTTTGACAACAACAACAACAACAACAACAACAACAACAACATGCATTGTAAGGCCATGTTCCCTGCTAGAGCGGGGGTTAGCCTTGCGGTCCCCATGACAATCTTCTCCATTTTGCCCTATTTTCTGCATCTCTCCTTGTTAACCCCCTTGCCCGCATTTCTTCTTCCACCATCTTTAGCCAAGTCTTTCTCGGTCGTCCCCGTCCTCTACTTCCTTCAACATTAACTTCCATCACTCTTCTCAACCAGTCACTTTCATCCTTCCTCAATACATGACCAAACCATCTCAACCTGTTCCTCTTCACAGCATCAATCACAGGCAATATTCCCATCATCTTTCGCAATTCATCATTTGTCTTCCTCTCTCTCAACGATACTCCGCACATCCATCGAACCATTCGCATTTCCACCCTTTCCAGCCTTCGTTGCTGCTCTACGTTCATTACCCATGTCTCGCTCCCATAAATCATAACACTTCTCACACATGCAGCATACACCTTTCCCTTCAGCTTCAGCGACACTCTCCTCCTCATCAGCACGCCACTCAGTTCCCGAAACTTCTTCCATGCACATCTCACTCGAGCAACCGTTGCCGAGTCTGATCCACCTTCTCCATTCAGCACGTCTCCGAGGTAGCAAAATGTTTTCACACCTTCCAGCTTCACGCCGTCTCCAAGATCCAACTCAACATTTCCTCCATCTGCAGCTCCCTCTGTGCACACCTTACATTTGAATGTAGCTGCCACACTGGTTAATTACCCTCTCAGACCACTACATTTTTGATGAACCCACTCAGCACACATTGTACATTGAATGGAGTTCACTCCGACACCCTTCCTGCACACAGCACACGGCCACTTCCCAGTTCTTTCCACCTCACCACATGCTTTACCACTTGCCATCACCTTTGTCTTTCCGATATTCACCTTTTGACCTTTTGGTCCCAGTTCTGGTACCAGGACACGGCCATTTGACCTTTGACGTTGAAATATAATCAGTTCATCTTTGCATCATAATTTATACTTACACCGAGTTTGGTCAAAATCCCATAAAATGGTTCACAAGTTAGTGCAGTAACGTAATATTTACCAAAAGGGACCTCTGACCTTTGACTTATTCACCCCATAATCCAATCCATATATCTTTAAATCATTATACATACTTGTACCAAGTTTGACTTGGTTCCCTTCAGCCGTTCTGAAGTTATCACGGTAGCAACAACCTGTCACAGACAGACTGAAGGACAACCTGAAAATAATTCCCCCGGCGGAGGCATAAAAAAGCGACAATCACCATCCTGGAGCAAAGGGGCCCATAATGAACAAATCCCCGCTTAGCATTTTAACATCAGCGCAATGGGTTTTCTGCCAACAAGACATTCCTGCTTGAATTTATTATACAACGACTGCATTTAGTGGGTACCCTGCTTTCTCGATGCCAAACTGTCACTAAATTGGAAAATAATTTGCAAACAAGGAACTTTGAGGCAGGAGGAGGCCATTTGGTCCATCTTACCATGCCATGCCTGCACTATATTAACACCACATTCATTCAATCAGTTCCTCGACTTCATTTTTCACTTGGGATGGGGGTGGTGGGAGGAGAACAGTGCATCTGGTACCAGGACATCACAAGGATGATATATACATAATATTGGAAAAAATTATGGGAATGCATATGGGACAGCCATAATGGTGAGCAACTGCAGCTGAGAGATGGGTACAATAGTTACGGATGTGGCCTTGGGGGTAAAGGGGGGGGGGGGGGGGGGAGGAAATGGGGAATATATTAGCATAGTTATGTCAGAGTACATGTTAGAGTAATCAAGTGTAATGTAATCCCCATGAAAGGTAATGTGTTAAGCACATGTGTAGAGCACTCAATCTCACCTGCCCGTTAAAAGCCTATTGGTGCAAAATGTTCCTGCCAGGGACGATATCTTTTCGATGGGAATTTGTGCCACGCTCCGGTATTCGTTTGTGTATCTCATGTGATTGTGTCCTACTGTGACATGAGTGGAGCCCAAAGGCTGAGATAATTAAGTTCTTCCAAATGTGCGATACACAGGACACTTGGTGGGGTTATAAATCGGTCTTGGAAATAATTGTTATTACTTCATTCTGTATTCCTTCCCATGTGCTTATTCTTATTCAAAAACACCATTGCACATGAATGTGGTCTCTGAGTGATTTGGATTGCTTTGATCGCTGAACCGTTTGGTATAGGAACAATTCTGTGGTGAGTAATGGTATAAGAACTGTGCCTGCATCCAGCGACCTCCGCTCGAATTGCTAAATGGGGTATCTCACATTAGGCACTGCATTAGCACGTGACCCCGGTCACCTCTGGTGCCCCACCGCAGCAGGTAAAGAAGCAAAACAGGCCCGAGACCCGACTGGGGACGTCCAAAATGGCTGGCCGGCGTGACCACTTTGATGCGGGTTCATCAGATTCATACCAGGCAACTGGGATGACCCGACGACTCCAACACCATTCCTGTCAATGTCCATGTACCCTCTAACCCCAATGCTTCTTGGTACTTATCCAATTACAGTTTAAATATATTACTGTTTCCACTACCACTACCATTCCATGCATTAACTACTCTGTTTATTATTATTTTTTGTATAGTTTCCAGGGGCTCATGGATGAGCCAGATATGGTAAAGCAGGGGTGTCTAAGTGAAAGACCCCTATCTTACCTAACTCAACGGAGTGAAAGTCCCAACTCTCCTCCCCTTTACTCCTAGGCTATGGCACCTGGTCCTGTCACTGTCTATTCTGCTGTAAAAAAAAATTGTACACTGCCCCTCCCTATTCCATGTCCAGGCGATGACGTGAGTCAACAAAATGCACTCAGTTTTCACTCCATTTGTTTTCTTTCTTTGTTATCTTGTTTGTTTGTCTGGGAGATATCTCAGTCATTCTTTGAGCTAGGAAGCTGAAATTTGGGCACAATAGTGAGCACCTGCTTTGGCAAAAATAGTATTTTGTGATCAATCAATTAATTGATTAATTACTGAATTATTATCGATTTATTAATTACATATTTATTTTCTTTCTCATCTGATCTGGCCAATATCTCAGGCACCTTTTGAGCAATGAAGCTGATATTTGGACATGACAGTGACCAAACGATTTGGCTGTAAGAGGTATTTTTGATTTATTGCTAAATTAATTAATCGATTAGTTGTTTAATTTTTTTGATTAATTACTTTCAAAAAGTTACAGATTCAATGAAACAGTGATGGTTTAGTTATGCTATTAGCCATCATTGTATTCTTGTTTCATCAATGACTGGATACTTTTAGGACAGTGTGTGCGAGCACAACAATAGCTTCCTACAATCGCCTGTCAGTGTAGAAACACAGCACAAGGTAAAGATCACATGTAGCTGTGGTAAAGAAATTATGTACCTCATTTGTCCCAATTGAGCTGATCACACAGCTGATCCTGCTGGAATCACGTGACTCCAGATAGACAGGCTGGCTTTTATGGAACCTGAAGACACACAGAAAACTCTGTACTTGCTGGCATTGTCATAAATTTGCTTGCCGTACTCTATTCCCCGGGTTACTTTTTTAATTATAAAAGGTTCAGTTACCATCTGTTATCGTAGTGCAACTTTCCATCATCGATCCGTGCCTCACAGCGCTGCAACGGAACCTCCAACAGCATCCCACCACCATCCAGCAACAACGCTACAACCACAACCATTATTAGAACCATATCCTGAAGACTAAGTGCCACAAGTCTTCTTGAAAGGCAATGAGGGGATCATAGACCCTACTTTTGGTCATAATCATAGGGATTGAAAAATAAAAACCGCAGAACACAAAACACAATAAACAAGAACATAGAACACTCATTTGGGCTCCTCCAGCAATATCAGGTATACTTGGTTCAGTTGAAGTGGATCTGGAGAAAGAAACTGAAGGTCAAGCTGCTTGTGTCAACTTAAAAATAAAAATAAAAGATCCCCTTGTAAAAACTGCTGAGTGTGGATCAACTTGCCATTTCTTACAGGTATTTTGAGTTGTCACGTTGAGTTTGGAAGAAGGCATTGCTTTATCAACGTTGGAATGTTGACAATTCTCAATTAGGCCATGATGCAATTTGATAACCCATGTGATTAAGCCGTGTGCTGTGTGCAGGAAGGGTGTCGGAGTAAACTCCATTCAATGTACAATGTGCGCTGAGTCGGTTCATCAAAAATGTAGTGGTTTGAGAGGGTCATTAAACCAGTGTGGCAGCTACATTCAAATGTAAGGTGTGCACAGAGGGAGCTGCAGATGGAGGAAATGTTGAGTTGGATCTTGGAGACGGCATGAAAACATTTTGCTACCTAGGAGACATGCAGAATGGAGAAGGTGGATCAGACTCGGCAACGGTTGCTCGAGTGAAATTTGCATGGAAGAAGTTTCGGGAACTGAGTGGCGTGCTGACGAGGAGGGGAGTGTCGTTGAAGCTGAAGGGAAAGGTGTATGCTGCATGTGTGAGAAGTGTTATGATTTATGGGAGCGAGACATGGGTAATGAACGTTGCACGAAGGCTGGAAAGGGTGGAAATGCAAATGGATCGGTGGATGTGTGGAGTATCGTTGAGAGGAAGACAAATAATGAATTGTGAAAGATGATGGGAATAGAGCCTGTGATGGATGCTGTGAAGAGAAACAGGGTGAGATGGTTTGGTCATGTGTTGAGGAAGGATGAAAGTGACTGGTTGAGAAGAGTGATGGAAAGGAATGTAGAAGGAAGTAGAGGACGGGGAAGACCGAGAAAGACTTGCCTAAAGATGGTGGAAGAAGAAATGCGGGCTAGGGGGTTAACAAGGGGAGATGCAGAAAATAGGGCAAAATGGAAAAGATTGTCAGGGGACCGCAAGGCTTACCCCCACTCTAGCAAGGAAAATGGCTTTAAAATGCCTTGTTGTTGTTGTTTGTTGTATTAAGAAGAGAAGCCACAACAACTTAAAACATACAAAATTGATGATTAAAAAACATGAAAATCAGCAGTTTTCACACAAGGAACAATCCACAGCTTGACCAAGTTGTGCCATCAACCACGTTTCAGGTTTGAGTAGCAATAATCAACAACAGCTGTCAATTTGTTTCACAGAAATCTTGTGTTCAGTTGAGTTATAAAAAGACACTATCTATCTATAATTCCATTAATCTCTGTGTGTATGTGTGTATGTGTGTATGTGTGTATGTGTGTATGTGTGTTTGTATGTTTGTCTGTGACCGCTGTTTCTCGACAACCACGGGTCCGATATACTTTAAACTTGCCAGGTATATTGCTGGGGACCCGAGGATGTGCCTTTTCAAGGTTTGAAATTAATCGGACAAGTACTTACCGAGCTATGGCGATTTAGCCGTTCGCCGTTCGCTTTGGCGTTGCGAATGGACCAAACCATTGCATGTAAATAGAGGGGGGGGTTCTGTGGTCGTTGCGAATGGACCAAACCATTCATGTAAATAGAGGGGGGGGGGGGGTTCTGTGGTCGTTACTGCCACGTGGTTTCAAAGTTTTTTTTTGTTGTTGTTGTTTGCACGCATGTTTTTTTGCACCCACGTACGGGCACGCCCTAGGATGTTTACACACACACACCCCTACACAAATGTTTTTTTTTTTTTTTTTTTGGCAAGGAACGGGCACCCACGTACGGGCACGTCCTAGCTTATATATAGTACGGGCATGCCCTAGTAGATTAAATACTATTAAGGTGCATATGATGTGTGCAAAATACAAAAGGTGCACACACATAGCATCAAGGGAGCATTTAGACCTCCTCTCAAACATTCTTCTGGAGAGAATATAGAACACAATGATGGTGCACTCCACACTAATCCACCACAACCCAAAATAACGTCTCCATAGTACACTTATTTGAAAGCGTATTGCATACTCGATATTTTTTAGGTAGTTGGTTGTAGACAGCAACCGCCCATGGTAGTACTACCGTTCTGACATGGGAGGGGTAAAGTGCTGCCTGGAACCATCTTACACTCTCCGTGTCACGATTGCTGGTCTTACTTGCTGTCTCACTCAAACTATATCTCCCGGCCTAGCTTTAATCTCTCTTTCTCACAAACAAACACCAGAGACATATAGTCCGTGCCTGGAGCCTTCAGTCAGTTTCAGTTTCAGTCAGTCAGTCCGTCAGTTTCAGTCAGTTTCGACATTTTTTAAATAAAGGTCAATTATTCCACAATGTTCAAAATAATAAATGCAAAATTTTAAAATCGAAATAATAAATTAAAATGTTGTTCAACAGAGATAATAGAATATCTGAACTGTAACTACAAGGGTCGGTACACGAAAGCAAATCCTCCTCTTTTTCAGTTCATAACCAATGCATTGTAAGAAAGAAGTCCGGCAGCTAAGCTAAATATAGCATAACAATTGTGCATTTTGTGAGGAAAGCACCAAATTTGGCACACTAGTAGACTATCATATTATGAAAAGATCTGGATATTGGGCCATCTCAGATTCAGAGATTTGTTTTTTGCAAAATAAGATAAGGTCAACATAGGCCAAAGGTCAACCACTTTTTTTGAAATTTCTAAAATCCTCAATTTTCATCCAATTGACTTGAAATTTGAATATGATTTACATATTGGCTAACTGAATTCAACCACAACCTATTTTTGAGATCAGCATAGGCCAAAAGGTCAACATAGGTCAAAATGTCAACCACTTATCAGATTTCTAAAATCCTCAATTTTCATCCGATTGACATGAAATTTGAATAGGATTTTCGTATCAGGCAACTGAATTCAACCACCAACTATTTTAGAGATCAGCATAGGAGAAAGGGTCAACATAGGCCAAAAGGTCAACATAGGCCAAATTTCTAAAATTTTCAATTTTCATCCCATTAACTTAACCTTTGAAGACGATTTGCATATCAGGTCACTGACTTCAATCACTAATTATTTTTGAGGTCAAAAGGATGCTCTACCGAGTGGCATTCTACTTTGTTCTGTTTTGCCAAGTGTCGCTCTATGTGTGATTTTTCATCTGTCTGTCTGTCTGTCTGTCTGTCTGCAAGCGTCAGTTTATGATCGAGGAACAACTTCATTTCAATTGAATGATATATTTGGAACACAAATGGGAACATGAATCGGAAAACAAACCTTTAGTTTAGCAGAACTTTGACCCTGAATTTCTCCCGATCGCACATGCACTGTAAACAACAGGCATGAATAACTAACGTAATGTGATAAATAAGGTGGTGTAAAAGATGCTGCATCAACAGCAGTAAAGTTCCAAAAAAAATTCTACAACCTTTAAAATCTTTATTTTATGTCATATTGAATTATACACTTGAACACTGTGGAAAACAAATCATCTTATTGCCACTTTCAAAAACCTTCAGTTTAGCAGTACTTGTACAAAATATTACGGCATTTTACATCATCGTGACCAATCAAATTTGCCGATCGCAAACCCCGCCCATGTCCTCGTTTCTCAAGACTGTGCGAGGGAAGGTGTTCCATGAACTCTCTCGTTTTCACGGGAATTGGAATTATATTTAGCGAGAAAAAGGCAATACTTTCGTACCGACCCTGGTACAATGACATTATAATTATAATAATAAGTCAGAAAAGTAACAAGAGGGAGAATTGCTTTGCAATACATGTCCCCTACTGGTCCCAATGAACATTCTTGTTCCAAGGACTCAGCAATTGTAAGCCATATACTGCAGGACAAATTGTTTTCGATATACAAAGCTGCAGAATAAGTTGCAGTTTCTGTAACTTATCATAATAAAGCCATGTACCAAGTACAAGATCAATATGTTAAAGGGCAAGGGTAAAAGTCTGGAAAACTGACCCATGTATAAATGTGATATTTTCTAAGTCCAAAAAGGGCATAATTCCAGGAAAAAATTGGCAAAACACCGCAAAACTCAAACTTGTTCTGCAACTTATCATAACTAGCGGGGTCACCCGTGGGATTCCCACGGGTGACCCCGCAAGTTTGCATTGACGTTCGTCGATGGACTCGTTCGCCCGTCTCATTCGTTTTCTTGCTGCATCCTGTTCAAGTCTGCGTTCTTCATCGATCGTCTCATTCATTTTGGAAATAGAAGTTTCCACGCAGCGCATGAATTGTCACGATCCTCAAGAGGAATTTGTCTCGTAATCATCAAATGATAAATGGCAAGTAAATTATATTGTGGAAAATTAAAGATTTCAAATAAACCTATTTAAAGTGTATTCGCACATAACTAATTTTAAAAAACGAAGAAATATCTCTCGGTAATTTCCTGAAACATATTTTACTTCCGGCTAATAATGTTGAATTAAATAAAAACGAAGAAATATATGTCGGCATCATTGTTGACGTTTTTGTGACGACTGTCATCAAACGAAAAAGTAATATATCTTAACGGAAAAGCAAAAGCGAATTTTTAATATATATCGACACGTTGCCGTCGGTGTCATGTTGGGCGGTGTATGATACACCATGACGCGATTTTTAAAAATATATCTCTGCATTTTCCCGCGTGTGTGGAATGTTCTCAATTATTGCTGACACCGAGTCCAAAACCATCGATAAAAATGAAATCATATGGTGAGTTAGATTGGAGATAAAGGCGTGAGAGAGACTCAATGGCCTTGAAGTTGAAGTTACAGGCGTTTGAGAATTCATTTCGTTCTATAAACGGCAACTTTCATTGGATTTCCTTCCCGTTTTTTTTCAACCGAGTCGAAAACTATGTTAGCGACTGTGAAAAATGAAATGATATATCGAATTTTTAATATGTATCGACACGTTGCCGTCGGTGTCATGTTAGGCGGTGTATGATACACCATGACGCGATTTTAAAAAATATATCTGCATTTTCCCGCGTGTGTGGAATGTTCTCAATTATTGCTGACACCGACTCTAAAACCATCGATAAAAATGAAATCATATGGTGAGTTAGATTGGAGATAAAGGCGTGAGAGAGACTCAATGGCCTTGAAGTTACAGGCATTTGAGAATTCATTTCGTTCTATAAACGGCAACTTTCATCGGATTTTCTTCTCGTTTTTTTTCAACCGAGTCTAAAACTATGTTAGCGACTGTGAAAAATGAAATGATATATCGAATTTAAAATAGATATCGACACATTGCCGTCGGTGTCATGTTGGGCGGTGTATGATACACCATGACGCGATTTTAAAAAATATATCTCTGCATTTTCCCGCGTGTGTGGAATGTTTGTGGAAAATTAAAGATTTCAAATAAACCTATTTAAAGTGTATGCGCACATAACTAATAAAAAAAACGAAGAAATATCTCTCGGTAATTTCCTGAAACATATTTTACTTCCGGCTAATATGTTGAATGAAATAAAAACGAAGAAATATATGTCGGCATCATTGTTGACGTTTTTGTGACGACTATCATCAAACGAAATAGTAATATATCATAACGGAAAAGCAAAAGCGAATTTTTAATATATATCGACACATTGCCGGCGGTGTCATGTTGGGCGGTGTATGATACACCATGACGCGATTTTAAAAAATATATCTCTGCATTTTCCCGCGTGTGTGGATTGTTCTCAATTATTGCTGACACCGAGTCTAAAAGTAAAAATGGTGAGTGAAAATGAAATCATATGGTGAGTTAGATTGGAGATAAAGGCGTGAGAGAGACTCAATGGCCTTGAAGTTACAGGCCTTTGAGAATTCATTTCGTTCTATAAACGGCAACTTTCATCGGATTTTCTTCCCGTTTTTTTTCAACCGAGTCTAAAACTATGTTAGCGACTGTGAAAAATGAAATGATTTATCGAATTTGATTTGAAATAAAACTGGGGGAGAGCAAGACACCACGGGCCTACAAAACAGGACTCAAAGCTATGCGAGTTAATAAAATGGTGGATATTTGTTTATAGCCACTCCCAGAATGGGTGGAGCTATGGGTGGAGCTACTCTGCAAACCGAGTAAGCCACACCCCGGACAGACACCCAACAGATAGACAGACAGACAGACAGAATCATCTACGGCTATTATAATATAGATAAAGCGATGAACCAAGTTTCAGTTGAATAAGTTAAAGGGTATGGGAAAAAAGTCTGGAAAAACCACAGGTGGGACGATAGACAAACGTAGAGCAAATATATAGACCCTCAGTTAAAACTGGTAGGGGACTAAAAGAAAAGGATTATACTTACATGATTTAAGTGACTTGCCCTAGGGAGGGTGAAGATGCAAGAGATCAGCAACATCAGGCATAAGTTTAAAGATTGGACATCCATTGGACATCGTCACGAGTACAAAGATGCAATCCTATGCCCCCTCCCTTTGCATTTTAAGCACGTATGTACAGCTAAATGATCCACAGGAAGGGTTTTATTCCCATCGCAACTGGCAAGTTTGAGAATGCAGGTCAGCAAGCAAAACGAATCATGTCTGCATGTACAGTGCATTCAGAAAGTATTCAGACCCCTTCACTTTTTTCACATTTTGTTATGTTGCACCCTTATGCTGAAATCGTTTAAATTCTTTTTTCCCCTCATCAATCTACACTCAATACCCCATAATGACAAAGAGAAAACAGGATTTTAGAAAGTTTTGCAAATTTATGAAAAAGAAAAAACTGAAATATCACATTGACATAAGTATTCAGACCCTTTGCTATGACACTTGAAATTTAGCTCAGGTGCCTCCCATTTCTCTTGATCATCTTTGAGATGTTTCTACACCTTGATTGGAGTCCACCTGTGGTAAATTCAATTGATTGGACATGATTTGGAAAGGCACACACCTGTCTATATAAGGTCTCACAGCTGACAATGCATATCAGAGCAAAACACCAAGCCATGAGGTCGAAGGAACTGCCTGCAGAGCTCAGAGACAGGATTGTGTGGAGGCACAGATCTGGGGAAGCCGACAAAAAAAATTCTGCTGCATTGAAGGTTCCCAAGAGCACAGCAGTGGCCTCCATAATTCTTAAATGGAAGAAGTTTGGAACAACCAGGACTCTTCCTAGAGCTGGCCGCCCGGCCAAACCGAGCAATCGGGGGAGAAGGGCCTTGGTAAGAGAGGAGACCAAGAACCCGATGGTCACTCTGACTGAACTCCAGAGATCCTGTGTGGAGATGGGAGAAACTTCCAGAAGGACAACCATCACTGCAACACTCCACCGATCTGGGCTTTATGGCAGAGTGGCCAGACGGAAGCTTCTCCTCATAATTACTCTTCTTTTGGGTCTTTGGAGTCCTTGGGGTCTTTTGTGTCCTTGGGGCCATTTGGGTCCTTGGGGTCTTCAGTGTCTTCTGCTTCATCGGTGTCTTTTGAGTCATTCGAGTATTTTGGGTCCTCGATCTGGATCTTTTGGGTATGTAAGGGTCCTCAGACTTAGGGGTCATTTTGTGTCTTAGGGGTCATTTGGGGTCCACTGGGTCCTCAGGGACTTTAAGGGGCTCCAGGGTATTTGGGGTCTTTCAGGGTCTACGGGGTATTTTGGGTCTTCGGGGTCTTTTTGGTCTTCTGGATCTTTTCAATCTTGTGGTTTTTAGGGGTCTTTTCGGTCTTTGGGGTATTTAAAGGTCTTTGGGGTATGATGGGTCTTTGTGGTCTTTTAGGGTCTTGAGGTCTTTTGGGTATTCCAGGTCTTTATGGCTATTTGAGGAATTTTGGGTCTTCAGGGTCTTTTGGGTTTTTGTGGTCTTCTGGATTGTTAAACGTCTTGGTGTCTTTGGGATATTTGGGGTTTTCAGGGAGTCAGTCCTTTAAGTCCTCTGGGTAATTTGGGTCTTCAGGGTCTTTGGGGTATTCAGAGTATTTTTGGGTCTTTGGGATATTTTGGGTATTCAGGGTCTTCAGGGCATTTTGGGCCTTCGGGGTGTTTATGGGTTTTCGGGGTCTTTAAGGGTCTTCGGGATCTTTAGAGTCTTCATGGAATTTTGGGTCTTTAAGGATCTTGGGGCCTTTTGGGTCTTTGGAGTATTTTGGATCTTCAACAATCTTCAGTGTCTTCAGGCTCTTCAGGGTATTTTGGGTGTTTCGGGCCCATTGGGTCTTCAGGGTCTTTTGTGTCTTTGGGGTATTTTGTCTTCGGAGTCCTTGGGGTCTTCTGGGTCCTCTGGGTTTTTAGGATCATTGGAGTCTTCTGGGTATTCTGGGTGTTTGGGGTCCATTGGGTCTTTGGGGTCCATTTGGTATTCAGGGTATTTTCAGTCTTTTGGGTCCTCAGGGTATTTAGGGTCTTCGGGGTATTATGGGTGTATGGGGTCCATTGGGTCTTCGGGGTCCTTTTAGGTCCTCAGAGTCTTTTAGGTCTTTTAACACACAGTCGTGTTCAAAGACTGCCCCTTGAACCCCCCCCCCCCCCCCCCCACGCCCACTCAAATCCCTCCTAAAGCACTACTCAAAGCCTTTAAAACCTTGCTTTATAAAGGGGGACAGACACACAAACACACACACACACACAGCGAAAGAGAGCTATCTCGGCTGCTTGCTTCACGCCTGGCACCGGCGCCATTTTGGGGCGTTCTGACGCGAGCGGCGTTGAACGTCGATCACCACCTCTCTTTCTCTCAAAAAGACTCCTTTGGGACCAGAGCTGAGTGCCGGCCGACTAAAGCAATTTCAACAAGTGATTGGCTAGACATGTAGAATTTTTTTACTGCTAATTATGATGTCATTGATCACCTGGTATGGGCGCCATCTTGGAAAATACCTTCAACTTTGGCTCTCTATATCTCCGAAACAGCTCAATGGAAAAAAAATGCCTCATTATAAAGAACTTTGCAATGGGACCAAAAAGCATATTTATTTAGGATATTAAAAGTGGTAACATTACGAACTTAGAATTCGACAAATAGACCCCCTTGACGCCACGAATGATTTTTTTACATGACCTTAGTGGAAAAAAAAATTGAGAATGCAAAAAATTTCGACATCATACTCACATGTTTCAGCCGCCATATTGTTTTTCATGAAAAACACTAAAACCCCTTTTTCTCCGCAACGGCTGAACAAATCGAGCCCAAACTTTGCATGCATGATCGCATGCCCATGATGAACAAAACGTTCCTGCATGATGTCGTCATACATGTAATCGTTTCGGAGTTATGACGTTTTTAAGCATAAACTTTAAATCAATCCTATCTCCTCCCTAATGTTTGAAGATATCAAGTAGAAGCTTTACACAAACGTTCCCCATGTGGGGAAGTTAAAACGTTACTTGGGAAGTTTTGATAAGTCACATGGTTTGGCAGCAATAGATAATTGAACGAAAATCTTAAAAAGATTCTATCTCTTGAACCGCTGCATTGATCGACTTGAAAATTTAATGTAATGTAGCTCTCATCAAGGGGAATAGGTGTTCAACATTTCAACATGATTGGTTGTACGGTCTGGAAGCTAGAAGTCGTTATTGTTGAAAGAAGAAGAAACGCAACACTTTTTTTTTCTCAGGCCATGTAACTGATTGTGGCACTGCTATTTTTCGGATTTATTTCCTTTAAAAATATTTTTCTCTGCAATAGTTGGACAGATTCACAGGAAATTTTCACCATAGGAGAGCCTCGGCTTGTAGAATCCTATAATGTTAACTATGACATCACAGGTCACGTGGTACTGGCGCCATCTTGGAAAACCGAAAAACTTTGCACCTCTATATCTCCAAAAGTGCTGCACAGAAAAAACGGAGACATGGCTCATTGTAAAGAACTATCCATGCAGAATAACATATGCGAATGATGGTGCCTCCATTATGACGTCATAATTCGACAAGTAAAAAACTTCATCCGATTAGGATGAAATTTCTTGAGCATCATCTAGGGATAAATTGATGGAGAAAAAAAATAAAAATAATGTGAAAGCGGGGTTGTTATAAAGTGTGGGGATGTGTTTGTGTATGTATGTGAAAAACAAGAAGTGAAAGCGGGGTTGTATGAAAGTGGGAAGGCGGAGGAAACCGGTCATCACTGCCAGCAGTTATAAAGTGGCAGTTCCAGTTTTTATTAAATCTTTATTTTTGCATTTTTCCTTGTCGTGTCTGTTTGTTGTGGGTTTTGGACTAAATCTGTGTGCTTCATCCAGGTAAGCACTCCGGTTCCTTCATTCCCGTGCGCGCCAAAAACAACCGCCATTTTTCGGGCCTAGGAAATAAAGCCTCCCGTTGCCGAGGACATAAAGGACCATTTCGGCTATTCGTCTAAGGCTGGTGTTAATCAGCTGCGGACAAGACAATATATACACACACACACACACACACACACACACACACACACACACACACACACACACACACACACACACACACACACACACACACACACACACACACACACACACACACACACACACACACACACACACACACACACACGTTCCTCACCTTGATCATACATTTAAGATCTTCACAGACCTGCTCCTCTGTGAGGGCATAGTTAAGCTGGGGTGATGATTCGTTAAAGTCAATCACAGGTGGAAGAAAATTGCAGAATAAGAGGAAAATTGGAGGGAAAAAAAACTTTCAAAGAGGATATATGGTGTTGGTTTGCGACGCTTGTCTGGCAAAGGAATAGGGTCATTGGGACGTCGTCTTAACTTCCTGGTCATCACAGCCTTCACCTCCATTGAATCTGCAGGAAGTATCAATGGGAAAATGACACTTTCATAGACAAGCAGTTACAATCAACGACAGGCATAATATACACGTTTGTAGTGAGTGTATTCACAAAGACAAACGGAAACCCACCACCTGTTAACTCCATTGTCAATCTCTCATTTTCGATCATCTTCCTCTTCTCTTCCAATTCAGCAATCAAGTTGTCCTTCAGTTCAACTTTTTTATCATCAAACTCCTTCACTGCTGCATGTTTGTCTTGCACATGGCGTCTTTCAACTTGCTCGGTCTGCATTGCACAGACATAAGGGCAGCCTGGGTCACAGTGGCCATTGCTTTACATCCCTCAGATCCTCCCTAGCTCTACGAGGACGCAAGCGTATTTTTTCAGTAACCCCTCCAAAAATCCACATGGACTGCACACCTAGACTCTCTTGTTCCTCTCCCGTTTGTGAAACTGCCTTCTTGAGACGTTCACTCCCTCCCTCCCTCCCTTATTACACTACCATCTGATGTGTACCACCTATCCACAATCTTCTCTACCCCCATTAACGCCACCTAACTCTTACTTGCAGGTTACTATAAGTCTTCCCATCCTTTTTCTTGTTTGCCTATTCCCTTGCTTTTGTCCACATGTGGCTCCACCATCAGGGCATTGCCTTTTTGTTCTATCTCTTCCATGAGCTTCAATTTTGTGTTGATAAAAAGGCAACATGTTGGCCGAGAAATAAGTACTGTATTTTCCAGTATAAATAAGTACTCACATTGCAACTGGAAAGACCAGAGTATTCACTAGCCTTCTCTTTGTTTGTATTTTCACATCTTTGTCTTTCCAGATCTTTGTCAATCCTGACATTGCTATTCTCTGCAATGGTAACCGTCTATTAATTTCTCCTCCACATTATCCACTCAACTCCAATCTTAGAACCCAGGAAGATGAAACCTTCCACTATTTACATGTGATCGTCTTCCAATCTGGACACAATGTTCTCAGTTGACAATATTTTAGTCTTTTTTACGTTTCAATAAATATCAGTTGTTTCACCTTCCTTCTTCAATGTCTGCAGCAGTTTGTCAAGTCCTCTTTACTTTCTGCCAACAGAATGGTATCGTCAGCATACCTTATGTTGTTAATTACATCTTCCTCCAATCCTGACTCCAGGTTATCAAAGTTTCATTTCCTCATAATACTACTATACAGATTAAACAAGTAAGGGGAGAGAATACATCCCTGTCTAGCCCCTTATCCGATTCCAAATCATTTTATCTCTCCATATTCTGTTCTTGTTTAGCGTACAAGCATCTTATCAGACATCCTCAATACTCAGCATAATCCACATATACTCACCCCATTTCTCTCAGTATAATCCACACTTAGATATACTCACCTCTAAAATGACGAATATTTCTGTAAAACACACAATAACAATCTCTTAGACAGAAATACAGTGATGCTCCAACTGCCCAAAATTTCTTTAAAAAGAAATAAATAATATCCTCAAAGTTACCTAAGCAAAAAAATAATAATAATGTAATTGAAACAAAACCTGGCAATTTTCTACATTTGAGAATTGATTCCGAGTATCAGCTGCTATCGCAATTCCGTGCCCGTTATGCTGCATATTGTGTAATGTGAGTATTGTGCATTGTGCTTTCGTCTGTTGATGTTTTACTGTATTATGCATGTGCAATATAGCAGGGAGTGTGTGTGTGTGTGTGTGTGTGTGTGTGTGTGTGTGTGTGTGTGTGTTGCAATGTCGGTCGTAAGGGGGGGGGGGGGGGCGTGAGGGGGTAGTACTGTGGTTTTTCCATAATTGACCAGATGATCACATACAGTTTACAACACAATGCATAGACCGATAGCTGGTCAGAGGTTGATCATAAACTCGCTCGCTCGCGCCCACAAGGTTTGATGCTCGTGTTACATTACCTTGACATCCAACAAAACCCATTTCTTGATTTCCGCATTTCTGGACTTTGGAAGGCGAAGACCCTTAAAACACTTTTTCGGGAATATTTGCTCCAGAGGCTGATTCTTATTTTATGACATCTACATTGGATACCAAATACAAAGCACGTGCACAAGAAAGGAAAATCCTCAACATTTGCAAATAATAAGGACCCTAATAAAGGTTCAAGAAGGTTCTTAATCAGCAATTTTCATCTGATAATTCTTTTTGTCACAAAAAGTTCTAATCAATCGCCATGAAACTAAAATGCAACGCAAGAAAATTTCTGATTAATCACTTTCAAAGGTTCTTCAAGAAAGACTGTTCTTCAAGATTTCATATTTATGATGTTGAAAAGTTTAATGGATATAAAATCTTTTTTTTCTAAAAGAAAAGTGTGCCGCTAAACCGAGGACAGACGTGTGAGCTAATCCAAGGACAGATTAATTAATGGGCTCGCTAAACCAAGGACAGATCAGTGCGAAATTTGTCTTCTTCCTGGTAGAGTATTCCCATAGTATCGTCCAGAGTCTCCTTTACGGACAGGGTTTGATTCAGCTTGTCATAGTTATCAAAAGCTTTGGCTTCAGGTTTATGGCACGATGCCCCATCAAGTAATTCCAATTGTCTCTTGGTGATAGCATCGGCAAGTTCTGTTACAATTTCCTCAGCTGCATGGTAGTTGATGCAATATCCAAATCTACTCAGCATTAACACTTTACGGTTAACAGTGAGCAACTTCATAACCATTCTAATCAAAATCTGTTTCGATGGTTTGACACCTCCATGTGACAACAAAAGGAGCATCTTCACCAGCAGCAGCACGTCGCTTCACAGATCCTGAATGGGACTGCATATTCGCACCACTGTAGAGTACTCTTTTAAAATGTCTCAAGTTCTGGTGGTTTTTCTTCACCTTTTATCAGCGATTTTTGTCAATGGATCACTCGGTTCTTTGTTCACATCTTTCAGCAATTTTCGTAGACGAAGAGCCAAGTTCATTCCCTGCCCATCTGGAGAACTTTGAAGTCGTACACCACTTTAATAAAATTGTTATCATTGTTGCACTGTAGATGTAGTAACCCTATTTTCTACTTTTCAAGGTGACCTTCAAGCAAGATGTGAAACATTTTGTCATTAGCTGACCAAAGTATTGGTTGCTTCCTGCCGATGGCTTTACTTCAAGGTCCTCACAAATTGCAACGTATTGATCGTAAATTGATTGGAGGTGCTCTGATCTAGAAACTAAATTTGGGATTCGATTGCCCATCCCAATCAAGGAAATAGATTCAAACCGGGTAATTGATTTTTCCGCCCAAGCCAAATTCGAACGTTTGCATGCTAAAGGTTTCTTAAGGGCAAATGGTCCACCTGGAAAATGCTACACCCGACATCCCAAAAGTATCGAGGAGCACACCGACCTGCATGCCGAATGCGCTCCTTGTACTGCTGATCCAACCTCTTCATCCGCTTCTGGTACTCCAAGAGCGTGCCTACAAATGAGCAAGCAATTTATTTAATGCACTAAAGTATTTGTAAATTTTTATCTGCCAATGTGTGCAACTCCAAGAAACATGCACCACAGAACATGCTTGCTGGTGCATGCCCACATGTAGAGGTACACAAAGCAACAAACAAAATGCTTAAAAAGTGAGGTCTTGCTTTTCCATTAAACCTAGCATGTAAGAATCAGTTGGGTTATCATAATAGATCGCATTACTTACCTTCTTGCAATTGCTGTACTTGTTTCTTTAACGATATTACCTTATCTTGAAACATTCTGAAAGAAGGGAAAGGAAAAAAAAATGATTGTGTTAGAGGTGAAAATTTACAGGCAAGCCAAGGCATATATTGGGCAACCTTAGGGCATGTTGTATACAATGTGACCCTTTGAGTCTGTTGTGTAAGCAACTTCAGCTCCCGCCAAAGGCTGCACTGGAGTCCCTATATACGAGGAGTAGCAACAACTTGCAATTTGATGCCATTTTGTATCCACCAAACCTGTGCCCGCCGTGCGTGAAGTGTAATGTGGCAGTTTTCTATTCACGGGCTTTCTCTGTGGCCAAAAGGAAGATTATGCAACTTGATGATTTTTTTTGTTCTTCCAACACGTCAGAATAAGTACAAACCATCAGACAGAATTGTTTAAGCCTTAAAGCATATCGCAGAATCCGTGACAAAATAAAGTCGCCGTGCGTGAAGTGTAATGTGGCAGTTTTCTATTCACGGGCTTTCTCTGTGGCCAAAAGGAAGATTATGCAACTTGATGATTTTTTTTTGTTCTTCCAACACGTCAGAATAAGTACAAACCATCAGACAGAATTGCTTAAGCCTTAAAGCATATCGCAGAAGCCGTGACAAAATAAAGTGTAATGTGCGAGTAAAGGTTCACACTGAGGAGTGCCTAATTTGAGGTGTACAGAGCGAGTGAGTAGAAGAAACACATCAGTAGTGACAGAATGGAGAAATATGAAAAGTGGAAGAAGGAAAGTGAAAGATGTGATGGGGGCACACCAATCATGCTGGATGCGCACACCACCAAGAGAGGAGAGAATTAGAAAAAGATGACAATTTTGAATTTAAAAAAAAGAGAAAGAGCTTCAGAAGAGTGATTGATTGTGTGCTCTTCCTGAAGGCAGGTCATTTGCTACTTGACAAGAGTGGCACTGGGCGGTTTGCCATTGACTTCCCAGCAGTTAATCAGGGTATAAATTGGTAATCCGTTAAGGGTGCAGGCGATAGCTCGCCAACACTTTGCAAAGGACATAGTGTGATATTTAACGTACTTCACCTCATACTATCAGACGGGGCACCCGACTTAACGTACATTCAAGAAACAGCACAAACATCGATGAATAACCCTGCCTGTGAAACACCTGGATGACAGTTTGGAGCGACGCCAAGACTTGAACTCAGGTTAAACCAATCTCAACTGCAACACTTAGATCAATTTGAATAAATAAATAAACAAACTTGCATTACAGACACACAGGTGACGTGTTTACTGGTAAGCAACTTTGCCAGGATGTTTTTCATATGTCATAGATTTATCAATCGATGTTTCAATGATAATAAAAATAAAAATAAAATTTCTTTTATTTTTTTTATGCAGAGTTATACCCAACTGCCAACTACAATATGATTACAGCACCACAAATAAATGTACACACATGGAACTACAATGGACTTGGCAGAGAAACGACCATGAAGTCAGTTACAATCTCAGATGACTAACTTCGTTCTCCCCCAAAAACAGGAACGATACTCTAACAACGGCGTAGCCGTGCTTGTTTGATACTTTAGTTGAAGAAGATAGTATGACCTGGGTGGGGATAGCAGTTAGTAGTTAGTAGTTAGCAAATAATGTATTTAAATTTTTTAAACTATGGGCATGGACAGCCGGCTCGTGAATGACTTGGTTAAAAATAAAGAAATAATATAAGTAATAATAAAATTTAAAAAATTTAAAATAAGAATTTTTAAAAAAGTATAATAATCGGTGAATGCAACCGATACAACAAACAACAACAACATGCATTTTAAAGGCCATTTTCCCTACTAGAGCAGGGGTTAGCCTTGCGGTCCCCATGACAATCTTCTCCATTTTGCCCTATTTTCTGCATCTCTCCTTGTTAACCCCCTTGCCCGCATTTCTTCTTCCACCATCTTTAGCCAAGTCTTTCTCGGTCTTCCCCGTCCTCTACTTCCTTCTACATTCATTCCCATCACTCTTCTCAACCAGTCACTTTCATCCTTCCTCAACACATGACCAAACCATCTCAACCTGTTCCTCTTCACAGCATCAATCACAGGCTCTATTCCCATCATCTTTCACAATTCATTATTTGTCTTCCTCTCAACGATACTCCACACATCCGTCGAACCATTCACATTTCCACCCTTTCCAGCCTTCGTTGCTGCTCTACATTCATGACCCATGTCTCGCTCCCATAAATCATAACACTTCTCACACATGCAGCATACACCTTTCCCTTCAGCTTCAACGACACTCCCCTCATCATCAGCACGCCACTCAGTTCCCGAAACTTCTTCCATGCACATCTCACTCTAGCAACCGTTGCCGAGTCTGATCCACCTTCTCCATTCAGCATGTCTCCGAGGTAGCAAAATGTTTTCACACCTTCGAGCTTCACGCCGTCTCCAAGATCCAACTCAACATTTCCTCCATCTGCAGCTCCCTCTGTGCACACCTTACATTTGAATGTAGCTGCCACACTGGTTAATGACCCTCTCAGACCACTACATTTTTGATGAACCCACTCAGCGCACATTGTACATTGAATGGAGTTCACTCCGACACCCTTCCTACACACAGCACAGGGCCACTTCCCAGTTCTTTCCACCTCACCACATGCTTTACCACTTGCCATCACCTTCGTCTTTCCGATATTCACCTTCAGACCTTTTGTCTCCATACATTCCTTCCACTTGTTCATCTTTTCCTTCAGTCCATCCATACTTTCCGCAATCAACACCAGATCATCTGCAATCTGCATACAACAACTCCCACGGTAAACCCTCCTTTACGTTCCGAGCCAGCACCTCCATCACAGCTACAAATAGTAGTGGACTTAGTACCGGCCCCTGATGCACTCCCACCTTCACCTCAAACTCACCACTGTTCCCGTCCTTCGTCCTTACAGCTGTGCGCGCTCTTTTGTACATTGCCATCACTACTCTGATCAACCATTCCTCCACTCCTAACTTCCTCAATGCCCATGTCAATACTTTGCATGGAACCCCATCGAATGCTTTCTCCAGATCAACAATGAATGCAACCGATGAACCAATAAATTCCACATTCCTGTGCCACCTTCAGTTGAACGTCAAGCATTGACAGTGGGGGTCAAAGGCCGGCACAACCTCCGCTTCCACCGAAGGCCGGCACAGCCTCCGCTTCCACCGAAGGCCGGCACAACCTCCGCTTCCACCGAAGGCCGGCACAGCCTCCGCTTCCACCGAAGGCCGGCACAGCCTCCGCTTCCACCGAAGGCCGGCACAGCCTCCGCTTCCACCGAAGGCCGGCACAGCCTCCGCTTCCACCGAAGGCCGGCACAGCCTCCGCTTCCACCGAAGGCCGGCACAGCCTCCGCTTCCACCGAAGGCCGGCACAGCCTCCGCTTCCACCGAAGGCCGGCACAGCCTCCGCTTCCACCGAAGGCCGGCACAGCCTCCGCTTCCACCGAAGGCCGGCACAACCTCCGCTTCCACCGAAGGCCGGCACAGCCTCCGCTTCCACCGAAGGCCGGCACAGCCTCCGCTTCCACCGAAGGCCGGCACAGCCTCCGCTTCCACCGAAGGCCGGCACAGCCTCCGCTTCCACCGAAGGCCGGCACAACCTCCGCTTCCACCGAAGGCCGGCACAACCTCCGCTTCCACCGAAGGCCGGCACAACCTCCGCTTCCACCGAAGGCCGGCACAACCTCCGCTTCCACCGAAGGCCGGCACAACCTCCGCTTCCACCGAAGGCCGGCACAACCTCCGCTTCCACCGAAGGCCGGCACAACCTCCGCTTCCACCGAAGGCCGGCACAACCTCCGCTTCCACCGAAGGCCGGCACAACCTCCGCTTCCACCGAAGGCCGGCACAACATCCAGGTTTGCAGTTCACACTGAAAGTGAAAGCTGGCACAAGCTCTGGTTCACGGTTTCCTACGAATCCTGGCAAAACCTTCTGTTCCCGGCTGCCACCGAATGTTCGCACAACCCACATTGTACAGAGAAAAGCAAACACTCCCTCCCATGGTGTCGGGAGAAACAGTCATAGACATCAACTCACTGCTCCTTCATTTCCACATAGTTTCCGTCTTCTCTTTTCGCCATGTCCGTTTCACTCGCGTCTTCTGTGTCTGAAAAAGTTAAAAATGGAAACGTGCGCACGAGTTCAAAAAACCGTTAAATGATCGGGAAAGTAAAGGGAAACGAGGTCCACGTATTCCGTGCACGTCCATCACCGACCCTCGTCGGAGTTCCGTCCGCTCCTCGGCACCTCGTCCGCACTGTCCGCAGCATCGCCCGGCCCGTCCTGCGCACCCTGCTCCGGGCACTGCACCGAGCCCGCCATAGCCCTGCACCCCGTGTGGTGTACCGAGGGAAGGAAGGGGCGAGGAGGGTGAGCGGTTACATCTGTAAACATTAACTCTTTACCACACCACTCCATACCATTCATCACCACAACACAATATTGCTTACCACAACACCACTCTATAGTATTCCTCACCACAACAAAACCACCACCACTCCTCCGTCACCACAACACAACTCACCGCTTCGCTTCACTTCACACCACACCACACCACACCACACCACACCAATCAGTCATCCAAACTCACCTCCTTACTGCAGAGCCAGAAGCTGAGGGGGAAACACAAAGTGACGTCACGAAAACACCGTGGATCGTTTCATTTTAGTGTGGAAACGGAATTGCGTTCTTCAGTTTTTTGATAATCTATGGATGGCGCTGACAACCTACTATATATTTGCTGCAAAATAAAGTAGGCCGTGGAGAGAATAGAAAGAAACATCCAGCCAAGCGGGAAAAACCCACTGCTATACTCCGCGAATCTTCTTCCTCTTCCTTTTAATACTCTTTTCTACATATTATTTGTGAAGTTCATAATCTTCTCTAAACTACCAGTCACTCGGTTTGTTTTTATTTATTTACCTTCAGCCCTTCACTGAAATACATCTTCATAAAACCAGTCAGAGCATTTATTGTGGAGCCTCTTGGAGTATATAGATTGCAGTAGTTCTAACAACCGCTGCGGACTCACAGCACCCAGCCAATAGCTTTTTGTGTTCCTTCGATAACGTGCTCGGTTAATCATTCAATCCAACTAGTTTTGTCACAACTTGTCCTCAACTTTTTGAGATATCGTGCCGCATATCGTTTATGGCCCCATCTCTCAATGGTGAAGATAAAGCGCGGCGTTACGCGCGCTGCCTGCGAGCAAGGAGGAAGCGGACAAGCGGTAACTTATAAGCGTCTTTATTTCAGGAGCTCACTGTAACACTGGCGCGCTCCGGAGTCCGGGCTGCGCGCCCGGTGTATATCATGAGGCCACGCCTACCCCTCGGGCGTGGCCACCGCCCACTTTGTGCGCGGAATGATGTCACCACGCCAGTGGGCTTTTGTGTCCGCCACACGCGCCCCCCCCAGAATTCCCGCGCACCTGGAGGGCCAGTTTGCGGGGCAGACGAATGACCCGGCCGAAGCGCCCCCTGGCGATCGGCAGCGTCCGGGGTGCAGGGATGCCAGGTGGGATGCCCCTGGCTGCCCCTGGGATGGGTGCAGGACTGGGGGGGCGGCGTGGCGGCGGGGCTGGGCGGTGCCGGGGGTCCGCCCGCAGGGGGGCGGCCCCGACGTGGGGGTCGGGCCACTGGCGGTGGATGGTCCACGTCGAGGTGGGCCGGCTTGAGGCGGTCTACCGAAACGCGGTCAGGAGTACCGCCGATGTCCAGGGTGAAGTGCTTCGCCCCGGTCTCCAGCACGCGGAAAGGCCCGTCGTACGGGGGCCGCAGTGGTGTCCGGTGGGCATCGTGGCGGACGAAGACGTACTCCGCCGTGCGAAGCTCCGGGGCGACGTGCGTCGGTGGGTGCCCGTGGCATGCCGTTGGCACCGGGGCGAACCTCTGGGCGGTCTCTTACAGAGCGGAGCGCTGCTGTGCCGCGGACCATGGTGCCGTGGAGTCGGGGAGGAACTCGCCCGGCACCCGCAGCGGTTGCCCGAAGACCAACTCCGCCGCGGATGCGCGCAGGTCCTCCTTGGGTGCCATCCGGAGGCCCAGCAGGACCCAGGGGAGCCTGTCGACCCAGCCGCCGTCGCGGAGGGTGGCCCGGAGCGCGGCCTTCAATGAGCGGTGAAATCGCTCACACAGGCCGTTAGCCTGGGGGTGGTAGGCCGTGGTTCGGTGCAGCCGGACCCCGAGCCCCTGCGCGACCGCCCCCCAGAGCTCCGAGGTGAACTGGGGGCCGTGGTCGGACGAGATGTCTGAGGGGGCGCCGAACCGGGCGACCCAGGTGGCGATGAAAGTCTGCGCGACATCGGCCGCCGTTGTCGACGCCAAGGGCACGGCCTCCGGCCACCGGGTGGTGCGGTCCACCATGGTGAGGACGTAGGTGAAACCCCGCGAGGGGGGCAGAGGTCCCACCAAGTCCACGTGGACGTGGTCAAACCGGCGTTCCGGCACCGTGAACGGGGCCAACGGGGCCTGGGTGTGCCAGTGCACCTTGGCGCGCTGGCACGCGAGGCACGTCCTGGCCCAGCCACAGACGGCCTTCCGGAGGCCATGCCAGACGAACTTGTCGGCGATCAGCCTTTGGGAGGCCCTCGCGCCCGGGTGGGACAGGCCGTGGATGGCGTCAAACACCTGGCGCTGCCAGCCCGCGGGCACGATGGGGCGAGGACGCCCGAGGGAGACGTCGCACAAGAGGGCCGCGCCCGCGCCGTCGAACGCCACCTCGGTGACGCGGAGGCCCGTGACGGCGGTCCGCAAGGCCTGGATGTCGGGGTCAGCGGCCTGGTCCGCTGCCATCCGGGCATAGTCGATGCCGAGGTGGACTGCGTGGGCGACGGCCCGGGAAAGGCAATCCGCCACCGGGTTGTCCTTCCCCGCGACGTGCTGGATGTCCGTCGTGTACTCGGACACGGCCGAGAGGTGACGCTGCTGCCGGGCCGACCACGGCTCGGTGACCTTGCCCATCGCGAAGATCAGCGGCTTGTGGTCGACGAAGGCAGTGAACGCACAGCCCTCGAGCAGATGGCGGAAGTGCCTGACCGCCAAGTGAAGCCCGAGCAACTCACGGTCGAAGGTACTGTAACGGCGTTCGGGCGGGCGAAGCTGCCGGCTAAAGAACGCCAGCGGTTGCCAAGCTCCACGCACCCATTGCTCGTGCACCGCGCCCACCGCGTAGTCCGAGGCATCGGTGGTGAGGCCGATCGGTGCATCGGGCGCCGGGTGCGCGAGCATGGTGGCGTTAGCCAAGGCGAGCTTCGCGCCCGTGAACGCCGTGTCCATCTGCTCGGTCCAGGTAACGTCGCCTTTGCCCGGCTTACCTCGGAGAGCTTCGTGCAGGGGGCGCAGGAGCTGGGCGATACGGGTGTGGAAGTGTAACTCAGTGTAACTTATTAATTGGCACTGGTAACTTATTAATTAACACTGGTAACGAAGCAGATACATTTTACCTGCAAACTCTGTGAAAGACGAGTTCGTAAATGAGTGTCAGGAATGTGCCCGAACATGATAATCTCTTGTCCACCTGGTCACAGCCCCTGGCTGAAGCACCCCCCCTATCGTTTGGTAAACGGAACTCACAGCAGGAGGGGAGCGAGCTGATGCCAGGACTTGGTGCATGCATGACCTCGGGGCATTAGCGGAGAAAGGATTAACGTTCAGCGGACAGGGGATTAAGTCCAGTTTGTCCATATAAACGAGAGCAAACGTTGAGTCGAGAGAACTTGTGAGCAGAAGCTCTGACCGACGGGAGTGGCGGAGGAACATCGGCCGAACGAGAAGGACCATGCGAAAAGAGTTAACCTGGTCCATTGAATTATGCGGTATTATTTGGTAATTGGAATGAAGTGAATAACCAGTTAATAAACCAGACCTTTTGTAAAACCTGTGTCCGGTCATTGGAGTCTTGAGTCTCAGCTACAAATTCCCCTACAATCTGGAGGCACCGCTGGAATTTTGAGTGGACGTCGCCAAGGTGAGCATGACGTCTTGGGGATCTGTCCATTATGAAATATGAATTCTGAAGATGGAGGATTTGGTGTGTGGGACTTGTGATTGTCCATAGGTAATCCAAGGATGAAACGTTTTAAAATGATTCTATTTATTCGTGAGCTTGCGAGGACATGACGCTGGGTATTAAAAGCCTTGCCCAGATCTGCGGGCAAATCGGCTCATGAAGTGCACCATGAGATGATTTGTTTGCCGGGTCGGTAAGGTTCGGTAAGGTCCGTACACATGTACAATCGTGTACACCCGTTTTAAATAAATAGATAAATAATTTTTTTTTCGAATGAAAATTAAGGATTTTTCAAATTGTTGTGGACTTTTGGCCTATGTTGAATAAAATAGTTGTTGATTGAACTAGTTGACGGATATATAAATCCCATTCGAATGTCAAGTGAATCGAATGAAAATTAAGGATTTTTCAAATTGTTGTGGACTTTTGGCCTATGTTGAATAAAATAGTTGTTGATTGAACTAGTTGACGGATATATAAATCCCATTCGAATGTCAAGTGAATCGAATGAAAATTAAGGATTTTTCAAATTGTTGTTGACTTTTGGCCTATGTTAAATAAAATAGTTGTTGATTGAACTAGTTGACGGATATATAAATCCCATTCGAATGTCAAGTGAATCGAATGAAAATTAAGGATTTTTCAAATTGTTGTGGACTTTTGGCCTATGTTGAATAAAATAGTTGTTGATTGAACTAGTTGACGGATATATAAATCCCATTCGAATGTCAAGTGAATCGAATGAAAATTAAGGATTTTTCAAATTGTTGTGGACTTTTGGCCTATGTTGAATAAAATAGTTGTTGATTGAACTAGTTGACGGATATATAAATCCCATTCGAATGTCAAGTGAATCGAATGAAAATTAAGGATTTTTCAAATTGTTGTGGACTTTTGGCCTATGTTGAATAAAATAGTTGTTGATTGAACTAGTTGACGGATATATAAATCCCATTCGAATGTCAAGTGAATCGAATGAAAATTAAGGATTTTTCAAATTGTTGTGGACTTTTGGCCTATGTTGAATAAAATAGTTGTTGATTGAACTAGTTGACGGATATATAAATCCCATTCGAATGTCAAGTGAATCGAATGAAAATTAAGGATTTTTCAAATTGTTGTGGACTTTTGGCCTATGTTGAATAAAATAGTTGTTGATTGAACTAGTTGACGGATATATAAATCCCATTCGAATGTCAAGTGAATCGAATGAAAATTAAGGATTTTTCAAATTGTTGTGGACTTTTGGCCTATGTTGAATAAAATAGTTGTTGATTGAACTAGTTGACGGATATATAAATCCCATTCGAATGTCAAGTGAATCGAATGAAAATTAAGGATTTTTCAAATTGTTGTGGACTTTTGGCCTATGTTGAATAAAATAGTTGTTGATTGAACTAGTTGACGGATATATAAATCCCATTCGAATGTCAAGTGAATCGAATGAAAATTAAGGATTTTTCAAATTGTTGTGGACTTTTGGCCTATGTTGAATAAAATAGTTGTTGATTGAACTAGTTGACGGATATATAAATCCCATTCGAATGTCAAGTGAATCGAATGAAAATTAAGGATTTTTCAAATTGTTGTGGACTTTTGGCCTATGTTGAATAAAATAGTTGTTGATTGAACTAGTTGACGGATATATAAATCCCATTCGAATGTCAAGTGAATCGAATGAAAATTAAGGATTTTTCAAATTGTTGTGGACTTTTGGCCTATGTTGAATAAAATAGTTGTTGATTGAACTAGTTGACGGATATATAAATCCCATTCGAATGTCAAGTGAATCGAATGAAAATTAAGGATTTTTCAAATTGTTGTGGACTTTTGGCCTATGTTGAATAAAATAGTTGTTGATTGAACTAGTTGACGGATATATAAATCCCATTCGAATGTCAAGTGAATCGAATGAAAATTAAGGATTTTTCAAATTGTTGTGGACTTTTGGCCTATGTTGAATAAAATAGTTGTTGATTGAACTAGTTGACGGATATATAAATCCCATTCGAATGTCAAGTGAATCGAATGAAAATTAAGGATTTTTCAAATTGTTGTGGACTTTTGGCCTATGTTGAATAAAATAGTTGTTGATTGAACTAGTTGACGGATATATAAATCCCATTCGAATGTCAAGTGAATCGAATGAAAATTAAGGATTTTTCAAATTGTTGTGGACTTTTGGCCTATGTTGAATAAAATAGTTGTTGATTGAACTAGTTGACGGATATATAAATCCCATTCGAATGTCAAGTGAATCGAATGAAAATTAAGGATTTTTCAAATTGTTGTTGACTTTTGGCCTATGTTAAATAAAATAGTTGTTGATTGAACTAGTTGACGGATATATAAATCCCATTCGAATGTCAAGTGAATCGAATGAAAATTAAGGATTTTTCAAATTGTTGTGGACTTTTGGCCTATGTTGAATAAAATAGTTGTTGATTGAACTAGTTGACGGATATATAAATCCCATTCGAATGTCAAGTGAATTGAATGAAAATTAAGGATTTTTCAAATTGTTGTTGACTTTTGGCCTATGTTAAATAAAATAGTTGTTGATTGAACTAGTTGACGGATATATAAATCCCATTCGAATGTCAAGTGAATCGAATGAAAATTAAGGATTTTTCAAATTGTTGTGGACTTTTGGCCTATGTTGAATAAAATAGTTGTTGATTGAACTAGTTGACGGATATATAAATCCCATTCGAATGTCAAGTGAATCGAATGAAAATTAAGGATTTTTCAAATTGTTGTGGACTTTTGGCCTATGTTGAATAAAATAGTTGTTGATTGAACTAGTTGACGGATATATAAATCCCATTCGAATGTCAAGTGAATCGAATGAAAATTAAGGATTTTTCAAATTGTTGTGGACTTTTGGCCTATGTTGAATAAAATAGTTGTTGATTGAACGAGTTGACGGATATATAAATCCCATTCGAATGTCAAGTGAATCGAATGAAAATTAAGGATTTTTCAAATTGTTGTGGACTTTTGGCCTATGTTGAATAAAATAGTTGTTGATTGAACTAGTTGACGGATATATAAATCCCATTCGAATGTCAAGTGAATCGAATGAAAATTAAGGATTTTTCAAATTGTTGTGGACTTTTGGCCTATGTTGAATAAAATAGTTGTTGATTGAACTAGTTGACGGATATATAAATCCCATTCGAATGTCAAGTGAATTGAATGAAAATTAAGGATTTTTCAAATTGTTGTTGACTTTTGGCCTATGTTAAATAAAATAGTTGTTGATTGAACTAGTTGACGGATATATAAATCCCATTCGAATGTCAAGTGAATCGAATGAAAATTAAGGATTTTTCAAATTGTTGTGGACTTTTGGCCTATGTTGAATAAAATAGTTGTTGATTGAACTAGTTGACGGATATATAAATCCCATTCGAATGTCAAGTGAATCGAATGAAAATTAAGGATTTTTCAAATTGTTGTGGACTTTTGGCCTATGTTGAATAAAATAGTTGTTGATTGAACTAGTTGACGGATATATAAATCCCATTCGAATGTCAAGTGAATCGAATGAAAATTAAGGATTTTTCAAATTGTTGTGGACTTTTGGCCTATGTTGAATAAAATAGTTGTTGATTGAACTAGTTGACGGATATATAAATCCCATTCGAATGTCAAGTGAATCGAATGAAAATTAAGGATTTTTCAAATTGTTGTGGACTTTTGGCCTATGTTGAATAAAATAGTTGTTGATTGAACTAGTTGACGGATATATAAATCCCATTCGAATGTCAAGTGAATCGAATGAAAATTAAGGATTTTTCAAATTGTTGTGGACTTTTGGCCTATGTTGAATAAAATAGTTGTTGATTGAACTAGTTGATGGATATATAAATCCCATTCGAATGTCAAGTGAATCGAATGAAAATTAAGGATTTTTCAAATTGTTGTGGACTTTTGGCCTATGTTGAATAAAATAGTTGTTGATTGAACTAGTTGACGGATATATAAATCCCATTCGAATGTCAAGTGAATCGAATGAAAATTAAGGATTTTTCAAATTGTTGTGGACTTTTGGCCTATGTTGAATAAAATAGTTGTTGATTGAACTAGTTGACGGATATATAAATCCCATTCGAATGTCAAGTGAATCGAATGAAAATTAAGGATTTTTCAAATTGTTGTTGACTTTTGGCCTATGTTAAATAAAATAGTTGTTGATTGAACTAGTTGAGGGATATATAAATCCCATTCGAATGTCAAGTGAATCGAATGAAAATTAAGGATTTTTCAAATTGTTGTTGACTTTTGGCCTATGTTAAACAAAATAGTTGTTGATTGAACTAGTTGACGGATATATAAATCCCATTCAAATGTCAAGTGAATCGAATGAAAATTAAGGATTTTTCAAATTGTTGTGGACTTTTGGCCTATGTTGAATAAAATAGTTGTTGATTGAACTAGTTGACGGATATATAAATCCCATTCGAATGTCAAGTGAATCGAATGAAAATTAAGGATTTTTCAAATTGTTGTGGACTTTTGGCCTATGTTGAATAAAATAGTTGTTGATTGAACTAGTTGACGGATATATAAATCCCATTCGAATGTCAAGTGAATCGAATGAAAATTAAGGATTTTTCAAATTGTTGTGGACTTTTGGCCTATGTTGAATAAAATAGTTGTTGATTGAACTAGTTGAGGGATATATAAATCCCATTCGAATGTCAAGTGAATCGAATGAAAATTAAGGATTTTTCAAATTGTTGTTGACTTTTGGCCTATGTTGAATAAAATAGGTGTTGATTGAACTAGTTGACGGATATATAAATCCCATTCAAATGTCAAGTGAATCGAATGAAAATTAAGGAATTATTTCATTATTAACGATTAATGAAGTACTTATTTAATTAATTACATTTCTTATTAAATTACAGTAATTACATTACAGTAATTACCTGAGGTAATTACAGTAATTACAGTTCCGGTAGTTACAGTAATTACAGTAATCATTACAGTAATTGCAGTAATCTTATTACAGTAATTACATTACATTAACTCAGGCACCTTTTGAGTAAGGAAGCTGATATTTGGACATGACACTGACCGAGTGATGTGGCTATCAAGGATAATTTTGATTTATTGATTAATCATTTAATAAATTAACTCGTTGATTTATAAATGACTTATTTAATTAAAAGTCCTCAGAGATACATCTTCGGATGAAATACTTGCAGATTGGTTATGCTATGAGCCAATTGATTAAGGAAAATATTTTGTGATGGCCATATTGGCAATTTCGTGGCCATATTCGTGGCAACTCAGTTAGTGCCACTGCACCTTTAAAATGCATCCCTGCGTTCATTTTTCGATAGATTGAGTTGAAATTTTGAACAATCGGATCTGGACTGTCGCTGTTAACGACTCTAGCACGCACTCGTCCAATCAGGATGGAGCGGTATGGTCCCCGGATCATCACTGCCCGCAGTTTTAATTAGTTTTACTTTTCT
Source organism: Myxine glutinosa (assembly GCF_964187855.1). NCBI lineage: Eukaryota > Metazoa > Chordata > Myxini > Myxiniformes > Myxinidae > Myxine > Myxine glutinosa. Next base: position 135,079,177 of record NC_136264.1, on the reverse strand, counting down.
CTTGGTCATATAATTTTGAAGACATGCATGTCATGATAGAGGAAATGTTTGTTCTGTTGAACGGAATAAATGTTGTTTATTTGTGTGGGTGTGTATTTTTTGTGTATTTTGGATATATTTTCACGACTAAATCCAGTTAACATCCTGCAAAATTTGCTCGTGTGCTGGCCGAGTCGAAATTGCGTTGAGTTCCTATGGCATGCGCCATTAAAAGCGCTGTGTAATGGTTGAGCTCCCTTTATTTCGTTTTGGTCATGCGGATGAGCAGACAAAGTGACGAATGCTGCGGCTGGAGCAGTAGAAGCGATGTTTTTTTTAATTGAAATGATGTCATTTAATTAAACGTGGTAGGTGGGCAAAACCGCAAAGCATACCTCTTTTAAGGTGTGTTCAAACCCATGAACATTTCAGCAATCAATACGATGCTGAAATGATGTAATTTAATTAAACGTGGTAGGTGGGCAAAACCGCAAAGCATACCTCTTTTAAGGTGTGTTCAAACCCATGAACATTTCAGCAATCAATACGATGCTGAAATGATGTCATTTAATTAAACGTGGTAGGTGGGCAAAACCGCAAAGCATACCTCTTTTAAGGTGTGTTCAAACCCATGAACATTTCAGCAATCAATACGATGCTGAAATGGTGTAATTTAATTGAGTAATTTAATGTGTAATTTAATTGTGTAATATGGTCGACCTTGGTTTTGTTTGGGTTTTGTTGTTTATTTTTGTGGGTGGGTATTTTTGTGTATTTTGGATATATTTTCACGGCTAATTCCAGTTAACATCCTGCAAAATTTGCTCGTTTTCTGGCCGAGTCGAAATTGCGTTGAGGTCCTATGGCATGCGCCATTAAAAGCGCTGTGTAATGGTTGAGCTCCCTTTATTTCGTTTTGGTCATGCGGATGAGCAGACAAAATGACGAATGCTGCGGCTGGAGCAGTGGAAGCGATTTTTGAATTGTTCAATGATTATTCGATATTGTTATGACTTATTGTCAATAGGTATACTAAGTGGCCATGAGGTAGCCTGTTGCTATGTACAGTTTTATTCTATTGTTGATTATACCACATAGCTGTGGTGATAAAGGAAATGTTCGTTTTAAATAGATGATTATGATAGGACCATGACTATAAAATCATGATGATTATTATGAATGATATCATAGGGTTCAAATGTAGAATGATTGCACGAACTTGGAAAAGAACTTTCAAGCCCTATGGGATAAATTGGGTATTACAAGCGATGGAGTTTCAAATTTAGCATGATTGAAGGAATGTTACAGTCTTATTTCAGGAGTTTTACGAAATTTATATTGCCAAGAGATTTTGGGTACTATTAAAAGAAAAATGATAAGATATTTTTTCCAATGAACTTTAATATCTGCCATCCATGTTGGCTGTCTCACGAATGAAGGATGAGTTGCCTTTAGTGGTTGCAAAGAAAATTTGTGGAGACCAGGCAAAATGGGGAAATATGTCAGATATGACCCTAGGACAGGACGGTGATTCATCAATTGACATGAGGTACGAACCAGAGGTGACGACCGATGAGATTCGATCTCAGTCAATGGATGGACCTGTCCTGACATCATTGGGGAAAGGGCTTATGCAAGGAGTCATCCAAAATGATTAATTTGATTTATTGATGAATATTGATGAATTAATTGAAATTGAATAATTGATTGAATTGTTGATTGATTGAATCTAATTGATTGAATTTAATTGAATAAATTTAACTGAATAAATTGAACTGAATAAATTGAATTGAATATATTGATTGTTCGATTGATGAAAATGCGGTCTCAAGAAAGAAGCTTTGATATCTTTGTGAGATATTATCAATGTGAAGACAACCTGGGAAAATTGAGCAAGGTGGTGAGTTTATATACAGATATATATGTGCGGTTACCATTGTGTGATTTCCCCGTCAACAGAGCGGACACCTGAGGATTCACCCATTTCATACTGACCCTCCGGCTCATCTGCAAATACTGATCTGTGAGATTGGATTGTGCAAAAGCCACAGCTGAGGGAGATTCTCTGGAAATCACCGTGTGAACAGGTGGAGAGACCCTTCCTGGAGGTACGAGTGAAGCTTTAGAGGAACAAACTACAACACATCCAACGCTACTTTGATAAAAGGCAGAATGGGAAATGGAGCCTGCAAGAATACACAAGGACAACCAGAGATTCCACAAAAAGGTACTTGTACACATCATATGTACGACCGTTATGGTGCCGAAGCTATAAGGCAGGTCGAGAATTGGTATTTGTGGACAAAGGGACATGATGAGGAGTTTCCAAGAGATGGTACATTTGAGCGAAGTCGATTGGAAAGATTAGAACAAAGATTGAAAGCCAGAAAGAGACAGAATCTAACGGTAGACTGGCTTGCATTCCATCTTTGGGATGGTGAATCCAGACAACGGGAACAGCAAGAACGGATAACGGATCTAGAATTTAAAATAAAAAGGATACAGGATACAGTGGAGGAGACAAATGCACAACTGCCCTCGAAATTAGGAATGAAAGTGACAGTTGTCCCATCTGATTTCCAGTTGTCTCCCCAAAAAGGACGGTACAGAGAATTTTTTCGTGTTTCAGGAGATAACGAGAGATTGCAGTGGCAACTCAGGGATGTAGCGATGCAGCCCAGCAATACAAGTGCACAGGTGCACAGCCCAGGCAACGACAGAAACCGGTGTTTCAAGTGTGGACGGATGGGACATTGGAAAAGAGGATGTCCGTATACCAAAAGGAAGACAAGTTAATAGGGTAAACCAAGATCAAGGGTACCAGTGCTGACCGATACCTCAGACAATGATTAGGCCTTCATTGCGACAAATCCCAAATGACGATTGGCCTCAACAAATTAGATTACTGGACAAACATGAATAACTGTCGATGATTCTTGGGTCTGAAAAGTTTTCGGAGCAAGAATTATTCATTTTTTCTTTTGCTTGTAAGCAAATTGATAATTAATTGATCAAATGCCGAAATTGGATCTTTTATGTTGGGCACACAATTTTAAATTTACAAAGTTGGAACAATTGCTTTGCAAATTTTTGAAACTAAGTGACAAGAGTCACATGATGATCAGGTGGGAATTTCGGACTAGTGTTCCGCATGATTGATAGGTCAGTAGTCGACTGACATGCAAATGGGTGTGTAGTCAAATTTGGATAAATTATGGTGGGAACTGAAAGGGTAATTTCAATGTGACATTATAGGGGTTTTCTAAGAATAAACTTTTTGGTCTATTTGTGTATTAGCATTTATAAAATTGAAGGACAAATTTTATGAAATTGAAATAAAATTGACACCCATCTTGATCGGTAAATAATGGTTCCAACGCAAACAAATATGCATAATGCATGTGTGTGTGTGTTTATGTGTGTCAATGTTAGTGTTTTTGTTTTTGTTGTTTTGTATATCAATCTTACAAGATTGTTGACACCGACAGTGGGCCTGTCTGGAAATGGATAGTTTTATGTGGATGGGATTGAATATCCAGAGAATCCGTAAAATAAAATAGAAATATAATTTGATTATGAACATTATCTCTTTTGTCAAGGGAAATGGAATATAAAGATTTGATGTGCTGGGTTATGAGCAGCCATTAATTAATAGTAAAATTGTGAGTAATTTTGGGATTCCATTTTTGATAGAATTTATATGAGAATAACATCTATTTATGGATATGAGCTTCATAAAAGGAAATGAGGGAGTACAAAATTATCCAAATTTGGGAGAGGTCTTACACTGACTTCCCAGAATACTCTGCTCATGGATTTATATATACTAGGACGTGCCCGTACGTGGGTGCCCGTTCGGAAAAACATTCCAAACCGCGTGGCAGTAACGACCACAGAACCCCCCCCCCCCCCCTCTATTTACATGAAATGGTTTGGTCCATTCGCAAAGCCAAAGCGAACGACCACAGAACCCCCCCCCCCCCCCCCTCTATTTACATGAATGGTTTGGTCCATTCGCAAAGCCAAAGCGAACGGCGAACGGCTAAATCGCCATAGCTCGGTAACTACTTCTCCGATTAATATGAAACCTTGAAAAGGCACATCCTCAGGTCCCCAGCAATATACCTGGCAAGTTTCAAGTATATCGGACCCGTGGTTGTCGAGAAACAGCGGTCACAGACATACACACAGACATACAGAGATTACTGGAATTATAGATAGATATATATAAACTTGAATTTTATCAGCATATAAATTGTGCTGCATGTATGGATGTGTATTAGGCATAGATGATATGGGAAAATAGTAAAGAAAATCTTGCTGATTTGAACTATTGTGAGTTTTAAAACGGAATGCATTGTGAATCTTAAACCAAGGGGCAGCCATGAACGCGCTGTTACGTTATTTATACTCAGAACGCGATGTCACGTGTACCTGCAACATATTTGTTAAACTCGCACACCTATATTGGCATACTGGTGTCAGTAGTACTCACTGGGTGCATAGAAATGGATGAGCAACAGTTAAGGGGGTTTAAAATAAAAACACTCACTTGGATATTTTCTACAAAAGTATGGGTTTCAATAAGTGGTAGCTGTACACATGGGATTCATCAAATTAAGTTTTGGAGTTCAAACAAAGTCACTGGTTAACAGATGGGAATGGATAGTAAATAAATTCTTCGATGCTGGGTAAATGAAGTGAGATATTACAAAGACTTATTAGAGCTATTGTTCTTCCTTGCAGCAGTGGGAGAAAATTTAGATCCAACATAATGAATCTATAAATGAATGTGATAGGGATAATATCCTCAATTTGTACTAATTATTTGATTGTGGGTAAAGGAATTAATTTATCGTAGTGAATTGTTAACAAGCAGCCTGAAATGTCCTGAGAATGTGCATCCATGTAATCAGAAATCCCAGATTTGTTTTTTACAAACAACATTTTGGTAGAGATCTTATGTGGACGAATACTTGCTTGGTAGATAAAAACGGTACTGCATGTTGGCAGCCACTTCGGTGGCCATTTAGGCCGAACAAATAGAAAAAAAACTGTAATTGAATATGTAATTTACAGATGAGTATTTGGGAAGTAAAAAGGGAATTTATTGATTTGGGAGACATTTTTCGAAGGTTTATTAAAGTGTTGCAATATGACATTTGGCAAGGAAAATTATTGGATGGGAAAATTAGATCTGTTTATAAAATGAATTTGTTGACCCATTGAAGTTAATTCTTTGAATTGTTGTTTAATTAGCATTTTGAGTTCAAATTGGAAATAGTTTGGTAGAGCTTTGGTTAAAACCTTTGGTTGCAGTGTTTTGGAACAAATTGATAAACCGTAGGAGGTTGATAAGAATAGAAACAAATATGGACCTAAAATAGAAAGATTGTTATGATGATATGAATAATACCGAGATTAAAAGAATGAATCAAGTGATGTTGCAAATGAATAGTGAATACAGTAGAATTAAGATAATGGCATAACGACAATGTTATGAGTTGTGTCAATTACAATATCAGTGAACTCATATCACCACGAGTGACACACTGTTAGAAAAAAAAAAAGAGGGAAAAGAAAAAGTGGAGAGGAATTATGGTAATAATACATTATGTTTAATTTGTTGGTTTGGGAAAATTGTTGTTGGGAATTAGGTATTCCCGTTTGTGATTGTAATCATATACAATGCTATTCTTAGTTTAGTAATAAAATACATACCTGATTGAATATTATTTGTGTGACGCATATAAATGAATATAACTTTTGTGTTAAGGAAAAACAACAAATTGTTGAATGTGAAACTGTCGGAAGATATACATGATTATGCTGATTTCATGGTAAGATGTACCCTATCTGATTCAGTGTGTGCGGAAAGCAGATTCAGATGTGACTGAGCATAAGGATAAGACGAGATCACATTTTGGAGGGATTGCTAACGGAATTGGGAAGAAGTTCGAGAAAGAAAATTTGTGGCTAAAAAATGAAGTTAATCATGGCATACACCCTCTTTCTCAAAGAATGATGAAGACATTCTCCCGTGTAACTTGGAGATGAATGCTTACCTTCACCAAGGAAATTTATGTGACCATTTGCCTGGATCAACTGCAACATATGAAAGAAAGGCGATCACTTACTCTTGTTTGAAGGCTTCGAACATTCACCACATCAGAAGTTGCAGGATAACGACATTTTACCTGCAACCTCTGTGAAATGCGGGGACATATGTTATTACTTCACCAACGTCCGGGGAACCAGCATGGAGCTGCAAAAAAACGGCTGTGCCCTTGTCACAACAGCTGTGCACGATTCTGCTGGTTGCTCCTGGTAAGGACCATGAATGACCGGAACACCATGGTCCCAACATCATTGTGGATGCATCCGGCATCCCTGTTCCACATCTTGCTGGCCAATCAACGTCACACCAATACTTGCTGCCCACTCACAATGAGGGAGGAGGCAAGTCGACTACAACTGGGTGAAGGCCTTGTTCAGGAATTACTATGGTTTACAGCAAAAAGTGGCAAGAATGCTACAAGGAGAGCAGGGTCAGTCTATGACTCCGCAATGTTACCACAACAGCGAAATCCTACACGAAGTAGTGCAGGAGCTATGAAGACATTAGGAGAAAATGTTTCATACCAGGATTCAAACACAAGTGATCAGCCCTTCCTTTCAAACAAAGTCAACATTTGTGTGGAGGCAAACGTTTTTTGCCAGATGGTGCAGATGCTTTACAAAACTTGAAAATGAAGTGAAATTGTTGTATCTTGGTGATGGTGAAGTGTTGTTTTGAAAATATATTTGTGATGCAAATGCAATAGATTGAACGATATGGAAGGAGTCAATGACCAACGAAATGTTTTGTGATTCTTGCAGGATGACGGTGTATGCCCAAGGGAATTTGATTACCAAAGTGATTGATTATTTACTTATACTTGTAATGATGTTTACTTGTAGTGATTGATTGTTTACTTATATTGATGTTTAGATTAATGGTTAATATAAACAAAAACAAAAAGATGAGGGAATTGTGGAAGTGTAACTCAGTGTAACTTATTAATTGGCACTGGTAACTTATTAATTAACACTGGTAACGAAGCAGATACATTTTACCTGCAAACTCTGTGAAAGACGAGTTCGTAAATGAGTGTCAGGAATGTGCCCGAACATGATAATCTCTTGTCCACCTGGTCACAGCCCCTGGCTGAAGCACCCCCCTATCGTTTGGTAAACGGAACTCACAGCAGGAGGGGAGCGAGCTGATGCCAGGACTTGGTGCATGCATGACCTCGGGGCATTAGCGGAGAAAGGATTAACGTTCAGCGGACAGGGGATTAAGTCCAGTTTGTCCATATAAACGAGAGCAAACGTTGAGTCGAGAGAACTTGTGAGCAGAAGCTCTGACCGACGGGAGTGGCGGAGGAACATCGGCCGAACGAGAAGGACCATGCGAAAAGAGTTAACCTGGTCCATTGAATTATGCGGTATTATTTGGTAATTGGAATGAAGTGAATAACCAGTTAATAAACCAGACCTTTTGTAAAACCTGTGTCCGGTCATTGGAGTCTTGAGTCTCAGCTACAAATTCCCCTACACGGGGCAGGAACCGATGGTAAAAGTTCACCATGCCCAGGAACTCCTGCAGCCCTCTGATCGTGCGGGGGCACGGAAACCCCTTCACCGCCTCCACCTTGGCCGGCAGGGGGACGGCTCCGTGCCTGGTGACACGGTGCCCCAGAAAATCGATTATGGTGGCGCCGAACCGGCACTTTGCGGGGTTCACAATCAGGCCATGCTGGCCTAGGCGTTCGAAGAGCGTGCGGAGGTGGCGTAGGTGCTCTTCGCGGGACGCGCTGGCGACGAGGATATCGTCCAGGTAGACGTAGACAAAATCCAAGTCACGCAGGACGCTGTCCATCAGTCGCTGGAACGCCTGAGCCGCATTCTTCAGACCGAAGGGCATGCGCAGGAACTCGAAGAGTCCGAATGGCGTGATGACCGCCGTCTTCGGGACGTCCTCCGGCCTGACGGGGACCTGATGGTAGCCGCGTATGAGGTCCACCTTCGAGAAGAAGGACATGCCCGCCAAACGGGCGGAAAAGTCCTGAATGTGGGGGACGGGGTAGCGGTCGGGAGTCGTGGCGTCACTGAGACGGCGATAGTCCCCGCACGGTCGCCATCCCCCGCCGGGCTTCGGCACGATGTGCAGCGGCGACGCCCAAGCGCTCTCTGAGCGCCGAACGATGCCGAGTCGCTCCAGGGTAGCGAACGCCGCTTTTGCCACCGCCAGCTTCGTCGGCTCGAGGCGGCGTGCCCAGGCGTAGACCGGTGGCCCGACAGTGGGGATGTGATGGGCCACCCCGTGCTTGACGGCCCCCGCCGAGAAGGTGGGCCGCGTGAGGGCCGGGAAGCCGGCGGGGAGGCAGGTGAATGCGTCCGCTGCCGGAAGCGTACAGACCAACGTGGCCGGAACCGAACCGTTCGGCAAGCCGCTTGGCAAGCCGCTCGTTGAGCTAGGCAATGCACAAGCGAGCGAGCTGAACGTCTCGGCCTGGACAAGACGTCTGCGCTTGACGTCGACCAGGAGCCCATTAGCGCACAGGAAGGCCGCGCCAAGCAGTGCCATGGGCACGTCGGCGGTGACGAACGTCCATCGGAAAACCTGCCCTCCGAACCGCAGAGAGAGGCAGCGTTTTCCGTACGTACGGATGGGCGTCCCGTTCGCGGCAAGCAGCGCGGGGCCCCCACCCGCGGCGTGCTTGTCTGACGTGCCGGCGGGAACGACACTCACCTGCGCTCCCATGTCGCACAGGTAACGGCGCCCGGAGAAGGTGTCCATTATGAACAGCAGGCTGCTCGAACGGCCGGCGCTCATCGCCACTATTGAGCGCCGGCCCAGGCGTTTCCCAACCTGTTGAAGGAGCATGGCGGATGACACTGCCGAGCTTCGTGGCCGAACTTGGCGTGGAACCAGCACCAGGTGGTGGAGCTGGAGGAGCGCGGCTGGCTCCGCCAGGCCGGTGGAGTTGGCGGGTTTCCCCGCGGTGGCGGTTTTCGCCGCGGCGGTGGGCGGGGCGTGGCGGCGGTCACGAGGTGCGTATCAGCATGCTGCGTATGCTGTATAAGCTGATGCTGTGGGTCAGCAGCATCAGCAGCAGCATCAGCAGCATCAGCCACGAGGGCCGTGACGGCCACGCCGACTCTTGCCCGCATGTCCGAAGCGGCGAAGTACTTGTCCGCCTCGGCTGCCAATGCTCGGGGTTCCGTTAGCCCGGTCCCGGCCAACGCGAGGCGAACCTGCGCTGGAAGTTGGCGACGGAAAAGCGCCCGGAATAGAGAACCGGGGGCTTCGTCGCCCAACAGTGACAGCATATGGTCCATTCGGACCGACGGGCGCGTGTCACCGAGCTCGGGGAGATCCAGGAGGCGGTCGGCCCGTGCGTCGTCCGTGAGGCCGAACGTGGCTAGGAGTAGCCACTTGAGTGCCTCGTACTTGTGGCCGTCCGGTGGGTGGCGAAGGACGGACACAACTCGAGCGGCCGTGCCGGGCCCGAGGGAGGCAACGACGTGGCAATAGCGCGTGTCATCGCCGGTGAGGCGCCGAAGCTGAAATTGGGCTTCGGCCTGGACGAACCAGAATTCGGCCTGAGCCTCCCAAAATTCGGGAAGTTTGATGAAGTTGGCCATGGCAATGGCGTCGCGTGTGGAAGGATCGCTCCGGCAGATCCAACGTCAAGGGGGTCACCAGTAAAGCGCGGCGTTACGCGCGCTGCCTGCGAGCAAGGAGGAAGCGGACAAGCGGTAACTTATAAGCGTCTTTATTTCAGGAGCTCACTGTAACACTGCCGCGCTCCGGGCTGCGCGCCCGGTGTATATCATGAGGCCACGCCTACCCCTCGGGCGTGGCCACCGCCCACTTGGTGCGCGGAATTCTGTCACCACGCCAGTGGGCTTTTGTGTCCGCCACAAAGAATTACTTTTTTTTTTTAATTCGTATCCGGATACTGATCTTCCCCAAAATCTAAGATTCTTCAAGATGAAGAACTTCTCATGTACGTTTGAGGGAAAGACATGGTGGATGTTACCATCGGTCCTGTTTTAAAGATTACACCAATGTAGTCAGTCATGAGGCAGAAGCCAAAGAAAGGAACCAATGTCTCTGTATGGGAAAGTGTTCCACAATTTCTCAGACAGCTATCGAAGGAAGAATCATGACAGACGAGATCCTTCGTATGAACAAATGATCAGGGTTATCTTCAATGAGATGGCCCCGCGGAGCAAGCAACTCACAGTGAGTCATGAATTATACTCAAGGAGAAACAGTCTCGACGTTATCCTCAACTCCAGGCCTTGAGGCCCACTAGCAGAAACACGTGCGAGATTGTGTACACGTGTGTTCAAGAGAGTTTGCTCATCGACCACTTGGAGTCATCCGAGAGCAGTGGTACCCAGGGAACTTTAGAAGATGAGGATTCAGTTGAACTGCAGGCGTGGATAAACGAGGAGAACGTTGCCACTTGTACCTGTCTGCTTTGTACATTAACCGGGTAATATAGTTCGGGAGCGTATGTAATCCCGTGGGATTTTGATGTTTATTTTGTATTCTTTGCGGGAAATCATTAATTATGATGTGAGTAAGGGAAAAAAATTTGGCACCAATTTTTTTGAGTATGTTTGCATCTTTTTTATGCAAATTAGGTATGACGTCATAATTCGTAAATAAAAATTAAACGATGTAAATTTTCTTTGCAAAATATGATACAAATTAAATTTTGTGGACCCTATGCATAGATTTTAGCGGACATTGTATTCAGTATCTTATCTATATAATAATAGCGTAAGGACTCGACTTTGTTATCCCTTTTACGCCGCACCCAGTCACCCGATGCCCACGGCACTAATGGATTTACGATCTACGAACCGCGCTCTTTGTTTATCACGTACAGACATACTCGAAAAATCTGAATTAGCCGACGTTGGGGCCTAAAAGCATCCGATTAACGGCCGATACGATAACCTTGGTTCATGATAACCTTCAAGTGGCTGCATCAATGGTCAATTCAGCATGTCAAGAGCGCAAGTATGACGAATTAGACAACCGACACAAGCAATTACTAGCTGTGGTAGATGTCTCTTTAATGGACAAGCTGAATGAATTTGATGCAAAGATGGAAACAAGTCATCCTACTTTCAAATTTGCCAGAGATTACATGAAATTTGTGGCTTGGATATGGATGTTCATTCGTGCAACATGGGAAGGCAATTGGAAATTGCATCTAGAATCGCTTAGAGCATTGTGTAAGTACTTCTTCACACATGATAGACAAAACTATGCCCGCATGGTTCCACTGTATTTGGCACAGATGGAGAAATTGGAAACAAATGATCCCGATATCTATACAGAATTCATGGCTGGCAACTTCTGCGTCTACAAAAATGAAGTCCCTTTCTGCGCAATAGGCCCAGATCATGGCATTGAACAGGAGAACAAAGTCATGAAGATCCTTGGAGGTTTGAAAGGGCTAACACAGCAACCGGCAGCTATGGCCAGATGGTTTCTGATTGCACCTGAGCTAAGTCGCTTGGTCAATGAAGCTGAACATTTGGTGGGTAAAGTCTCCCAGAGATCAGTAAGGCATCATGATTTGTCAGATGCTAAGTTGGAACGGTATGAGGATAATGTAGGCAAATTGAGAGAGGTGCTGAAAGTGAATGATCCATTCATTATTGAAGATGATGAGCTCATCAACATCGTCACACAAGCGATCATGCCAGAGGTAGTAAAACAGGCAGTAATACAGCGAGATAGTGTTGGAGAAGAGATGTTTGAGAAATTTGTTCAAGAGCATCTTGTAAACCTAGAGCTGAATATCTGGAGTCCTATGAAGAAGGCAAATCTCAAGACTTGGAAGACAGCAAGAATGGTTAAGAAGAGCAAGAAAGCTGTCGCTGTTACAGCAATTAAGAATGAAAGAGCACTGTTCGCCCGCCTCCTTGTTGTGATACTGTCACGGCCAGATATTGACCTGAAGGAGAGCATCAGTGAGTTTGAGTTTGCAGAATATCCTCATTCACTCTTCACTTTTGATGGTATCTTGCGGTCTTGTGTTGCCAAAAGTAAGCTGATGACTATCTTGGAACGTTTGCCTGACCAACAGCAGCTTGTTGTTGCACAAGGAGAGCAAACACAGCATGGCAGAGTCACAATCATTGATGGAATGGCCGTGGTCCAGTCAATGGGGAAACCTACATGGGTGAAAACTTGCTACGATCTCGCCAATCACTTTTTGCATGTCCTCGATTGCAAATCTCAAGGATTTCATGAAGTTCATGTCGTTTTTGACCGATATGACATTCCTAACTCCCTGAAGGAAAGAACACACAATTTGCGCCTAGGAGATCATAGAAGCCTTGCTTACAATATCTCCGATGAGGCAATCATTGAAAATGTGACGCTAAAGCAACTGCTGAACAACCAAGACAACAAACAAAGACTCACTCTCTATCTAGCATCACACATCTTGAAGCATCGCAAGGAATCTGAGAAGATATATGTGACAACACTCAGTGAGGAATGCAAATCAAACAAGCTCATATTAGATCATCTGAACAGTACACAAGAGGAGGCAGATACAAGAATGCTACTTCATGCTCTTGACGCTTCGCAGAGGGGGGCCACGTCGATCTGCATTCAGAGTCCGGATACAGATGTGTTAGTTCTCGCCTTGTGGTGCTACAAGGACTTGTGTCCTGCAACATCGATGCTTGTTGGAACAGGTGGTCTACGGCGAACTATTGATTTAGGTCCTATATATGATGCCCTGGGCAGTCAGAAAGCTTCTGCACTCCCTGGCTTCCACGTCTTAAGTGGTTGTGACCAGACTGGCACATTCTGCGGGAAATCAAAAATTTCCTGCTGGAATACACTGCAGAAAGCCGATGGTGATATTGTTAGAGCATTTGGAAACCTTGGAAACACTCCAAGCATACAGGAAGATGACGTCAGTGAATTGGAGCGCTACGTATGTCAACTCTACGTTCCTGGCACAACAATCTCTTCTGTGAACGAGATGCGTTGGTTCCTCTTCAGTAAGCGCCAGTACACAGATGAGAAATTGCCCCCTATAAAGGCCACCCTAGTACAGAAGATCAACAGAGCAAATTATGTCACCATGATATGGAAACAATGCAGCACTGCATCTTCAACTCTACCTCCACCAACTTCTCATGGATGGCGTCTGGAAGGTGACCGGCTTCTTCCCGTACCAACAACAGTTTTGCCAGCACCTCAGGCTGTGCTTCAACTAGTCAAATGTGGATGTAAAGGAAGTTGCTCTACGATGATCTGCTCATGTCGGAAGCACAATCTCAAATGCATCACAGATATGTGTACCTGCGAAGTAGCTTGTGAGAACAGAATTGTTAACATACATACTGCAGGTGACGACAGTGACGATGATGATGATGTTCTTGAAACGTAGCTCATGCGGTCAGCTCCAGATATGTCCATGTACTTATTTTTGGTTTCCTTGTTTTAAAACCATTTCATGTATAATGGCATTATTGCGTACATCAAATGCATGGTGAACACTATATTACTATGACATCATAACTAATTTGCATATGATGGTTTGATAGGTCCCCTTGAATATAATGAAGATATATTGAAAACCCCAGCACAAGACTTTAGTAACAAAAGCAAAGGAAATACCTTTATGTACATGGAAGCATGAACATTTTCCATAGGCTTTTAAAAGGTATGACATATCATACTTGAATAAAAAGCAAAACGATGATTGAGACATGCTTTTTTCCTAGTTTATATGTGATAAATATTAAACCAGAGGTATTGACACCATAATGTATGTATGAGAGCAGGAAAATTTAAAATAGCATTGTAGATGACAGCCAAAATGCTAATGTTTGCATTTTTTATGTGTATTCTATGGCGTCATAGTTCATATGCACAAAAAGGCGGGAAAAAGTGTTCGAAAAAATTGGCGCCAATGTTTTTTTGATTCAGTGGTCATCGTAGATTAGATTCCAGTAGAAATTAGGAAATAAACATGAACGGCCCACGGGAGCCATTTTGGAGACATACGGCACTGCACTAATAGGTGAAACTAGAGGAACGATGGACAAATGGCCTCCAACTGGTGTGGATTTTGAGATGGCCTCTGCACCATCTCCCTTATACAACTCTTTGCTTGGTTAACTGGGGCTGCAAGTGAACTCAGTCGGAATGGGTTTGTTCAAACATCTGAGGACAATCATCGAAAGCTGCTGTCCATCGCTCAGGATCTTTCGTCGAAACGTAGGAAGCCAACTCTGAAGCATTTGACTCTCGGGATGACTCTGAGGCACCTCACTTGGTCCTCAAATCTCGTTTCCATGATAAATGGTTTTGGCCACTGCACGTCTCATTTGAAAGTCCTTTAACATTTTGCGGCTCTTGCATCGATACAGCTTGGACAGGAGGATATTGTTCCTCAAGGCTTCAAATCCAAAGTGCCAACCACTGTAATATGGGAAAACGATGATTTCACCGAGGAAACGTTGTCAGGACATGGTGGAACATAACACTTCCGGTGTCTTAGTGCAGCGTCATGACAGTGACACCACCTGTGAACCCATTCACACCAAGAAAAACAAGAGGTGCTCCGTGGCTCCACTCCCCGCAATATTGTCCCCTTGTGCCGCAAGGCTAAACAAGGTCCACTCTTGGTTCACAGTTTGTATCCAGCAGTGCTATCTTCCCTTAAATCTCACCCTTTTCTGGAAATGCTGCCAGAAGTGTGTCAGCAAGCCATCCCAGGTTGGACAGAATTTAACATCTTACAGCAATACCAAGTTTCCGGGACACCTATTTTTAGTGCTCGTGAGACATCGTGATTCTTCAATTTCATTGGATGACATTGAATGGCTTTAAAAACACATTTTTCAGGAACTCTAGGTACATTTGTTTTTTTTTATTTACATGCTGTATGTGGCTTATTTTTAAGAGTTAAACTCAGATATGACCTACTGGTAGAGGGTATTAGGCAATGGCAACATCAGGTGACCTTGGATGACCTTGAAAATGCATTAAATTGAAAGGTCGTATGCATATTCCTATTAGTTGATAATATATTCATATGCTCTATCTGGTCTATTTTAGTTTCAGAGTTATGTGCAAATTCCAATCTGGCATAACTCCAAGTGTGTATGTGAACCTTTTTTGTTAAATTCACCAAAAGTCGACAAATGGCTCAATTGACATCAGTAAGGTATCAATTTCTTCAGTTTGCCTTGCTGCATTTGCTGCTTTGTCTTTCAAATCATATGCTTCTGTAACAAACACTACCATGTCATATCACAAAAAAAACTAGAACGCCACTCAGTAGAGCGCATACTCCCGCCGTGGGTCAAGTTGGAATAGTACGATTTCACAAAAGTTTGAGAGAGTAGTTCAGTGACAACACAAGACAAGACAACAAAAGACAGACACTGCACAGATATATATATTGTTGTGGAAATGAGGATTGTGTTTTTTTTATTGTTGTGTAAATTGTTGTAAAAATATCGCCCTCCTTCCTCCAGTTGTGTATAAAGGTCAAAAGGGCGTCCCGTAATTAGGTCATAAACAATCACGTTAGCCAATCATAGATTTCCTCCTTGTTGGTAGTTTATTTCCTTATTCTGTGTAGGTTAAGGCTCTGTTCCCACTAGTTGACATTCTCCATTGCACCAAGTGAAATAAGGTAGATCCCCATTCATTTTCATTCCCAAAGCCCCATTCCTAAAGCCTTTCCTGCCAACTGCATTCACCGCAGCTGCTGGGCGGTTTTCACCGCGACTCCATTAGCCACGAGGTAGGCTTGGAGAAGAAGGGGGAGGAGCCGCCGAATCCTGGGCGTGCCCGCCCATCGTCATCAAGGGTGGAGCCAGAGGGCCCGTGCCGACAAATCAGGGCCGAGGCGAGCTCACCGATGGGCGTGTTCTAGAGGCCGGCGGCTTGATCGCCCGCGGGCGTTATAAAAAGCGCGCGCGGAAGCCTTTGACACAAGGTTCCGAAGAGAGTCAGAGATACGGCAGAAGTGCGAGATGAGAAGGAGTCGAAGGTGGTTGCAGTTGCAACAAGTGTGCCAGAGACAGAAGAGAGTCAGAGATATGGCAGAAGAACAAGTGCCAAGTAGAACAAGTGCCAAGTAGAACAAGTGCCAAGTAGAACAAGTGCCAAGTGAGAAGCGCCAAGAGAGAGTTGCACAGAGGTGCCAAGAAAGAGTTCAAAGGGGCAGCTTTGGAGAGCGCACGGTGCACCGGAGGAGCTTCGCTGTGCAGTTTGGAACCGCGGCGGTTTTGGCGATCCCAGCTCGAGGATTGACGGCGGCTGTCCGCTTCCAGCCCGACCGATCCCCGCTGAACCTTCCTCTCCCGCCAAGCTATTCCTCATTCCGACCATTCCTGCCTGCAATTTCCCCATTCGTGTGAGTTTGCTCGTAGTCTGTTTTGTGTGTCTTGTCCTGGGGTTATAATTAAGACTGCATAGGTAAGCTAATTTTCACTGTGTCTTTCTGGTCCGTCCCTCTTTCTGTCTTTATTTTGTTATCCTTCCTTCTTCCTTGGTTTCTTTGGGTCCTGTAAATAGTAATAAATAATAATCGTATTTAAAACCTTTTTTTTTGTCTTCTTCTTCTTCTTCTTCACATCCGTCGTCTTTGTCTTTTCCCTCATTGAAATCTGTGGCACGATTTGGCCAACGTTTCAGGATCGGGTTAGTAATTGTTAAAAGGTTCGGGCCGCGGCTGCCATCCGCTCGGCAAATCCAGTAACATCTTATCCGCTGTCCGTAACAATATATATATATATTATATATATATATATATATATATATATATATATATATATATATATATATATATATATATATATATATATATATGTATATATATATATATATATATATATATATATATATATATATATATATATATATATATTTATATGTATATGTATATGTATATATATATATATATATATATATATATATATATATATATATATATATGTATATATATATATATATATATATATATATATATATAGAGAGAGAAGATTAAAAACACCTCACAGCCACGAAACAAAAAATTAAAAACACTTCACAGCCACGAAATTAAAAACACCTCACAGCCACAAAATTAAAAACACCTCACAGCCACGAAACACGAAATTAAAAACACCTCACAGCCACGAAACACTAAATAAAAAACACCTCACAGCCACAAAACACGAAATTAAAAACACCTCACAGCCACAAAACACGAAATTAAAAACACCTCACAGCCACAAAACTTGAAATTAAAAACACCTCACAGCCACGAAACAAAAAATTAAAAACACTTCACAGCCACGAAACACGAAATTAAAAACACCTCACAGCCACGAAACATGAAATTAAAAACACTTCACAGCCACGAAACACGAAATTAAAAACACTTCACAGCCACGAAACAAGATATTAAAAACACCTCACAGCCACGAAACACGAAATTAAAAACACCTCACAGCCACGAAACAAGAAATTAAAAACACTTCACAGCCACGAAACACGAAATTAAAAACACTTCACAGCCACGAAACAAGAAATTAAAAACACCTCACAGCCACGAAGCACGAAATTAAAAACACCTCACAGCCACGAAACATGAAATTAAAAACACCTCACAGCCACGAAACACGAAATTAAAAACACCTCACAGCCACGAAACATGAAATTAAAAACACCTCACAGCCACGAAATTAAAAACACCTCACAGCCACGAAACGTGAAATTAAAAACACCTCACAGCCACGAAATTAAAAACACCTCACAGCCACGAAACATGAAATTAAAAACACCTCACAGCCACGAAACACGAAATTAAAAACACCTCACAGCCACGAAACATGAAATTAAAAACACCTCACAGCCACGAAACATGAAATTAAAAACACTTCACAGCCACGAAACACGAAATTAAAAACACCTCACAGCCACGAAACATGAAATTAAAAACACCTCACAGCCACGAAACACGAAATGATGGTTTTCCACATGATGGTTTTCAAAAGCATCTGCTCGACCAGGAGGTCGGGTACGACATGGACCTGGTTTTAAGTGAGGGACACAAGTACGAAGCAATGGTAATCGGAAAGCAGGCCATCCAGAAGATGGAAGGGCCTTCATCATCTGTGAATGCCATGACACATCGACAAAAGTGCAAAAAGTGTGGACTATCACATCCACCATGGAATTGCCCAGCATACAATGATTATTGTAAGTATTGTGATGAACTGGGACACTGGGCCCGTTGTTGTGAAAATCCCAAACGAAGCACGAGATATGCTGATGGATATGAGTGGAGCCGCCGTCCTGCAATGGGTGGAAGAGGCCGTCGAGTCAGCAGAAGCAAGTTGAGAGGTATGCTTCGGGGGAAGTAACAATAATGGGACCTCGGTGAATGAAGTGTCAGGGTATTGTACTGAAGGCGATGAAGACAGTTACGAAAGTGACACTGACGCATATGAACACACCAAGCCGTTTCACGTGATCAGGGTATCCGCACTGTGTATGAAGGAGACGAGGGATGAAGTGTACACATTGTTGAACGTTGTATGCCCTGGCATGAAAGGTGTATACAAACTGCAGTTGAAAGTGGATACAGGTGCGTCAGGGAATACTTTGCCAACGCGTATTGTGAAGGACATGTATGGAAACAAATGGATGTCAAAACTGACTCCGCTTGGTGGGACCAAGCTCACTGCTTACAATGGCAGTGAGATCAAGTGTCATGGAATCCTCAAGCTTTTGTGTCGATATAAAGACTCAGATTGGTTCAAGTACAGGTTCTATGTGGTTGAAGTACCTGGACCTGCAGTACTTGGACTACCAGCATGTGAACGGCTCAACATCATCACCATAAACAGCATTGCTGGGCAACGGAGGACATTGCTGAAGGCTACACCTCCAGCAGCAAGGATTCCGAAACCAATGCGCCATGAGGAACAGGCCTACAAGGTGAATTCCGTGGATGATTTGAAAAGGCTGTTCCCGGACAGGTTTGACTGCATTGGGAATTTTAAAGGAAAAGTGAGGCTTCATCTAAAGCCTGATGCAAAGGCATCGATTGACGCACCAAGGAAGTGTAGTGTTCACATCAAAGGGAAGTTGAAGGAGGAACTAATGAAAATGGAAAAACCGGGTATCATCAGGAAAGTGGACTATCATACGGATTGGTGCTCTTCCATCTGTAATAGTGTAAAGAAAGATGGGAGCTTAAGAGTATGTCTCGATCCGAAATGCCTGAACTCTTGGCTGAAGAGGTGTCCACATAAAATACCGACATTAGATGAGCTGAACCCAGAATTTGCTGACGCCACAATATTCTCAAAATTAGATGCTCGGGCTGGTTATTGGGCTGTGCATCTGGATGAGGAAAGCCAGGATTTGACCACATTCCGCACACCTTTTGGGCACTGGTGCTTCAAGAGATTGCCTTTTGGGTTACGTGTCAGCCAGGATCTGTTCCAGCAAGCCATGGACCGCATACTCGAGCAAGCACCAGGCTGTATTGAGTGTATTGGTATCTCCGATGACGTGGCAGTATCAGGACAAACTGAAGAGGAGCATGATCGTAATCTTCTGAACTTGATGAAAGTAGCATGAAGAGAGGGTCTGGTTTTCAACTCTTTGAAATGTATCATCAAGACCGACCGTATCAACTTCTTCGGCTCGATCTACAGCAAACAAGGAATCTCACCTGATCCTGGGAAGATCTGCGACATCCGGAAGATGCCGTCACCGCAGGATAAGGAAGACTTGAGCCGATTCATTGGACTGATGAGCTATCTGTCACCACATATTCCCCACTTTGCGGGTAAAGTGGCACCCCTCCGAGATTTACTGAAGAATGGAGTGCCATTCATGTGGCAGGAAGACCATCAGTTTGCATTTGAGCAACTGAAACAGAGTGTTGATGCAGACGCCTGTCTAACATACTATCATCATGACAAGGAGACAGTTTTGGAAGTAGATGCGTCACAGAAGGGACTGGGTGCATGCCTTTTGCAGGATGACAAGCCTGTTGCTTTTGCGTCACGTACTCTGACACCCACTCAGTCTGCATATTCAAACATTGAACGAGAAACCCTGGCCCTTGTTGCTGGCATACAGAAGTTCCATACTTATGTGTTTGGGAAACACTTCAAGGTATACACAGACCACAAACCATTGGTCATGATCATCAGCAAACCGCTTACAAGCGCCCCTCCACGGCTTCAGTACCTTCTTGTGAAAATCCAAGGCTACGATTTTGATCTGGAGTATAAGGCCGGCCGTGAGATGATGCTATCAGACACGCTGTCGAGGCTACCGAACCCAGAGAACAATCAGGAACTGCAGTTGGACACACGTGTAGATGGTATTGAGCTTGATGATGTGGATGATCATCATCGCTTTGACCTCATCGATTTCAGCTCAAGGAAACAGGACCAACTCGGAGAGTGTGGAAAGGCTGATAGAACCTTTCGAGCATTGCAGCAGGTTGTTCATCGAGGGTGGCCTGCTAGGATTACAGAGCTGCCTGTGGACCTACGTCCGTACTAGCCATACCGTGATGAAATTGGTATTTGTGACGGTGTTCTCTTCAAAGGTCGACAGGTACTAATTCCAGAGCAGCTACGGAAGGATATCCTCGACCAGCTCCATGAGGCGCACATGGGGATCGAAAAGACAAAACGTCTAGCACGCGAATGTGTTTACTGGCCAAGTATATATCTGGACATTGAGAGAGCTGTCAGAACATGTAAGGCATGTCAAGAGAACCAACCAGAACAAAGGCGTGAGGCTATGATAGCTCATGAGATACCAGCGGTACCATGGACAAAGGTAGCCAGTGATATGTGTGAGCTACACGGGCAGACCTACCTCTTGGTGACGGATTATTACACCAAGTACCCAGTTGTGAAGAGAATGGAATACACGACGGGCAGTGCAGTAGCCAAGGTCACATCTGAATGTTTCAATATGTTCGGCCCACCTCTGGAGATCATATCGGACAATGGACCTCAATATTTTGCAATTTACAGTCATTCCGCGGGAACCCGCTTCCGGTCCGGTCTGGAGAGGACGCTGGCGTTACTTGTTCGCCGCTTCTCCGACTGGGTCATTGTACATAGTCTGCTTTTCTGGTGGTCGTGGCGGCTTTTTGGCCATTGGATCTGCTCCCTGCTCGGTCCCGGCTCTGCTCCTGGCTTCGCCTGCCCGGCTCTTCCACTGTTGCCTCAGGCCCGCTCCCGAACTGTCCTGTGCCTCGTCTGCCGCTCCGGCCTTTACTGTCTTGCTCGCCGCTTCTCCGACTGGGTCATTGTACATAGTCTGCTTTTCTGGTGGTCGTGGCGGCTTTTTGGCCGTTGGTCTGCTCTCTGCTCGGTCCCGGCTCTGCTCCTGGCTTCGCCTGCCCGGCTCTTCCACCGTTGCCTCAGGCCTGCTCCCGAACTGTCCTGCGCCTCGTCTGCCGCTTCGGCCTTTACTGTCTTGCTCGCCGCTTCCACTGGCAAGGCCTACTCGTCCTCCTCGACCTTGGCCTTGTTCTCGTCCCTTTTGCTCCTGCCTGACATGGCTCTAAGGTACTCCGCTGCAAGGCTACTTCTGCTCAACACTTACTCCACCCCATCATGCATCTCTGCAATCAAATACCACGGACACCTGCGACGACCCAGATATATTCATAGAGGCTCTGGTCATAAGTTTGTTTACTTACAAACAGGTCACTTCATTCCCGTACTCTGGTCGGCTCAGCGCACTCCCACTCATCGTCCCAGCGCACCTGGTCACAGCAACGCACACGATCGCACCTCCTGTCTGCAAACCCTGGCTAAATCACCTGAGTTCATCCCCACCATACAAGCAAACATGAAGCTCACCCTGTTCAATACCCGGTCCCTCAACAACAAAAGCCTCATCCTCAACGACTACATTCTGGATAATAAACTGGACTTTCTCTGTCTCACTGAAACCTGGCAACAACCTCTGGACTACTTCTCACTCAACCTCACTACACCCAATGGATATTCATACATCAATAAACTACGCTCGGAGGGCCGAGGTGGTGGAATTGCCGTAATACACCGATGGGACATCAAGACCAGCCTCATCTCCATCTCATCTGCTCCATCATTTGAACACCTGGCTTTTAAACTCTCTGGTCACACGCAGTCAGTCATGGCTGTCGTCTACCGCCCTCCCAAACCACACCCATCATTCCTGTCTGACTTCTCCTACTTTCTGACCCATCTCTGTTCCCTCTCCCCCTCAATCCTCCTCCTCGGTGATTTCAATATCCACATGGACTCCACTGACTCCACAATAACCACTGACTTCACTGATTTACTCACCTGCTTTAACCTCACTCAACGTGTCAACTTTCCTACCCATAACCGTGGGCACATTCTGGACCTTGTATGCTCTACTGGATTAATTTTGCACCATCTCTCTGGCTCCGACCTCACCCTCTCTGACCACTTAGCCATCACTATGACCATCAACATCCCTACCCCAGCACCAAGGCATTATCGCACGATCAACTTCCGTAAGCTAAACGCTCTTTCACCGACCTCATTCTCATCCACCCTCTCTGAAAAAATGTCCACTTCTCCCTTCGTTGACCTCCACACCCCTTCTGACCTCACTGACTACTACTCCGACTCCGATGTGCCTCGTCTGCCGCTCCGGCCTTTACTGTCTTGCTCGCCGCTTCTCCGACTGGGTCATTGTACATTGTACATAGTACATAGTCATTGTACATAGTACATAGTTTTAGCCATTTTAGCCATTTTACTACAACCACACTCTCTCCTCCTGCCTTGACCAGCTTGCGCCTATAAAAACCAAATCAGTTTCTTTCACCCATTCTGCTCCCTGGTTTACCCCTGAACTCCGCCTGATGAAAACTCGTGCTCGCCAACTTGAAAGACTCCGCAATAAAACAGGTCTCACAATTCACTCCCAAGCCTACAAGGACCACCTACAGCACTACAAAGATGCCCTCTCCCACGCCCGCTCCGCCTACTACTCTCAAATTATCCACTCTGGCTCCGGAAACCCAAAAGCACTCTTCTCTACAATAAACAAACTCCTCAGCCCCCTGAACACCACCACCCAGTCATTCACAGTAGACAACTGCATCTCCTTCCTTTCATTCTTCCAAAGCAAAATTGACAACATCTACAACAGCTTAACCACCAGCGCACCCGCTCCCCCTCAAACCACCTCCCCCCCCTTATCCTGCCAACCCCTGTCTCAGTTCTCCCCAGTCTCCCCTACTGACCTCTCTGAACTCCTCATAGGAATGAAAACTGCCACCTGCACTCTTGACCCCATCCCCTCCAGCTTTGTCAAGGCCTCCCTTCCTGCTCTCTCTCCACTTATCACTGCAACAATAAACTCCTCCCTGTCTACAGGCATCGTCCCACCATCCCTCAAAATTGCTGCTGTTACCCCCATTCTGTAAAAACCTGGACTAAACCCTGACACCCAAAACAACTTCAGACCCATCTCCAACCTACCCTTTCTGTCAAAAGTTTTGGAACGCGCTGTAGCCACTCAACTCAAACATCACCTCTCTGCCAATAACCTGTATGAAACATTCCAATCTGGATTCCGCTCCAACCACAGTACTGAAACTGCTCTCCTCAAAATCACCAACAACCTTCTCCTCTCCTCTGACGCCGGCAACCTCAACATTCTCATCCTCCTCGACCTCAGCGCCGCCTTTGACACCATCAATCACACCATCCTCCTCAACCGACTTGAAACCACCTTTAACATTACCGGCATTGCCCTCTCTTGGATCAAATCATACCTCTCTGACAGACGCCAGTTCATCTCCATCAATAACTGCAAATCCCCCACTGCTCCCCTCCCCCAAGGTGTCCCCAAGGTTCAGTTCTTGGCCCCCTCCTCTTCATCCTGTACCTGTCCCCCCTTGGTCACTTAATCTGCCGTCATGGTCTCCAATTCCACTGCTTCGCCGATGACATCCAGCTTTTCATCTCCACCAAGTCCATCTCCACCGCCACCCACTCTATCCTGACAAACTGCATCACTAAAATAAAATCTTGGCTTCAAATCAACTTCCTCAAACATAACTATGATAAATCTGAAATAATCATAATTGGCCCAACAACGCTCACCAAATCCACCCATAACTTTGCCCTCAACATCGACGGTTTCCCAGTATCCACCTCCCCTCACATCCGGAATCTTGGCATCATCTTTGACCAAACCCTCTCCTTCGACAAATACACTAAACAGATCACAAAGACAACCTTCTTTCACCTGAAAAACATCGCCCGTCTCCATCCATCCCTCTCCTCCACGGCTGCAGAAACCCTCATCCACGCCTTCATCACCTCCCGTCTGGACTACTGCAACAGCCTCCTCTATGGTTCACCCTCAATAATCAACAAATAAACTCCAATACATTCAGAACTCCGCTGCCCGTCTACTCACCCTTTCCCGGACCCGTGACCACATCACCCCCGTCCTTTATAAGCTTCACTGGCTCCCCATCCCCCAGAGAATCCAGTACAAAATCCTCCTCTTGACCTACAAAACCCTCCATAACCTGGCCCCATCCTACCTGACTGACCTCCTCTCCAGACAAACTCCCACCCGCAACCTCCGCTCTGCTGGTACCAACCTCCTGACCCCCCCCCCCCCCCCCCATCCGGACCAAATTCAGATCCTGGGGGGACAGGGCCTTCTCCATCGCTGCTCCCACCCTCTGGAACTCACTACCTCACACCATCAGAGACTCCTCCTCACTCACCACATTCACAACATCACTCAAGACCCACATGTTCAACACTGCATTCAACATTTAACCCACAGCATTTAACCCCTGACTATCTCTTCTCCTTCTCCTTCCTTTTGCTTTGATTATTTACCTATTGATTTTTGTCTTTTTGCACTTGTTTTTTTTGTACTCTGTCAAAGCGCCTTTGGGCTTCTTGAAAAGCGCTATATAAAATAAATGTATTATTATTATTATTAATATGTGGGTAAGCCGTACCGTGATATGTGTACCAAATGGAATGTAAAACACACGACAACATCGCCGAGGTATCCACGCAGTAATGGATTGGTTGAGAGACAAATTCAAACAGTGAAGAACATGATCAAAAAGTGTATTAGATCAGGGAGTGACATAGATATTGCACTACAACACCTGAGGTGCACACCTGTCGATTCCCACCTCCCAAGTCCAAGCGAAATGCTGTTCAACCGGCCCATACGCACCAACCTACCAAGTCGTCTGTTGGTTCCTGCACAACAAAGGCATCAGGAAATTCAGGAACGATTGAAGGAACGTGGAGACCGGATGGCGAAACAATACAACAGAACAGCTGGGCCGCAATTACCTGAATTGGCTATTGGACATCGGGTTCGGATTCTGAACAAGGACACGCACCAATGGTACCCAGGGAAAGTTGTGGCCCGCTGTAATGAACCCCGCTCGTATATAGTACAGACGCCTAACGGGACGCGTCTTCGAAGAACCAGGGCACACTTGCGTGAACTTCATCCACCCGATTGTGGCGCCAAGTGGAAGGACGAACCGACCCAACCAACACATCAAAGTCTACCAACTGCTCGACACGTACATTTCAACAACGACGCTTCAGCAATGGAAACTAACGGCTGCTCCAGCTCCAAGGATGACGAGAGTGCTGAGACAACAAGGCCGGACAACTCTCCGTACTCGACCAGATCAGGCCGTGTGATTCGAAAACCGTTGAGATATCGTGATAGTGAATAACGACCACCAGAAATCAGCCCTTGTAATATTGGTGCAGAGACAATGCGTTGATTGGAATGATTCTGTGTTTTCTGTGTTTTCGCTAATCATACTGAGCAGTAATTACATTTTGGTTAAGAGTTATAACAGAAACCCCATATCCCATTTATGTGTGGTTCAAGTTGTGTCTGATTGTGTTTATTATTTTGATTTAGTTTAGTAGTGTTTTGTTGCATACAAACATAATAATTTCAATGAAAGGGAGATGTTGTGATTGGTATTCCGTACTGGGTAGTGACGTCTGGGGGCGTGGCTTCAGTGGTTAATGGCGAGTCGTCATGATGGCCGTGTGCTCTGTGCGAGCTTGGTATCGTCTTTAATAAACCACTTGATTAAAGGAGATTCCTGAACTTACTACAACCACCACCACCACGTTATTAAAAACACTTCACAACCACGGAAATAAAAGTCTCAGGGAGTAGTTCAGTGACAACAAGTCACTGCCCAGATATGTAGATATATAGATAAATAAACCTGAAAATCGCAGAACCAGAATTATTTATTTGGTCTGGGAAGCCCATGCGAGGTTTCTTCTTCTTCGGCCATCACAACCCTGGGTGAATATGCGATCTTTTTTTTAAAAGTTGGAATTTTGCCAAATCTGTTTTATTCGTTTGTTAGTATACCTCAGCCATTGACAAATCTGGAACTAAGTCTTTATAAGTTCATCAA
The DNA here is from genome assembly GCF_964187855.1 of Myxine glutinosa. Lineage (NCBI taxonomy): Eukaryota > Metazoa > Chordata > Myxini > Myxiniformes > Myxinidae > Myxine > Myxine glutinosa. The sequence goes on along the minus strand of NC_136264.1, from coordinate 135,052,646 downwards.
ATACTGACACCGCGAATGACATTCGCTGAGCTAAATGTTGATATCTCTTCTGAGTTAAAAAAAAAAAAAAAAAAACTTGTTTTTTAAAGCATTATACGTATCAAACGATACATTTTATGAAACTGGGAAACCTAATACACACTTTGGTGGTTTCAAAATGACAGAATATGTCTTTATTAGAAGAAAAAAAAATGAACATTGAAGACGACGCTGCTAAAAAAAATACACCGCTCTAAGGCATAACCACGAGTTTAAACTACATTTACAACAAATATGAAAACTATTTTCATATCACAATGTTAAATATAGAATACATAGAAGACAATGTTAAAAAAAAAAAGAGCCCTATCTTCCAATGGTAAAAAAATCCTTCAAAAAATTCCTGGATCGGGAATAATATCCTAAACTTCACCAAAAACGAATCAATTCTTCCTTATCCCAAGGTCAATCATCCCACCAACTTTCATCCAAATCCGTTCAGAAATTTTCCAGATATCTTGTTCACAAACACACAAACACACACACACACACACACACACACACGGACACGAGTGAATGCATTACTCCCTGGCGGGAGTAATAAAAATAGATTAATTAATTAACTGTGGCAGACACGATGGCTCGCTGGCGCGATGACATCATTCCGCGCACCAAGAGGGTGTCGGCCACGCCCGAGGGGTAGGCGTGGCCTCGGGATATACACGTGCCACGGAGCACGGCAGTGCTATAGTTTGAGCTTTCAAATAAAGACGCTTTTGGTTACGTACGTTGTTGCTTCCCTTATTGGCAAAACAAGTCGTGCGCATAGCACCGCACTTCACTGGTGACCTCTGACTGGTTCAGCCGGCGCTGACCAACAGAATGCGCCATGACAAGTAGCAACACGGTAGCGGTGAAACTCCCTGAGTTTTGGGAGGCTCAGGCCGAGGTATGGTTCATGCAGGCCGAGGCCCAGTTCCAGCTTCGAGGCATAACGGCGGACGAGATGCGCTATTTCCACGTCATCGCCGCCCTCGGGCCCGGCACAGCCGCCCGAGTCGTGTCCGTCCTGCGGAACCCACCGGCCGACCACAGGTACGGGGCGCTCAAGCGTCGCCTCATCGCCACGTTCGTCCTCTGTGAGGCCGAACGGGCCGACCGCCTCCTGGACCTTCCCGAACTCGGCGACACGCGACCATCGGTCCGAATGGACTACATGCTGTCGCTACTGGGGGACAAAGCACCGGATTTTTTATTCCGGGCGCTCTTTCTACGCCAGCTACCGGCTCAGGTGCGCGGGAATTCTGGGGGGGGGGGCGCGTGTAGCAGACACGATGGCTCGCTGGCGCGATGACATCATTCCGCGCACCAAGAGGGTGTCGGCCACGCCCGAGGGGTAGGCGTGGCCTCGGGATATACACGGGGCTCACAGCCCCGAGCACGGCAGTGCTATAGTTTGAGCTTTCAAATAAAGACGCTTTTGGTTACGTACGTTGTTGCTTCCCTTATTGGCAAAACAAGTCGTGCGCATAGCACCGCACTTCATAACAATTAATGATGTGAAAATTACAGGAAATAATACACCTTATGTGTCCGTTTGTTTTTTTTGTCATTAATGTTAGCTCTTACACGAGCCTCGATCTTGTATACAAAAAACCCCCCCAAAAAACCTGTTAAATATATAAGAAAGCACGTGTCATGTTTACTATATGAACCCTTATTTGTAATCATATGTTGATCTTTGGTCGAGTTACACCAATTTTAGTAAAAGTAGGGGAAATGCTAATTTCATCATTGATTGCCATGGTTACCAGCCAATAGCTCCTTCATCAGAAAACTAATTTGAGGGAACTTTTCATTTTTGAACTCAGCATTCTTAATTTGTGTGGAAAAGGTGTTTTTTAAGTTACCAATGAACACTTGCCACGGAATCTGTTTTCTAGCAGTGCCACGGATTGTGGCCCATTCATAAGTTAGTGCAGTAACAGAATTTTTACCTGACGGGACCTCAGACCTTTGACCCAGTGACCCCATAATCTAATCTGTTCATCTTTACATCATTATGCATACTTGGACCAAATTTGCCTTCGTTTCCTTCAGCCGTTCTTCAGTTATCGCGGAAACAAAAACCTATTACAGACTTTGACCTTTGACCTCTTGATGCCGAAATATAATCAGTTCATCTTTGTATCACAATATACATTTGTACCAAGTTTGGTCAAATCCCATCACTGGTTCACAAGTTAGCCCGGTAACACAATATCTACCTAAAAGGATCACTGACCTCTGACCTCTTGACCCCATAATCTAATCAGTTCAACTTTGCATCATTATGCATACTTGGACCAAGTTTGACTTGGATCCCTTCAGCCGTTCTTAAGTTATCGTGGAAATGAAAACCTATCACGGAGGCATGGAACGGACGGATGCACGCACGGACGGACAGCTGGACGGACAACCCGACAACAAAAAAACATAATGCCTCTAGCGACTTTGTCAGCTGTGGCATTTTTGTTTGCACAATATTTAGGATTTTATTAACTTTACATACACTGGTAGTCTCATATGTATTGAGGACTTTTCCGAATCTGACCAGATCTGTGTTCGCCAGGTCGTAGCCTAGCTGGATCTCGTCATGATGCTGAGATTGATCCTCATTGTGAAGACTTGGCGGAGAGAAGAGGCAGTGTTGTCCTCGTTCTCTCCATCTTGGAGGTTGGTTGTTTCCAGACGTCGTGCATTCCACTTCGTGCCATCTCCGAGTAGGTCGCCGTATCTACGATGACCCAGTTGCTGCGAGTTCTATTGGTGGCGCGATAGCAAAGTCGTGAGTTTATGGACGTGTATGTTGGGGACGCGATGGCGAAAACTCGGTTTGAAGAAAACTGCACCCTCTTCGCAGAATTGCAGTGCTCCTTCTTGTTGAGATTACCACTTGAGCTCGTTGCGAGAGACTAATTTTGTGGTTGCGTTTGCATTGACGGTGTTTATAAAGGTGTCGACTTCGCTGATCACCTCATTATTGGTGTTCATTACTGGGGTTATATGTTGGCTTAGCGGTTAGGGTGCCGGCTTGGGATCCTGGGATCCTGGGATCCTGGGTTTGAATCCCAGTCGATCGCTGAATTAACACCAGGGGGGTTGACTCAGCCTGTCATCCTTCCGAGGTCGGCAAATTGAGTCCCAGCTCACTGGTAATTCCCTGTGTGTCGCAAGAGGCGACTAACAGGTTTGGCGGCAGGAAGGGCATCCGGCCATAAAACATTGCTTCAAAAAGGGGACCACGGTGCCCAGAAAAGGTCAACCCCTGCTCTGCGGGGAATAATGGCCTCTAACGGTGGTTCTGTATTACTGGGTGGTTATACAGTTGAGCATGTCTGCAACTTGGTTACGAGACCTAGACACGTACTCTGTGTCAATGTCCTCATGGTAGAGACGGTCTGACCACCTGTAGTTTCTAAGTGGTCAATAGCCAGACCCCGACGTAGCGAATAGTTTTGTCGGTACTTGATGGTCTGTGCGGAGAGTAAACATTCTACCATACTGATACACGTGTCAGTGTCCACATGCGTAGATACATACTAACGCTTCACCTTCTCATGTGGAGTAACTTGCCTACTGTCTCTGAAAGTGTGTGAGATGCAAATGCTATACAGAACATTTGCAGCCGACAATCCACTGTGAAAGTACTGCTCCTAGTGCCGTACCTGATACATCCGTCGTGATAGTAGTCTTCGTGTTCGGATCAAAGTGCCCAAGGACTGGAGGATACATGACCTCTTTCAGTGTGACAAACGCCTGCTGCTGGGTACGAGTCCTTTCCCAGGGCACATCCGTGCGCAGTAGTTTTCGAAGAGGTTCAGCGATCTCCACGTAGTCGGGTACAAACTTGAGGTAAAAGTTTGCAGTTCAGATGAAGGATGCTCTTTTGTGTGTGATGGAGTAGGAAGAGTCCTAACTGCTTCGATGTTGTCCTGCGTTGGGTTCACATCATCGGCTGTCACATGATATCCTAAAAAGTCAATTGCTGATACTGCAAAGGTACACATTTCCTCATTTGTGAGCAATTTACTTTTCCTCATTTGCTTTGCTAGTCGTGACAATACTTTATCCAGCCACTGATCTTGTTTCGTTTTATCTTACCCATAGATGACGTCATCGACGAGGTTGAGGGTCCGTCCCCCTCAATGCCCGACAGAATCGAAGAGACAGTCTTCTGAAATGCACTTGGCGCAGAACTGACACCATATGGCAATCTGCGATTCTGGAGCATGTTTTCACGAGTCACAAATGCAGTCAAATGTCCACTCTGCTTCACAATAAGTACCTGTAGGTAGCTTCTCTAGGTATGATTTGTGAGTTGGCACACAAATCGATTCACAATATGAACCCGAATAACGGTCCACGGCCGGCACCCGGAATATCAGCCACCGAGGACCATGAATGGGAAGAAACAAACCCGGGGAACGACCAATGGCCAGGACCTGGAGCACCAGGCACCAGCCCCTGAGGACCATGAATGGGGAGAACGAACCCGAAGAACGGCCCACGGCCGGCACCCGGAACACCAGCCATTGAGGACCATGAATGCGGAGAAACAAACCCGGGGAACGACCAATGGCCAGGACCTGGAGCACCAGCCACCGAGGACCATGAATGGGGAGAACGAACCCGAAGAACGGCCCACGGCCGGCACCCGGAACACCAGCCATTGAGGACCATGAATGGGGAGAAACAAACCCGGGGAACGACCAATGGCCAGGACCTGGAGCACCAGCCACCGAGGACCATGAATGGGGAGAACGAACCCGAAGAACGGCCCACGGCCGGCACCCGGAACACCAGCCATTGAGGACCATGAATGGGGAGAAACAAACCCGGGGAACGACCAATGGCCAGGACCTGGAGCACCAGCCACCGAGGACCATGAATGGGGAGAACGAACCCGAAGAACGGCCCACGGCCGGCACCCGGAACACCAGCCATTGAGGACCATGAATGGGGAGAAACAAACCCGGGGAACGACCAATGGCCAGGACCTGGAACACCAGCCACCGAGGACCATGAATGGGGAGAACGAACCCGAAGAACGGCCCACGGCCGGCACCCGGAACACCAGCCATTGAGGACCATGAATGGGGAGAAACAAACCCGGGGAACGACCCATGGCCAGGACCTGGAGCACCAGCCACTGAGGACCATGAATGGGGAGAACGAACCCGAAGAACGGCCCACGGCCGGCACCCGGAACACCAGCCATCGAGGACCATGAATGGGGAGAAACAAACCCGGGGAACGACCCATGGCCAGGACCTGGAGCACCAGCCACTGAGGACCATGAATGGGGAGAACGAACCCGAAGAACGGCCCACGGTAAAAAAATTACTTTAGGCACAATTTAAGCCACCAAAATGGAAATTTACTTGTTCTTCAAAATGAAGTGTTACTGTTAGTGAGTTAATATCTTTATCACACAAGCAAAAAAACACGTACGTCGTACGCGCATCTTTATATTTCTTAACCTTTAGTTCTAATGCTTTGCAGCTTCAGAAAGCAAGTATTTTGAACACACAATTGTCAACAAGAAGCAAATCATAAACATAATTGTTCTAATCAAAAAAGTTAAATTCTATATAACATGGTTGTTATGTCCGGATAACAGAAAAAGGCACCAGAACAGCGAATGGTTCTGAGAAAGATTAGCACATCGAGTAGTGAACCAGAATTGACGTCGCACACTGAGCTGCCGGGTGGTTTGGTCGTGCTGGATGATTTGGTCATGCCGGATGGTTTGGTAGTGCTGGGTGGTTTGGTCATGCTGGGTGGTTTGGTCATGCTGGGTGGTTTGGTCGTGCTGGGTGGTTTTGTCGTGCTGGGTGGTTTGGTCATGCTGGGTGGTTTGGTCGTGCCAGATGGTTTGGTCGTGCCGGGTGGTTTGGTCGTGCCGGGTGGCTTGGTCATGCCGGGTGATTTGGTCATGCCGGGTGGTTTGGTCATGCTGGGTGGTTTGGTCGTGCTGAGTGGTTTGGTCGTGCTGGGTGGTTTGGTCGTGCTGGGTGGTTTGGTCGTGCCGGGTGGCTTGGTCATGCCGGGTGATTTGGTCATGCCGGGTGGTTTGGTCATGCTGGGTGGTTTGGTCGTGCTGGGTGGTTTGGTCGTGCCGGATGGTTTGGTTGTTCCAGGTGGTTTAGATGTGCCGAGTGGTTTGGATGTGCCTGAACCAGAATCGACATCCGCACACTGAGCTGCCGGGTGGTTTGGTCATGCTGGGTGGTTTGGTCGTGCTGGGTGGTTTGGTCGTGCCGGATGGTTTGGTCGTTCCGGGTGGTTTAGATGTGCCGGGTGGTTTAGATGTGCCGGTGGTTTGGATGTGCCGGATGGTTTGGTCGTTCCGGGTGGTTTAGATGTGCCGGGTGGTTTGAATGTGCCAGGTGGTTTGAATGTGCCGGGTGGTTTGAATGTGCCGGATGGTTTGGTCGTTCCCGGTGGTTTAGATGTGCCGGGTGGTTTGAATGTGCCAGGTGGTTTGAATGTGCCGGGTGGTTTGAATGTGCCGGATGGTTTGGTCGTTCCCGGTGGTTTAGATGTGCCGGGTGGTTTGAATGTGCCAGGTGGTTTGAATGTGCCGGGTGGTTTGAATGTGCCGGATGGTTTGGTCGTTCCGGGTGGTTTAGATGTGCCGGGTGGTTTGAATGTGCCGGGTGGTTTGGTTATGATGGTTGGTTTGGTTATGATGGTTGGTTTGGTTATGTTGGTTGGTTTGGTATGATGGGTGACTTGGTTATGGTGAGTGGGTTGTTGTTTTTTTGTATACATTGTCAAGGCTCGTAGAGGAGCTAGATGTCTAGAACATAGAACCGATCAGGGACGTAATAGAACAAAAGGAACAGGAAAGAGGGAAGAAACATACCAACAGCAAGGATGAGGGACAAAATAGGGAAGGACCTGGAGAAACAAGATATGTGGGGAAGAATGACGGTTAGGGTAGACACAGTGGGTGAACAAAATGGATACAGCAGCAAATTCTCAGGAAGGAAAAACTGGAAACTTGGAAAGAGGAAGGTTTGAGCTTGGTGGTTGGTTGAGCTGGGTAGTTTGGTTATGACCAGTGGTTTGGATATACCGGGTAGTTTGGATGTCCCGGGCAGCTGAGTTATACCAAGTGGTTTAACATTGCCACCCCAGCTATAATTAATCAGACTCCATCTATTTGCACACTTTTGGCATACACACGTTTCACCTCCTCAAAAGTGCTCTTTTTTGCGATGAATGTCCTCCTTTCTCCTCATCACCCCAATAATATTGTCCTCAACCTAAAAGTCATGGTGACAGTAACTTTCACGCCAATTCACATAAACAACACCAGTTCCGGAAAGCACCTTATCTGCCTTTATGGTTTCGACAGCAAGAGAAAAATGAAACAAATCTGCAGCTGTTTAAAGCGAATTATACTTGTATTTCCACTTGAATGGGAGCATTGCTGACGCAATAAGCGAGTTTGTGAGCGGGGGTGTGGGAACAATATTGTGGCTTCCACGTGCTGTTCTCAAGGTTAGCCTGTGAATAACGCCGTGGCAACCATGCTGACGGCATCACCATCAGGTTTATAAACACTCGCCTGCTAATGGCGAGCCGTGTACGGTCCACATCTCAGCGTTCCATCATGAAGATATTTCTGCTCCTGTTGTTGCCAGGTAAGACCTAAAATGACTGTACTGGTGCAGCTCCACCAAGTCCTGAATTACTGGTGTCGTGTGAAAGACCTTGCGTCTGTCATGATGGCTGGTTCCATCCGTACTTGTTATTTTCATCGTTAATACATTCACCTTCCGTTTCTCTCTCTACACCTTCCTGCCATGCTCTGGATTTCTAGGGCTTCCATCTCCAATTCTTTTAGCACCACCACCATCTTCTTACCTCCACCTTTATCCCATCTACGGTGTCTTTTAAACTACAAATATTTGGTGGAAGTGGGTGGTGAAAAGAGCTTTAATAATAATTGTTCTTAATTTTGTCATCATCTCCATCTTATCAGAACTTCCTCCTTTGATGAATTCGGCCATATTTGTGCCTTTTTTTTTTTTTTTTTTGTATACAGAATCGAGGCTCATGAAAGAGCTAACATTAATCACACAGAAAGACAAACCGACACATAAAACATATAACATCGGGAGCGGAACACAAGATGGGGAGAGAAGGGGAAGCACACAAACATAACATTTTAGAGCAGGGAGATGTGTGGGAGGGAGAGGGCTTGGGGGGGAGGAGGCATTGGAAGGGGGGGGGGGGGGGGAGTGGGAGAGGTATAAAACACAAGGACACCAAGGACTTCCAGGAAAGAAGTTGGTATTTCAAAAAAGTGGATTTGGGGTGAAATTAGCGGGGGTAGAAAAGATCAAGGTTTTGGATGGGGGAAGATAAGAGATGATGGTGAACAGCTGTTTTAAAGACCTGGAGGGAGGAGTGGGATTGAAGGGAGTGAGGGAGTTTGTTCCAGAGGCGGGAGAAAAGAGGAATGAAAGAGTGAAGGTAAGCAGAGAGTCTTGATTTTGGCAGTTTAACCATAAGAGCGTTGCAGGCAGATCTTGGGCGACCTGTAGGAATATTTGGGGGACAGAGCCCAGAGAGAGCTGGGGGGGGGGCAAGGCCAGAGAGGAGTCGGTAGAAGACGGAAAGACCACCCACCTGCCTGCGGTGAGTGAGTGAAAGGCCCTTGGAGTTAGCTTCATCGCGGGAGATTCCAATGATTCTGAACGCTTTGGTTTCAACAGTGTGAGGACGAGCTAGGTGTGAGGCAGGAGCACCAGTCCAGAGGGGAGAGCAGTATTCCATTAAGCTGCGGATGAAAGCCTTTTATGTGGTGAGGAGCTCAGGTGTGCCAAGGAAGGACTTCGCACGATGGAGGATGCCCAGTCGGCGACTGGCTTTGGAGGCCAGATTTGAAATGTGGTTTTCCCTGGAAAGATCATGGCAGATAGTGAGACCCAAAAGCTTGAGTGACAGAACTTCTTGGAGAGGATTATTCAGAAAGTGGATGGGAGGGTTGTCCAGTCGGTCTTTTCGGAGAGACATCGTAAGAGTATGAGATTTGTCAGGATTGAAAGACATGTTCCACTTGTTTGCCCATTCTGTGATTTTTTCCAGGTCTGCAGAGAGTGAGGAGGCTGGAGACTGCCGATCTGAGGAATGAGGAATGGAGTGACAGAGAGTAGAGTCATCAGCAAAGAGATAGAGAGGATTTTCAAGAGAGTCAGAGAGATCATTGATGAAGACCAGAAAAAGCACAGGGCCCAGAACACTGCCTTGGGGAACTCCAGCCTGAACAGGAAGAGGAGATGAGAGAAACCCATTCAGGGCCACACGTTGACTACGACGAGAGAGGAAGTCCGCCAGCCATGTGTGGTGATTTCCATGGATACCAAAGGAGGAGAGTTTGTTGAGCAGAGCAGGGTGCCAGACCGTATCGAAGGCACGTGATATGTCAAGGGAGACAGCTCTAATTTCCTGTTTGGCATTGAGGACCTCCATCCATTGTTGAGAAAGCAGAAGCAGCATGTCCAGAGTAGAGTGACCAGGTCTGAAACCAAATTGATGATCAGAGATCAAGCCATTGGAGAAGAGGCAAGATTTCATATCTGAAGCAATGATGGATTCCATGACTTTGCTGATAATTGGGAGATGGCTGATTGGTCTGTAGTTGCTAGGATCTGTTTTTGCACCTTTTTTGTGCAAAGCGGTGATGTTGGCTGATTTCCAAGCAGATGGCAGATGACCTTGAGCAAAAGAGAGGGTGAAGAGAACAGAGAGAGGGAGTGAAAGAGCGGAAGAACAGGATTTTAGGACCCGTGGGCTGATGCCGTCAGGTCCAGTTGCAGAATCAGAGTCAAGGGTTGACAGAAACTTTTCCACCTTGTCAGGAGGAAAGGACACAGAGTCCAGGAGCAGCTGGGTACGGTAGGTACAGAGAGGGATGGGATTGGGACACAAGATTTAGAGGCAAACACAGAGTTGAGGCATTCAGCTTTTTCACGTGCGGAGTCAGCCGTGTATCCATTTGAGGTGAGGGAGGGGATGGAGGTGGAACAAACACCAGAAACAGATTTGACCAGACACCACCAGGATTTGGAAGAGGGAGACAGATAAGAGAGTTCGGTCTTGAGAACGGAGAGATATTGTTTCCTGGCTCTCCTGAGGGTGGACACACACTTGTTTCAGGCTTTGTGAAAGGAAATGAGATTTCCTTCCGTTGGATTTGCTTTCCAGGAGACGAAAGCAAGTTGTTTCTGGGCAACAGCCTCACCACAAGATTCCGTGTACTATGGACGGGAGGAAGGGTATGACAACTGAAGACGAGATGGGATAAATCTGTGCATGAGAGAGAGCAATTTACTTTGGAAGAATTTCCAGGATGAGTTGATGTCAGAGGCGGTAGAGATGGGAGACCAGTCCAGATGATTGAGGGCTGCTTGAAGACCGTGCCAGTTGGCCTGAGTGAAATGCCAGACTCGTCGACGCTGAGGAGTCTCTCTGAGAATGGTCAGACAGATGTCCACTTTAACAAGCACATGATCAGATGAGCCGATTGGAGCAGAAGAAGAGCAGCAGACATTTTCAGGGAAGCTAGTCATAACCAAGTCCAGAAGAGAAGATGCTCCGTTGGCTGAGATCCGGGTCGGGAAATTGACAGATTGTGTCAGTCCCAGTGAGTCGCAGAAGTCCTTTGCTGAAGAGTCATGGCTGGTGAGAGAGGTACCCACACCCATCCAACTGGCATGGTGACAATTGAAATCACCACATATGAGGAAGAGAGAGTTTGGATGGGTAGATAGAAGTTGGTCCATATTGTCAGACGGCGAGATGTAGATGGAGTCGTCACTGTTTGGTGGACGGTACAACACACATATGAACAAAAGGTGAGAGCAAAGGGGAAGCCGCAGCCAAAGGTATTCCTGGGGGTGAGGTGGAGAGAGGGCAGTGCAGGGCGAGTGAGGAAGAGAGTTTTTTATAAAGATAGCAACCCCACCTCCAGGACGAGGCTCAGGTCTATCATACTGGAGGAGGGAGTATTGAGTAACCTGGGAGAGATACCAAGGAATCAGAGACATCATGAAGGTGGAAAGTTTCTGTTGAGCAGATCACGTCTGGTTTGTCAGAAGCAACCTGTATGGAGAGATCAGTCAAGTTTGAGCGAAGGCCCCGGATGTTTGAGGTCAATACCTTTAATGAAGAGGAAGGGGGAGCATCGGATACAGAACAGGGAGTGGGGGGCACGGGGTAGGGTAAGATGTGGAAGCGGAGGAATAGGTAGGGAGAGCTGTTGAAGGTGTGTCAGAGATTTCAGAATAGCTTGGAGAAAGGGAAGAATGGGGCGGACAAAAGGTTTGATGGTGATTGGGTGAGGCACAGTGAGGTGTTATTTGAGGAGGGGGAAGAGCGAGGCAGAAGGTTGGGGGAGATGAAGGTGAAAGTTGGAAGGGGGAAGAAGCCGGGAGGACGCTTTGAGGAGGAGGGGTGAGAGGGGAGTCTAGGAGGGGAGGAGCGAGGGAGAGTCTCGGAGGGGAGGGGTGTGGGGGGAGTTTAGGAGGGAAGGGGAAAGGGGGGAGATTTGAAAGGGATGGGTGATGGGGAAGATTTGGAGGGGAGGGTCAAGGGGGAAGATTTGAAAGAGATGGGTGATGGGGAAGATTTGGAGGGGAGGGGCAAGGGGGAAGTTTTGGAGGGAAGGGGGGAAGGGGAAGATTTGGAGGGGAGGGGCAAGGGGGAAGATTTGAAAGGGATGGGTGATTGGGAAGATTTAGAGGGAAGGGGCAAGGGGGTAGATTTGGAGGGGAGGGGTGATGGGGAAGTTTTGGGGGGGAGGGGTGATGGGGAAGTTTTGGAGGGAAGGGGTGATGGGGAAGATTTGAAAGGGATGGGTGATGGGTAAGATTTGGAGGGGATGGGCAAGGGGGTAGATTTGGAGGGGAGGGCTGATGGGGAAGTTTTGGAGGGGAGGGGTGATGGGGAAGTTTTGGAGTGAAGGGGAGATGGGGAAGATTTGGAGGGGAGTGGTGAGATTGGATTTTGAAAAGTGTACGATTAATGGGAAACGAACATTTATTGCAAAATGGGTTTCTTGAGACCTTCGAGTCAAAAATACGTTTGAGAACGCTGGAGGGGGGGGGGGGTGGGGGGGGGGGGGGTTGGAGAGCAGGAGAGTTTAGGGATTGTATGAAAGAGGTACTGTAAGAGATGGAATTTTTTTTTGGAATGAATAGATTTGGTGAGTAATTCGAAAGCATCCTTTTATAGAAGAAGAAGAAAAAGGTGTTATAATATACGACAGAATACAGTTCTTCTAGGGGAAAGTTTAAACATTGTTAACAACGTGATCATGTGATCACGGACAACGTGGTCGAAGAACGAACGAACAAATAAGAACAACGAATAAACGAATTAGAGCAGAGAAGGAAAAAAAATTTTGGTTTTTTTTTTCTGAGTTGAGATTTTAAACAAGGAAGTATGGGGTGAAAGACTGGGACAAAAAACAGGGAACGAAAGTAATTGCAGCGCAATCGACGAACCGCTGAGAGAAAAACAAGGCCCCAAGGTTGGACACAGAAACCTACTAGGCCTCAGAATATGCGACACGAATTAACCGACGATTTTGTATGCAGGTACGAAAAATCAACTCCGAGAATCTTACCAAAGACACACCACAAGTACACACACCGAAAGACAGATACAGCCACGACAAAAACACAACTCTGAAAAAATTACTTAACTTCAAAAGCGTGAGCGCATGGACAGCCTCGAAAGAAGCGTGACCTCCAATCTTGCACATGCGCAAGGGTCCAAGGGTCCAAGGCCTTCTCCTCATTGCTCACTTCTATCTCACAAACATCCCCTGTCTTCCCAACATCTCCATGTCACTATTCCTCCTGCAGGTTGTCATCAACCACATCTTACTTTGTTCTCTCGTCCCTCCTTTCTCAAGGCCTGGCTGTTGCTCGTTTGGGCTCTCTTTTGGAGCTCAGAGAGGTGTTTATATGCAAGATGCCCGACGTCCATCCGGCCTTTGATTTTACAGACTACGGCTGCTACTGTGGTCTCGGTGGTTCTGGAACTCCATTGGATAACATTGACAGGTTCTTTCCAAATGGAATATTATCATGGTTGACTGACTTGTAATAATTGTACAGCGTTCCTTTCCTATTCCATCTCCAGGCACTGCATGACGTCATCGGCGGGCACCGAAGGGGGCCTGGTGATGACGCTCGCTGAAAGGGCGTAATCAGTTTTCACTCTGGTTTCTTGTTTATTTGTTTGTTTGGCCGGGAAATATCTCAGCCATTCTTTGAGCTAGGAAGCTAAAAATTTGGGCACAATAGTGAGCACATGCTTCGGCAAAAACGCTATTTTTTTGTTTTTTGATTAATCAATTAGTTGATTAATTACTTAATTATTATCAATTTATTAAGTACTTATTTATTTCCTTTCTCATCTGGGCAATATCTCAGGCACCTTTTGAGCTAGGAAGTTCGTATTTGGACATGACAATGACCAAGTAATTTGGCTGTAAAGGGTATTTATTATTATTATTATTATTTTTATTTTTTTTGTATACTGAATCGAGGCTCGTGAAAGAGCTGACATTTACTTCACAAACAAATCAACCAGACAAACAAAATATATAATTAAAAAGTTGATTAATCAATTAATCAATTATTCATTATTAAAAATTTTAGAATAATGACTTATTTAATTAGTTTTCAAAAAGTTACAGCATCAGATGAAACACTGGTGGTTGAGGTGTGCTATCAGCCAATTGATTAAGAAATTATCTTACGATTGCGATTTATTGATTTTAATTATGCAATTAATCAATCAACTAGATGGTATTCATAGAATACTTACCCTGTGCAGTCAACTTGTTGCGAGCCAACTCTTCTGTTTTTGAGCATTTTTTTTATTTGATCCAATATGGCTGCCAGACCATGTCAGCAATGACATCATAAATTTCTATTCTCTAATATAATGGTCTCTAACTCAGTTGCTGAGAATGTTTTTTTCACAATGATTGGATACCTGTTGTACTTGTCAAATTATGACGTCATAACGAAGGCACAGGTGACATCATCATTGACATCTTATTACCAAAGGGGAGTACTTGACAATGAGCCATGTTTCATTTTTTTCCATGGAGTGCTTTTCGGAGATATAGAGGTGCGAAGGTTTTCCAAAATGGCACCTATACCACATGACCTATGACATCATGATTATCATTAAAATATTCTACATGAGGAGGCGCTCCTATTGTGAAAATTTTGTGCCCATCAGACCAACAGTTGCTGAGAAAAAAAAATTCACAATGATCGGATATGTGTTGTACTTGTCGAATTATGACGTCATAAAGAAGGCACAGGTGACATCATCATCAACATATCTTATTCCCAAAGGGGAGTACAGTACTTGACAATGAGCCATGTTTCAATTTTTTCCATGGAGCGGTTTTGGAGATATAGAGGTGCAACTTTTTTCGATTTTTCAAAGATGGCGTCTATACCACGTAACCTATGACGTCATAATTATCATTAAAAAATTCTACAGGAGGAGCTGCACATATTCTGAAAATAATTCACCAAATGTCCGTCTGTCTGTGTCTGTCCGTCCATCTGTCTGTCCGTCCATTCGAAGGTACCGCAAAAACGGCTGAACCGATCGCAATGATATTTTGGGTGGGTAATCCTGGGATCTCCTGGAGTAAAATAGTGGACATTGTTTTTCCAATTTCAGCTTTTGCCTCCAGCATTTTCAGGTTTGGACTCCCGCATAACGTTCTTTTCCCAGGTGCCGCACAAACGGCTGCACCGATCGTTGCACAGCTGCACCAATCGGCTGCACCGATCGGACTTGGTGACCTCGGGCAAAGACCTTTTATAAGGACATGGGTTGAATCCCTGCTTGAGAGAATGCCAACACCCTCCCCGCCATCACGGTCGTCTCTCCAACTCACAATCCCACGAGATATGCGGAAAGGACGACCCAAAACCAATTATCTTCTTTTTGATTCATACATAAACATCATTAAAAGTAAATAATGACCTCGGCCAAAGTTCAAACGACGTGAGTTTAATCTCTACATGAGAAAATTCCACATCGCTATTTGGGCGGTGTATAAGCTAACAGATCGCTGTCTCCATCGATCTTCCCAAGGCCGTAACACCTATCGGCTCAAAATCCTTTTAACTGTTGACTTGGTAGTTTTTACAATCAAGGAAACATTTACAATGTTGTTGAAAGTTTATTTTGTGATTAATCTGTGAGTGGAGTTACAGGCACGTGAAAGAGTAAGAACACCCCATGTAAAGTTTTGACTTTTTCAACATATTTCAACATACAGCTATTTGATCTTCATCTATCTATAATTCCAGCAATCTCTGTGTGTCTGTCTGTGTGTCTGTGACCGCTGTTTCTCGACAACCACGGGTCCGATATACTTGAAACTTGCCAGGTATATTGCTGGGGACCCGAGGATGTGCCTTTTCAAGGTTTGAAATTAATCGGACAAGTACCTACCGAGCTATGTCCAAAAAACGCTTCAACCAATCAGAGAGCAGCGAGCTATCACGTGTGCCGAACCGTTAATGCAATGCAAGCGTTAATGCGTTAATGCAAGGCTTTTCTTTTTTTCCCTCTTCTCTTTCTACTTTTCCTTGCGATTAAATTGCAAACAGCCAAAATACGTTGGCGCTAATTGAATAATTGGCCATTAACACTAAAATAATCGTAACTGCGATATGCCAACTTCCGGACAGTGCAGCCTTCCATGTTGTTGTTGTTTGCAGCAGCTGTTTGCAGCAAGGCAAGGCTTTTCTTTTTTTCCCTCTTCTCTTTCTACTTTTCCTTGCGATTAAATTGCAAAAAGCCAAAATACGTTGGCGCTAATTGAATAATTGGGCATTATGTTTTACAACTAATAAAAACGAATTTGCGATTCATTCGCTTTCCTGCGCGTTTGTGTACGCGATGGCGATTTCTTTACCAAACTCCGGAAGCCGTTCGCTTTGGACCGAACCATTGCATGTAAATAGAGGGGGGGGATTGTCACCACTCGCAAGCCGTTCGCTTTGGACCAAACCATTTCATGTAAATAGGGGGGGGGATATAATTTTAGATATATATATAGTACGGGCATGCCCTAGTTTCAACAATATTGATAGATAAAGGTGATATAATATAACAAATATCATGAAACATTTACATTTTGTAGTCCATTGTATAATTTAAATAAACATAAATGCAAATTTCGCATGTGGAAAAGGTAAGTACACCCTTGGCTCTAATAGGTGGTATTGCCCCCTTTGGCAGAAACAACCTCAAGTAGGCGTTTCTTATAACTGTCTACCAGTCTCTGACATCGACTGGGAGGAATTTTTGCCCACTCCTCCATGCAGAATTCTTTCAGCTGTGCGATGTTTGAGGGGTTTCTTGCATGCACAGCTCATTTCAAATCCCCTCACAACATCTCGATGGGATTTAGATCCGGGCTTTGAACCCTCCATTTATTTCTTTTCAGCCATTCCTTGGTGGATTTACTGGTATGTTTAGGATCATTGTCATGTTGCAAGGTCCACCTTCGCTTGAGCTTCAACTTTCCGACAAATGGCCTCACATTATCCTCAAGCACCCTCTTGTACAATGAAGAATTCATAGTGGATTCGATGATGGTGAGCTGCCCAGGCCCTGATGCAGCAAAGCTGCCCAAACCCAAAATATTTCCGCCAACATGCTTTACAGTTGGTATCAGGTTCTGGTGGTCAAATGCTGTCTTTAGTTTTCGCCAAACATGTCTTCTGGTACTGTGGCCAAATAGCTCTACCTTTGACTCATCTGTCCAGAGCACAATGTTCCAGAAGTGCTGGTCTTTGCCTAGGTGTTCATTGGCAAACTTTAGTCTTACCCTGATGTTCTTTCTGGACAGCAAAGGTTTCCTCCTGGCACACCTCCCATGTAGATCAAATTTGTGCAGCCTCTTTCTAATGGTAGACTCGTGCACTTTGACATCAACAGTGGCAAGAGTTACCTGTAGGCCCGGTGATGACATTCTGGGGTTCTTAGAGACTTCTTTCAGCATCTTGCGGTCTGCTCTCGGGCTGAACTTGCTGGGGCGGCCTGGCCTGAACAAGTTGGCAGTTGTTTGGAATCTTCTCCACTTGTAGATGATCTTCCGGACAGTCGAATGATTGATTTCAAATTGTTTGGAGATCTTTTTAAATCCCTTCCCAGACTCGTAGGCATCTATAACCTTCTTTCTGAAGGCCTCAGAGAGCTCTTTTGATCTAGGCATTGTGACGCCGCACACTTCAACAACAAAGAGCAAACCAAACTAAATGTCTGAGGTTTAAATAAGACAGGTTCCTCCAAGATCCTCTCTAACGATGTTCTAATCCATTTGCACCTGAGCTGGTGCACCTGATTCTAATTTTAGGTATTTGAAGTAGTGATAAATGTAGGGGTGTACTTACTTTTTCCACATGCGAAATTTGCATTTATGTTTATTTAAATTATACAATGGACTACAAAATGTAAATGTTTCATGATATTTGTTATATTATATTGTAGTGGTTACCGCTGGATGCACACAATCGCCTTGCACCGGCCAGAACACGGCCAGACGCGCCTCTCCCGGGCATGCCCGGACTCACTGTTCCCGGGCACGCCCGGTCTCGTCTTTCCCGGGCATGCCCGCTCTCGCCTTTCCAGGGCTCGCCCAGAGCGTCCGGGCATGCCCGCTATCGCCTTTCCAGGGCTCGCCCAGAGCGTCCGGGCATGCCCGCTATCGCCTTTCCAGGGCTCGCCCTGAGCGTCCGGGCATGCCCGCTATCGCCTTTCCAGGGCTCGCCCAGAGCATCCGGGCATGCCCGCTCTCGCCTTTCCAGTGCTCGTCCAGAGCGCCCGGGCACGCCCAGCCTCGACTTGCCAGGCCGCAGCCAAACACGCCCGGGCAGGTCCAGACTCGCCTTTCCAAGGCTCGCCCTTGACACCCGGGCATGCCCGGTATAGCTTTTGCCGGGCAAACTTCCCGACATAAATGTGTATATATATTGCTGCCCGATAAACGGGCTTTTGTCAGAATACCTGAGCTGTTTTGTTTCAATAAAGCAACTCGGACGAATTCCGTCTTTGGTCGCGTCAATTCTTTCGACTCGCGTTGGAGCGCAGCTCCTTCAATATCACCTTTATCTATCAATATTGTTGAAATCAAGATCAAATAGCTGTATGTTGAAATATGTTGAAAAAGTCAAAACTTTACATGGGGTGTACTTACTTTTTCACGTGACTGTATGTTGTTTGGAATGAAAAAAGAGACATCGAGTTCAAGTAAATGACGACATGCCGTGATGGTTTCTACTTTCTGAACGTGAACTTCGCGGATCGCCATATGCAGATTCGCCACGGACCCACAATCGATGTTTCTATACGTGAACGTACCCGTTTGTTTGCGAACGGGTACGTTTTTCATGGAAGTCCTTCACGAACTTGCTGTCCATGTCTGACGTGCGACTGAGGGTGCTACACTGCTACAGGATTGTGGAATTTATTGGTTTCATGCTTTAGCATTCGCCATATCTGCATTGCCTGTATGCTTCTGGCCTCCCACCCGTGCAAAGCACGGGTATCTCACTAGTTCTGAAAATTTCGTGTCCATCAGTCTCACAGCTGCAAAGGAATTTTTGTTTTATTCATACTGATCAGATCAAGCGTTGTACTTGTCGAATTATGACGTCATAATTAAGGGACCGATGACATCACCATCAACATATCTTATTCCCCATGGTGAGTACTTGACAATGAGCCGTTTCAATTTTTTCCATTGAGCGGTTTGGGAGACAGAGGTGTAACTTTTTTCCAAGATGGCGTCCGTACCATGTGACCTATGACGTCATAATTAAGAATAAAAAAATATACAGGCGGAGGCGCTTCCATGGTAAAATTTCGTGTCAATCGGACCAACGGTTGCCGAGAAAATGAGTTTTTAAGATGCAGACGTGTACGGTACATTGCACACGTATGGCACATGGCCCACCGCACACGGCACACGGCACACGTACGCAACTGAATGCTTAACCCTGCTTTTCGCTTCGCGAGCACAGGGTAATTATTGTACACCTCTCCCTCTACAATACTGTCTCTATGTGTCGCATGGCGGTATCGCCGGGCGCCGAAGGCACCCCGGCAATGCCACACTGGAGGATATTTATTACCCTGTGCTCGCGAAGCGAAATGCGGCGTTAAGCATTCATGTGCCGTGTGCCGTACACGTCTGCATTTTAAAAATTCATTTTCTCGGCAACCGTTGGTCCGATTGACACGAAATTTTACCATAAAAGCACCTCCGCCTGTATAATATTTTTATTCATAATTATGACGTCATAGGTCACGTGGTACAGACGCCATCTTGGAAAAAAATCAAAAAAAGTTGCACCTCTATCTCTGAAACTGCTGCATGGAAAAAATTGAAACATGGCTCATTGTAAAGTACTCCCATAGGGGAATAAGATATGTTAATAATGATGTCATCGGTGCCATCATTATGACGTCATAATTCGACAAATACAACACTTATCCAATCATTGTGAATTTTTTTTCTCAGCAACTGTTCGTCTGATGGGCACGAAATTTTCACCATAGGAACGCCTCCTCATGTAGAATATTTTAATGATAATCATGACGTCATAGGTCATGTGGTACAGGCGCCATCTTGGAAAAACCGAAAAATGTTGCACCTCTATATATCCAATACCGCTGCATGGAAAAAATTGAAACATGGCTCATTGTAAAGAACTCCATATGGGGAATAGGTGTTGTCAACAATGACGTCATTGGTGCCATAATTATGATGTCATAATTTGACAGGGACAACGCTTAGTCTGATCAGTTTGAAATGTATTGAGCGTGATCTACTGTATGCAACAATTATATTAGAGAATAGAAATTTATGATGTCATCGCTCACGTGGTCTGGCAGCCATATTGGATCAAATTTTTTAAAAGATCAAAAACAGAAGAATTGGCTACCAACAGGTTGACTGCGCAGGGAAAGTATTCTATGAATACCATCTAATTACCTGCGCTCGCGAAGTAAAAAGCGGGGTTAGCCCCCCCCCCCCCTCCGCCTTCCCATGCCTCCTCCCCCCAAGCCTTCTCCCTCCCACAGATCTTCCGATGTCCCTGTTCTCTGCTGTTGTACTTGTGTGCTTCCCTCTTTCTCTCCCCATCTTTTCTCCCACTCCCTTTATTGTATGTTTTGTGTGTCCGTCTTTTTTTTTGTGATTGATGTTAGCTCTTACACGAGCCACGACCTTGTATACAAAAAAAAAAAATCGATGGTATTCATAGAATACTTACCCTGTGTAGTCAACTTGTTGCGAGCCAACTCTTCTTTTTTTTTACTTTTTTTTTCTTTGATCCAATATGGCTGCCAGACCACGTGAGCGATGACATCATAAATTTATATTCTCTAATATAATTGTTGCATAGATCACGCCCAATACATTTCAAAACGATCGAAGCATTGTACCTGTCGAATTATGACGTCATAATTATGGCACCAATGACGTCATCGTTAACAACACCTATTCCCCATATGGAGTTCTTTACAATGAGCCATGTTTCAATTTTTTCCATGCAGCGGTTTTGAAGAAATAGAGGGGCCAAATTTTTCAGTTTTTCCAATATGGCGCCTGTACCACATGACCTATGACGTCATGATTATCATTAAAATATTCTACATGAAGAGGCGCTCCGATGGTGAAAATTTCGTGCCCATCAGACCAACAGTTGCTGAGAATTTTTTTTCACAATGATTGGATACCTGTTGTACTTGTCAAATTATGACGTCATAACGAAGGCACAGGTGACATCATCATTGACATCTTATTACCAAAGGGGAGTACTTGACAATGAGCCAGCCATGTTTCAATTTTTTCCATGGAGCGGTTTTCGGAGATATAGAGGTGCGAAGGTTTTCCAAAATGGCGCCTGTACCACGTGACCTATGACGTCATAATAATCATTAAAAAATTATACAGGAGCTGCACATATTCTGAAAATTTCGTGTCCATCGGTCTAACAGTTGTAGAGGAATTTTTGTTTTATTCATACTGATCAGATCAAGCATTGTACTTGTCGAATTATGAGGTCATAATTAAGGCACCGATGACATCACCATCAACATATCTTATTCCCCATGGTGAGTACTTGACAATGAGCCATGTTTCAATTTTTTCCATTGAGTGGTTTGGGAGATATAGAGGTGTAACTTTTTTCCAAGATGGCGTCCCTACCACGTGACCTATGACGTCATAATTATGAATAAAAAATTCTGCTGTCGGTGGCACTTCTATGGTAAAATTTCGTGTCAATCGGATCAACCGTTGCCGAGAAAATGAATTTTTAAAATGCAGACGCGTACGGCACATGGCACATGGCAATGTACACCTCATGGGGGCAGTGTACTTTGAATGTATCTGTACCTGTTCAGGTTTATTCTTGAGTTGGACCATAATGGATTCATAACGATATTAAAATATGATGTCAAAATACTTGTTTAACCTTTAAATTAATTAAATAATTAATCTTTAAAGAGGCATACCATTATATCTCCTTACAATTCTCCATATTTACCTTGTGGTTGTGAAATATATTTACATGAGGTTGCTTGCTTGTTTGTTGTTCCCATCTGAGCACTGGACCCATGATGCTGAGAACCCAGATTTGAATCGCAAGTCTGAATTGGTATTGTGATGAATGCAAGTTGTGAACAATTTACTTTGTTAATGCAGTGGATTCCGATACAGTGGTGATATGTTATTTTGTGGTTGTTGTGAGCAGATGCTGCCAGACACATGACAACTGCTATTCAGGATCAGATCATTACAACCTCTGTAATCCCTACCTTATCCACTACACGCACAGCTGCGACAATGGCAACAATACCTGCCCAGGTAATCATCATTTGCAACACGAGCCTCGATCTTGTATCCCACCCCCCCCCCACCCCCCAAAAAGGTACATATGTGGGTCACAACCAATGGACCAACCCTCGCTGAGGTCACAGTGTTTACATTGATAAAAACTGTAATATCTTATGAAGCTTTTAATCCTATGAGGATAAATGCCACCTGTTATCATCACACTGATAACTTTTGATAACCGGATGATTATTGACCCAGAAATTCAACATTTAACAATAACAACATTGTGAGATGGGGAAATGAGGCAGCCAACTCACGCATTCTGTAGTTTGCATTTCCATTTTCGCAGATCACCTGGCTCAACCTGGTTAGATAGCACCATTGATATCCTTCTTTAAATAAGTATACAATGTCCGCCTTAAAAAAAAATTGAAAAAAAATTACCCTTACCCGAGCTGTATCCAAAAATTCCTTGTGGTAAAATGACACAACATAATTAGGTCTGGTGGTCATTGAAAGGCAAACCTCAAAGCTTCCACAACTGTAGTACTATGAAAGACAACTGCACACTACAGCAGATAATGTGCCCGCATAACAAATCAACACAATAAAAATGTTGCCAAGGGGATGCGGCATGAACACGATGAGCCAAATGTCTTTCTCCATGTGACAGTATCTGAGATGAGCAAATGCAGTTGGGGTTACACACACACACACACACACACACACAATTTTTTTTAAAAGTAACCACGTGGTTGATTTTGACCTTTCACAGAAATTCATTCAAAGATATTGTTGTGGATATGAGAATGGTTTTTTTTTTTTTATTGTATAGTAAATTGTTGTAAATATCACCCTCTGTAAAATGTAATGATTCCTTGTAAATACCTCCGTAGTGTAAAGATAAAAAGGGCGTCTCGGTAGTTATTCCATAAACACCACATTGCAGGACCCGATAAAACCCTTGTTCAGTAGCTTATATCTTATTATGTGTCTTAGGGTAAGGCCGTGTCTCCCATTAATTTAAATACTCCATTGTACCAAGTGAAATAAGAGTAGATCCCCTTTCATTTCATTTCAATGGCCAACTGCATTTTGGGCGGTTTTCTTCAACCACCATTGGCCACGAGGCAGGGTTGGGGAAGAAAGGCGTGTCTCCACCTCGTCATAGAGGGGAGGAGTGAGCCAGCCCCGAACAACCAACCGAGCACGAGGGGTTTGGTTTGAGAGGGCGGAGGAAGAGCGATCGGGGAGGTTCGCAAAGGTTCAAAGGTGGGGCTATATATTGTTATGAATTTGGTAATGCAACATCTAGAGCTAGGTAGATCTGAATAGGTAGGTATTCGGCTGTCGTGACAGGGACTCTACATGTAATAAGTTATTGATGTTCAGGCGGTTGTCGGGGTAAGATGTATGAGTGTGGATCTACCTGGAGATTCGAGTGTTAAATAGTGAGGGATTAAAGGTAACGCCCCTGTGAGTATCACCTAGTAATCAAACCTTTGTCCTTTATGGCACTGCAAACCACATAAACATTAGTTAGGTCCTTAGTGCAACATTAAATAATTCCCTTTCCCTGACATTGACTTCGTAATAAATGGGCACCACCAGGCCAAGAACACCGCCACAATACACCGCCACCGTTTACACCTCCAAGGCCTACAAACCTCGCCTGCGCACCTCAAAGGCCTACCAACCTCGCTGGCACGTGTTACACCAGGACCGCGGGGTCACGGACGGGAGATGTCAGGAGTCGCATGCCGCAGAGGGCGTGACCTGGGCGAGTTGGGAGGCTATGATTGGCTGAGGAGCGCGCCAATGTGACGTCATCGGCCACCAATATAGGCGACGGTCGGACGCCATTTCGGCAGTTCGAGTGGGAGTTCGAGTGGAGTCCAGAGTTGAGAGAGTTGAGTCGCAGAGTTCGTTGTTACAGTTCCGTACCAGAGTTCGTGGCAGTTGGCACAGGACACGGTTCGTTGCACAGTTCGTCGCAGTTGGCACAGGACACGGTTCGTTGCACAGTTCGTCGGAGTTGGCACAGGACACGGTTCGTTGAACATTCGTGACCACAGCTCGTTGCAGTTGGCAGTTGGCACTTGGTTTTGGTTGCTTCGTGCAGCCCTGCGGTGGACCGTTGGAGCAAAGGAGCTCGTGGTGTGTGTGGGCCGTTGGACCGACGAGGCCTGGTGGCGCTTGGAGGCGGACGCAGAGGGCCGTGGAACTTGGAGCGAGGTGTGCGATCGGGCCGAAAGGAGCGGTGTTGGACGGCAGCCACAAAGACGACGAAAGACCAGATAAGCCCGAATCCGCGTACATTTTGAACGACGTGACGTGTTCTTTTCGTAATTAATCTCCCTCGTTTTGTGTTTGATATCAGTCGTGTGGGGACGTCCCGATTTAGTTATTAGTATTACCGGCGCGTGTTTTTTTCACTGTTATTACTTTTCAATAATAAATCCTTATATTATTTTCTGTACATATTTGAACGCAGTTTCCTGGGTGTTTCATTTTAATAGATAAGGCTGTGGAGCTCGTTGCGTCTGGCCTCCTGCGCGTTTAACTTTGTGTTGAGCTTGAATCCGCCATTGAGTTTTCGCCTCGGGAGTGTAAAGTCTCGCAATCGGTCATCCGTGTTACCCTACGGTGTTCACCAAGGGTAGTCACGCGACAATATAACCCATGAGAGACGCCCCCAAGAGAGATGCGCTTTTACTGAGACAAGGAGATGAGTCTGAAAAGAGAGGTCTGTGACAAGAGCTGAGTTGGTCGTCAGGGGTGGTCAGTGGTTGCGTTGAGTGGTTGTGTTGGAGAAAGAGTGGTTGGACCAAGAAAGAGAGAGGAGAGAACCCGTCACGCCAGACCCCCCACCAGCGCGTCGGCTCCGACCGTGATCCGACCCGTGATCCGACCCGTGATCCGACCCGTGATCCCGCGCACACGACAGGATCGGTGGCATCAGCGGCCGTCGAGGTCCAGCCCGACGTCCCGTGCGGGATCAAGCTCCAGCCAGCGCCGTGCCGTCCTCCCCCTCCAGACACACACCTCCTTCCAGCCAATTCCTATCATCATTCCCTGTGTGAGTCGTCTTTGTTTGTTCTGTCCTGGGTAGGTAATTAAGCTTGTATAAGGAATTCACTGTGTCACCTGCGTCTCATGTCCCTGTACATAATCGTGACTGCTCTTTTTGCTTATGTGTGTAAATAGTAATAAATCCCGTTACTCTTCGGTACGTCTTCTTCCTCTTTGCATTCGGTCGCTTTAGAGTTTTCCCACATTGAGTAGCTGTGGCGCGATACGGCCAACGTTTGGGTAAATCGGGTGAATTGGGGAACAACTGTTCGGCCGCGGTTATACCTCCGCTCGGTAAAATAACATCTAATCCGCGGACCGTAACAATATGAACTCAAACCCCCATTTTAAGTATGCAACTAACCAGAGAGAAAAAAAATAGTCTGGTGAAACGACAGGATATCCTTAATGTTTCACCGTTAACACTGTTAGGGCTTGTCCGGTTACCTGGCTCGAATCCTGACAAACTGCATCAAAGCAGTCACAGCGACCGACTGATTCGGTTGTTCCAGGTCGGATTACGGGCCCGTCCGCTATGACACCGTCCCTATTGGAACCACTGAGCCAGTTGATATGTAACGCTGATCGATACCAAATGCCAGTCCTATAATCGTGACCGAGCGGGGTCACCAGGTGTAGTCATGGCTGGCCTTTAGCGGATGTATTCAATTCTAGTAGCAATCAGTTCCACCTGAATACACTCAGAGAACAAGTGGTTTCAAAGTGTATTTGGAGAGTACAAGGGACAGGAATAAAAAAAACAGAAGTAATTCAATCATTAAACAATGTTTTTATATTTTCATGTACAAGGTCTCATGTCTCATGGAGGATCAGGAGAACAACATAGCAAAGGCAACATCAGGAGAAAGGGAAAAGCCCAACAGCAGGGCAGAGGGAGAAAGTCGATGGAGACGGATAACTAGAGGATGAAGATAACGATGAGTGGTAGGGGGAGAAAGCAAGAGATGAACAAGATAGATACATAAGCAAAGATTGGGGAGGGGTAAGGGGTTGTTTAACGGGTGTAGAAAAGATCATGGTTTTGGATGGGGGATGATGATGGTTGTGAACAGCTGTCTTGAAGACCTGGAGGGAAGAATGAGATTGAACAGTGTGAAAGGTGGTTCTACTGGCAAAGAAAAAGAGGAATAAATAAGTGGAGGTAAGGAGTGGTTCTGGATTTAGGCACTTGCATTTGGAGGAGGATTCTGGTGAACCACGTGTGACCTGCAGATACATGGGGTGGACAGAGCATGGAGAGGGTATAGAGTGCAAGACTAGAAAGGAGGCAGAAGAAGACAGAGATCACTGACCTGTCGGCGATTGCAAAGTGATAGACCCATAGGCTCAGCTTCATCACGAGAGATTCCTTTGATATTGAAAGCTTTGGTTTCCACGGCATCAAGCTGAGCTAGATGTGAGGCAGGGGAGTCAGCCCAGATGAGAGAGCAGTATTCCATCAAGCTGCAAATGAAAGGCTTGTAGGTAGATAGTAGCTCAGGTGTGCCAAGGAAGGACATTGCATGACGGAGCCTGCCCAGTCAGCATCTCGGCTTTGAGGCCAACTTTGAAATGTGGCTTGCCCAAGATAAATCATGGCTGAGAGTGAGACCTAAGAGTTTGTGTGACTGAACCTCTTCAAGAGGGTTATTGAGAAAGTAGATGGGAGGATTTGCCGTACGGTCCTTTCGGAGAGAGAGAGTGAGTGTGTGGGATTTCTCAGGATTGAAAGACATATTCTAAGTGTTTGACCAGATTGTGATTTTGACAAGGCCTAAGGAGAGGGAAGACGCTGCTGCCTGTCTGTCGGAAGGATGAGGGATGTCACGGCAAAGAGTGGAGTCATCAGCAAAGATATAAAGAGGATTTTCCACAGAGTCACTGAGATCATTGATGAAGATTAGGAATAGGATGGGGCCTAAACACTGCATTGAGGTACTCCAGCTTCGAGAAGGAGATGAGAAGAAAGGGTTGAGAGATGAGATGGTTGAGATGGTTGAGATGAGAAGAAAGGGTTGAAAAGGGTTGAGAGCCGCACATTGGCTGCAAGAGTTGAGGAAGTCAGTAATCCTAGAGTGGAGTTTGCCTTGGATTCCATTGTGTTACATGCTCCTCCCCAAACCCCAGTCACGGTGTACCTCCGAGCCCCGAGAGGAGTCACGGCAGAAAGATATGTTATTCTGTTGGTCAAAGATCAATGGTGAAACCACACCAATTGTTACCAACAAACAAGTATTGTATTAAGATCACACAAGAATAACAGTACAACAACAATAGTAATCAATTGTACAACCAATATATATTTCCTATGATGGTACCATCAGGTTTGTACAATATAACTCACTGTGCTCCAAGTGAGCGAAAAGAAGAACATTCCCAATGTCTCTATTCCCGCATCAAGCCAAAGTCGATCCGCTCCAGTAATCGTCAGAACGATGTCTAATCGAGACCAGAATCCCGTTCGGATGACAGTCGCTGCCAAAGCTGCGCAAAGGTGCCCTCAAGGCGACTGGGAAATCACACCCTCGGGTGTGGACGTTCCACGCCTCCCACTCGGCGAACCACAGATTTCCCACTCAAAAGCCACGTTGCACACACACACCAGATTAACGTCTGAATGCGATGAAAATGGTTGAAGCGAGATGAAAAACCTTGAGTGAAGCGCAAATTCTGCGCGAGGTAAAAATGGCCGACGGCCCGTTCTCGTGGCGTAACGGCACTCCGATGATTCTCTCCGGAATCAACCGCAAAACCTGTCACGCAGGTTTATCTGTCACAGCGATAACAACTCTGTCGCAGGAATCCCTTTCCCAGGAAACCCAAAGTTCACTCGTGACCCTCGTTCGCCAATCGTTCGCTCCAGACCTCGAAACAGCTCGGCTTCTTGTCCGACTCACTCGCTCCGCCTTCTCTTCCTCCTCTTCCTCTTCGTCGTCGTCCGGTTCCGGTGTCATTTAAAACATTAACTTTTTTACCTTTTGAAAATAGTAATCTCTATTTCCCTTAAACGACAACAATAATAGTACATGGATTCAAAAATGTTTACAGTGGATGAAAACCATTACAACGGAAGTGACAAATCTGTAACACTTCCCCCCCTCAAGAAAGAAAGTTTGAACATAGTGAAAACTTTCTTTGCAGGCAAAAACTCTTTTAACAAACAAAAGTAAAACTCACACCCAAATTATCAATTCACGTGAGCAACAATAATTAATATTCCCCAAAATAAAGTAACAAAACTTCCAACAACCTACAGAAATTTCCAAAGTTAGTTCACTCTGGACAAAGCATCAGCAACGACATTGTCCCTGCCCTTTACATACTCAATTTCCAAGTTGAACTCCTGCAAAGCCAAACTCCATCTCATCAACCTCTGATTTTAATTTTTAATTTTTATTGAATGAAGGTTAAGCGGTTGTGATCAGAAATCCAAAGCAAAGCAAATCTATAGCACTTTTTGAAGGAGGCCGAGGTGAGAGCCAGGTTTCATGGTGGTTGGGCGGTGAGGCCTGGAAGTATTCACTGCATGGACGCATTTAGGAACGTGGAGTTCACGGGTTAATCCGTGTAGGAATCTTGGCTCGATTGCTCCTGAGCACTCAGTGCTTCCAACTCTTCTCTTGATCATAAAAATCATAATCACGGTTGTAGAGTCGGGTGCTATAGTCACATGAGTAGCGGTCCCCATCTCGGCTACCACCGTAACAAGTGAATCCTCTTGGATTGCGCTGAGGTTCGGGCATGGAATTTCTAGGAGGAAGTATAATTTGTATGCAATGAAAGTACATGTAATATGGGATCGAGTAAGATCGAGTAAGCTTCACCAGTGCGCGTGCGCGAATTTACGTCACGTCGGCAGCGAGAAGAGGTTCCCCAACACGAACCAATCAGGAACTGCCACGTCACACATATGATCTCAGAATTCCTGTGACAGGAATTCGCGTTACACTGGCTGGAAGTCATTCGCTAGAAGCGCTTCCTCAGCGCTAATAATAATAAGAACCTTGGGCCGAATCTCGCGCTTCACCAGTGCGCGTGCGCGAATTTACGTCACGTCGGCAGCGAGAAGGGGTTCCCCAACACGAACCAATCAGGAACTGCCACGCCCACTTATATGATCTCAGAATTCCTGTGACAGGAAATAGCGTTACACTGGCTGGAAGTCATTCGCTAGAGGCGCTTCCTCAGCGCCAATAATCATCCCGTCGAGAGTTGCCAAAACTGCGCTGCTGCTGCTGGGAGCCTCCGTAGTAATCACGACTGCGGCCACCACCTAAACTACTACTTCCACCCCGGGAGCCATAGCCACCCCTGAAACTACCTCCACGTTTTCCTCCTCTGTAGCCCCCTGGACGCCCATGGCCTGCCTTCTCTACTGTTATGGTCCGACCATCCAAATCCTTGCCATTCAAATCCTTTTCTGCATCTTTGGTGTCCTTTGTGTTTTCAGACGTGACAAAGCCAAACCCTCTCGACTTTTGCGTCTCCCTGTCTTTTATCAGCAGCACTTCCAAGAGTGGTCCATATTTGCCAAAGATAGAATCCAGAACATCCTCACTTGTGTCAATGTTCAGTCCACCTACAAAGAGCTTGCCAACATTGCCTCCATCCATGACTTGTGTGTGCTGACACTTAGTTTCAGGGTACTCGACAAGAAGTGCCTGTGCAAAACGTGACGTCAGTACCTTCTCCTTCTCCTTCTCTTCAGAGCGCTTCCTACCCATAGCTCGAGTCACTGCACAGGATGGAAAGATACCCGGAATCTCCTGCTCTAACTGTGCGGTGTTATTTTCCATACTGGGCTTTTCAACAAACATCGGATTACCAGAAACTCGACCAACGGCCAAATCATTCCCGATAACAAAAGAGATTCCCTCTACAGAAAGAGTGGCTTGTAAACCTACGGTGACAGGTCCTGACACCAAATCAGACTTCAAATGGATGACATGAAGTGGAGCTTTAACATAGCCACCAACCCCCTGTAAAAGAACACTAACACCAGTTGTCGTCTTCTCTGACAATGGCAAAATGCCCTCAAGCATCAAAGATTGATGTGCTCCTGTGCCCCTCAATACCCTAACAGGTCTCTGGTTCGTTAAGTCTCCATCCAGTGACACAAACCCCTCTGAAATAAAAGGTCTGTAACCCTCTTGAACAAGGTCGTTCTGTGATGCCATAACTTTGGCATGGGAACCTTCACAAGGCACTGTCCTCCAAGGACGATTTCTTGCATTGCCAAATGCATTCGGAGTTGTACTAGTCTGACTGCGCTCCTGATTTTTCCTTTTCAGGGCGTAACATTGGGACATCAATTGCCCAGGTTTCTTGCAAAAAGCGCAAGTAGGCCCTGAGGAGAAACTCGTGGTCTGCCTTGGGCCCCCCGGAAGATAAGTCTGTCTTGGAACTGTAGTCTTCTGATCCCTAAAAGTCGCGGTATCAGATTTGTCCCCATAGTCATCTCTAGGCCGCCTCCATGAATATTTGTTCTCCGCCCCTGATTTACCATAACTCCCCTGGCTAACTCTAGGCGGGAAGTTAGGTTTGTGGAACCCCATCCTGTGTGTCAAGGCATAGTCATCTGCCACGGTTGCTGCCTCATACAACTCTGGTACTTTCTTTTCATTCAGATGTACTTTAATGTCCACGTGGACACACTGTTTGAATTCCTCCACCAAGATCAATTGTCGCAACAGGTTGAAGTCTTTCCCAATCCCCTTCGAGTCACACCACCGATCAAACATGGTTTCCTTCATTCTGGCAAACTCCACATGGGTCTCACTCTCCCTCTTCCTGGCATTCCTGAATTTTTGCCGGTAAGCTTCAGGGACCAATTCATAGGCTTTGAGAATGGTTTTCTTCACTATCTCATAATCTGCACATTGGTCAATCGATAAAGCAGAATAGATATCTTGAGCTTTACCCACCAGAACACTTTGCACTAACATAGTCCAGGACCCCACAGGCCATTTTAGCATTTGAGCCACTTTCTCAAAGTGTAAAAAAAACTTGGCTACCTCCTTTTCATTGAAGGGTGGAGCCAGCCTCACGTGCCTACCAACATCCCAAGTGTTCTGACTAGTTGTCGAACTAGCCGGCATGGATACTACTTCTCTCCGTTCTCCCAGTAATTCGAGCTCCTTGAGTTTAAGTTCCTTCTGATACTCCATGTCACGTTCCTTTAACTCCCTTTCGGCTCTCCTTTCCTCTGCTCTTTCCTCTGCTCTTCTTTCTTCTTCAGCTCTCCTTTCCTCTGCTCTTCTCTCCTCGAGTTCTCGTTCCTGTTCTGCTCTTCTTTCCTCGAGTTCCTTTTCAGCTTTCCTTTCCTCTGCTCTTTCCTCTGCTCTTCTTTCTTCTTCAGCTCTCCTTTCCTCTGTTCTTCTCTCCTCGAGTTCTCGTTCCTGTTCTGCTCTTTCCTTTTCTGCTTTCCTTTCCTCTGCTTTTAACCTTTCCTGGCTCTGCAGTTGCATCTCCATTTTCCGGAGCTCCACATTTTCTTTTTCTTCGGGTAACCAATCCAAGGCTACCTCTTTCCATGTTCCTTGTCCCACCAGAGATTCTACCACCAATGTCTGCATCTCTGCTTTCTTCATATTAACTCCGACCTCCAAGTTAAAATATTTGGCCAATATCAAGAGTTCCGATCTTTTTAACGCTTGGGACTGTGCCTCATTAGGGGACGCCGCAAACTTTTCTGCGTCAAACACCATGGTGACTATCAGTTAACACCTGTTAACCTTCACACAAAAAATTTCAAATTTTATTGAAAAATTTGGGAATGTTAGAAAAATCCCAAATTTGGGAATTTTGGGAATGTTAGGGAATTCTATCCCGGACGAGGATGTTAGGGAATTTAATCCCGGACGAGATTTGGGAATTTTGTCAGCAAAGACGAGCCTCCAATTTCTGTTACGTGCTCCTCCCCAAACCCCGGTCACGGTATACCTCCGAGCCCCGAGAGGAGTCACGGCAGAACGATGTGTTATTCTGTATGTCAAAGATCAATGGTGAAACCACACCAATTGTTACCAACAAACAAGTATTGTATTAAGATCACACAAGAATAACAGTACAACAACAACAGTAATCAATTGTACAACCAATATATATTTCCTATGATGGTACCATCAGGTTCGTACAATATAACTCACTGTGCTCCAAGTGAGCGAAAAGAGGACCATTCCCAATGTCTCTATTCCGGCATCAAGCCAAAGTCGATCCGCTCCAGTAATCGTCAGAACGATGTCTAATCGAGACCAGAATCCTGTTCGGATGACAGTCAGAGTCACGCTGCCAAAGCTGCGCAAAGGTGCCCTCAAGGCGACTGGGAAATCACACCCTCAGGTGTGGACGTTCCACGGCTCCACTCGGCGAACCGCAGATTTCCCACTCAAAAGCCACGTTGCACACACACACACACCAGATTAACGTCTGAATGTGGTGAAAATGGTTGAAGCGAGATGAAAAACCTTGAGCGAAGTGCAAATCCTGCGCGAGGTAAAAATGGCCGACGGCCCGTTCTCGTGGCGTAATGGCAACTCCGATGATTCTCTCCGGAATCAACTGCAAAGCCTGTCACGCAGGTTTATCTGTCACAGTGATAACAACTCTGTCGCAGGAATCCCTTTCCCAGGAAACCCAAAGTTCACTCGTGACCTTCGTTCGCCAATCGTTCGCTCCAGATCTCGAAGCAGCTCAGCTTCTTGTCCGACTCACTCACTCCGCCTTCTCTTCCTCCTCTTCCTCTTCGTCGTCATCCGGTTCCGGTTTCATTTAAAACATTAACTTTTTTACCTTTTGAAAATAGTAATCTCTATTTCCCTTAAACGACAACAATAATAGTACATGGAATCAAAAATGTTTACAGTGGATGAAAACCACAACAACGGAAGTGACGAATCCGTAACAATAGGCAGACAGTTTGGAGAGCAAGGCAGGATACCAGACTGTGTTGAAAGCTTGAGATATGTCAAGAGAAATGGCCCTGATCTCATGTGTGATATTGAGGGCTTCATTCCATTGTTGGGAAAAAGCCTGGTGTTGGCTTAGCGGTTAGGGTGCCGGCTTGGGATCCTAGGATCCTGGGTTCGAATCCCGATCGATCGCTGAATTACCGCCAGGGGGGTTGACTCAGCCTGTCATCCTTCCGAGGTCGGCAAATTTAGTACCAGCTTGCTGGGATGAATGGTCATGGTGTGTACCCCGATTTAGAATAGGTACACCGTATCCCTGCACATCGAAGAGGCGACCAAGGGTTGGCGTCAGGAAGGGCATCTGGCCATAAAAACATTGCCTCAAACAGGGAACCATGATTGTCATGGGGCCCGCAAGGCTAACCCCCGCTCTAGCGGGGAAAATGGCCTTAAAACGATCATTCATTCCATTGTTGGGAAAGTAGAAGCAACATGTCCAAAAGGCAGAATGACCAGGTCTGAATCCGAACTGATGATGAGGCTGCTAGAGAAAAGGAATGATTTTATGTCAACTGTGATGATGAATTCCATGACCTTGCTGATGATTGGAAGTAAGCTAATTGGTCTGTAATTTAAGGGGTTTTGTTTTTACACCTTTTTATCTAATTCCCAAGCAGATGGGCATGACCTGTGTTAAATGACAGGGTGAAAAGGACAGAGAGAGGAAGTGCAAGAATAGCAGAGTAGGTTTTTAGGACACGTGAGCTGATGTCATCCAGTCCAATTGCAGAGTCAGAGTCGAGGGTTGCGATAAATTTTTCCACCTTCTTAGGTGCAAAAGACACAGAATTCAGGAGCAGTTCAGTATGACTGGAAAGGGTGGGGGTACAGAGAGTGATGAGTTGTGGACACAAAATTTTGAGGCAAACACAGAATTGAGACATTCGGCCTTCTCACGAGTGGAGTCGGCTGTGGTGCCATTTCAGGTAAGGGAGGGTGTGGAAGGGGGACATACACCAGAGACAGACTTGACATGGCACCGCCAGGTTTTAGAGGAGGGAGACAAGTTTGAAAGCTCATTCTTGAGGTTGGACAGATGTTTTCTGGCTCTCCTGAGGGTAGACACACACTTGTTGCAGGATTTGTGGAATGTACTTCGGTTGCCTTCAGTTGGATTTACCTTCCAGGATGAGAATGCTAGTTGTATTACAGCAGCTGCCTCACCACAGGATTCAGGGTACCAAGAGCGGGGAGATGGGTAAAATAACTCAAGACGAGATGGGATGAATCTGTAAATAAAAGAGAGAAGGTTTCCGTGGAAGAATTCCCAGGCTGAATTAATATCAGGGACGGTAGACATAGGAGATCAGTCCTGGAGCTTGATGGCTGCTTGCAGTCCCTACCAGTTTGCCTGAGTGTAATGCCAGACTCACCAGCGCTAAGGCTGTTCTCTGAGAATAGCCAGAGAGATGTTGACCTTCACAAGCACATGATCAGATTTAACACGTGCCACGTTTAACACGTTTAACACGTGCAACGCATTTGGATCTGTCAGGTTAAGTGATGAGCCAATTGTTGCAGAGGATGAGCAACATATATTGGTGGGGAAGTTGGTCATCACAAAATCCAGAAAAGATTTGACATTGGCAGATATCCGGGTGGGAAAATTAATTGATTGAGTCAGTCCCATGGAGTCACAGAAGTCCTTCGCAGAAGTGCCTTGGCTGGTGAGAGAAGTACCCAACACCCAGCGAATCAGCATGGTGACAGTTGAGGTCACCATATACACTACCGGTCAAAAGTTTTAGACCACCTCCATTTTTCCAGTTTTTATTGAAATTTAAGCAATTCAAGTCCAGTGAATAACCTGAAATGGTACAAAGGTAAGCAGTAAACTGCTCGAGGTTAAAAAAAAAGTTTAGGTTAGAAAAAACGGGAAAATAATGTAAATTGCACAGTTATATTGTAAAAAAAAGGCCTTCTTCAGGGAACAAGTAATGGGTTAACAACTTACAACTGTTCTGCAGCAATGTAAGTAAATTAAGCCTTGAAAGTTGATGCAAACAATTCCTACAGGTGTCCCAACCTCTGTTGATTACTTGATTACAAACCCCTTGTCTGTATAAAAGCAGTAGTGGAACAGACGGTTATTACACCCTCTGAAGCATTATTTGGACAATATTGCACTGCAGGAAGTAGTATATTGGAAACTGGAGGAAACTCTGACAGGAAGAGGTCTGGCAGACCCAAAGCCACAACAGAATCGGAAGACAAGTTTCTGAGAGTCAACAGCTTGCGTGATAGTCGGCTCACAGGGCAACAGCTTCAAGCATAGCTTAAGAGTGGGGGTAAGCTGAGATGGGGCAGGATGGGGTGGAAGTTGAGAGGGAGCATGATGAGGGGTAGCAGATGGGGGTTGTTGGTACCGATATGGAGGGGTTTGACACCATGAATGGACGTGAAGTGGAATTTTTTGTCATGTATACACAGCCTTTGCAAAATTGATGCCTCAGAATTCTGAGAAGTCAATTTTGCACAATTTATTTTCGTGGGCATGTAATTTGGTTTAAAATTAAACCCAATTATGTGCCAACAGACAAACACAGAAGATCCTTATCTACCTAAGCATTGTCAGGCCCATTCACACCTCAATAGATAGAAGATAGATAACAGGCCCATTCACACCTCAAAAGAAAGATGACAGCTAGATAGATAGATATACATATATAGATAGATATGACTTGACAGGAAATACTGCTGCTGCACCAGCAGGACGCAGTGAGCTCAATGTAGACACAGCTTGGCCGCCAACAGTTTGTGCCGTAGCTGGCACGAGTGAAGAAAGTGGGTGTGGTTCCCTGGGGTGGGAGTGTGGCTGCTGGCTGTGCAGTGGGAGCCAAGTATATGGGGAAACCCCATTGACTCCCTCACATGGGTTCCATGGGTGAGCTTCCTGGTCGAATCTAGAGTCTGTCTTGGCGGAACCCCATCACGTCTTTTATAGAATCTGCCCCCACCCATTTTGTGATGCAATTCTCCCCTCCCCGCTCGACCACTATTTGTTCAGGGCCGGTCTGAGGGTGGGGCGAACCCTTCCCTGACCTGTCATTCAATGCCTTTGGCACGATTTCCATCATGGTGGCTTCCCCACCCAAACTTGCACCTGACGGTCTATCAGACTCTTGTAAAGAATATTTAGAGGACAGTTTACAAAGGTAAGAACATTAAAAAGGGGTATCAAGGGATGGTGGTTTTAGACACACGCATTAGGAAGAAAACATTTCTGCACATAACGACAAATATCTTATATCACAATTAAATTACCTCACACTTAAGACTATACATCATGCAATATGGGAGAAGAATATCCTTAGAAGTCATTCCTACAACAATACAATCCAGTGATGTCATGCTGAGGGCAATGGCATTACAGTTGTGCTGGAAATGTCTTTTGTCAGGAAATCTTTGAATGTCGAGTTCCTAGAAGTCGACTTCAAGACGCCATATGTTATAAAAATAGATATCGAGGCTCATGCCAAGACTAAACACCAGCTAGCTGCATGATTATAACTGAAGATCTTTCTTGATTCTGAAGCCAAGTCAGGATTTGATGGCGAATTGTCTGCTGAATGAAACAACTTCAATTTCAGGTATTTATTACTTTTGCCAGAGCCGGATACCTTCCTTTCATGACATTTTATTCTGCACACAAAATTGTCTGAAACACCTGGCATGGTCTACCTAAAATTGTTTGTCTGTTATCTAACCTTAACCCTGACCCAAAAATAGGTATTTGCTTTATTCTCTGAAATTACACACACGATTTCAATTAAACTTGATCACTACCTTGATTACCGGTGATGTACCAAAGTTTGTTCACTGCATTAAAAAAGCGGGCCTGGAGGGGGTGTATGGTGGAGTTGTCCCCCAAAATAGGTATTTGCTTTTTTCTCAGAATATACACATGCAATTCTGATGAAACTTGACCACAACCTTAATCACCTGTGTTGTAACAAAGTTTGTTCACAGCATGAAAAAAAATCGGGCCGTGAGGGATCTACTGAGTGGTTTCCCCCCAAAATAGGTATTTGTTCTTTTCTCTGAAACTACATACACAATTTCAATGAAACTTCACCACAACCATACAGGATGGGGGAGGGGGGTCCTCTATCTTCTTCTCTCTTTCTTTCTCTCTCTCTCTCTCTCTCTCTCACACACACACACACACACACACACACACACACACACACACACACACACACACACACACACACACACACACACTCTTACTCTCACTCTCTAACTCTGTCTTCTCCCTTACTTTGTAAAGGCGGGGGTACACCATCTTGGATGTGGGGGATCTCTGGGTCGCTCCTGGGAGATCGATCGGCTGTGTCTGTGCCACAGGCTTGTTCGAGAGTAATGTCCAGGGCTAAACAACAACAACAACAAGTACAGATACATTCAAAGTACACCGCCCCCATGCCAAATAATTAAATATCCTACAGCGCGGCATTGCCGGGATGCCTCTGGCGCCCGGCAATACCGCAGTGCACCTCATAGAGGCTGCATTGGGAGGGAGAGGTGTATGCTAATTGATTGATTAATTGTATAATAAAAATCAATAAAAGATTATCACAAAATATTTTCTTAATCAATTGGCTAATAGCATAACTAAACCACAAGTGCTTCATCCGAAGATGTATCTTTTAGAAATGTAATTAAAGAAGTCAATAATAAAAAGTTAAATAATTAATTGATTAATCAATAAATTAATCAATTAATCAATAAATAATTAATCGATTAAATGATTAATCAATAAATCAAAAATATCCTTGATAGCCACATCACTTGGTCACTGCCATGTCCAAATATTAGCTTCCCAGCTCAAAAGGTGCCTGAGATATTGGCCAAATGAGAAAGAAAATAAAGAAATGATTCATAATGAAAATAAATAAATAATAATCATTAAAAAATTAAATTATTAATCAATTCGGTCACAGAACACATAAACCACCACCATTTCATCAGAATCTGTAACTGAAAAAAAAAAATATATATTTTTAGTACTTAATCGAATAATTAAATAATTAATCGATTAATTGATTAATTGATAAATCAATAAATCAAAAATATTCTTGATAGCCACATCACTTGGTCACTCATGTCCAAATATTAGCTTCCGAGCTCAAAAGGTGCCTGAGATATTGGCCAAATGAGAAAGAAAATAAATAAATGATTAATAATGAAAATAAATAAATAATAATCATAAAAAATTAAATTATTAATCAATTCGGTTAGAGAACACATGAACCACCACCATTTCATCAGAATCTGTAACTGAAAAAAAAAA
Organism: Myxine glutinosa; assembly: GCF_964187855.1. Lineage (NCBI taxonomy): Eukaryota > Metazoa > Chordata > Myxini > Myxiniformes > Myxinidae > Myxine > Myxine glutinosa. Next base: position 135,014,374 of record NC_136264.1, on the reverse strand, counting down.
CAACATTTTAGTCATTCATCGAATAATTAAATAATTAATCGATTAATTGATTAATTAATAAATCAAAAATAGCCTTTGCAGCCAAATCACCTGGTCATTGGCATGTCCAAATATCAGCTTCCTAACTCAAAAGGTGCCTGAGTTAATGGTCAGAAGAGAAAGGAAATTTGATTAATTAAATAAGTACTTAATTAATCGCTAATAATTAAATAACTCCTCAATTTATTGATTAATCAAAAAACAAAAAATACAGTTTTTGACAAAGGACTTGCTCACTATTGTGCCGAAATTTCAGCTTCCTAGCTCAAAGGATGGCTGAGATATCGTCTGGACAAACAAACAAACAAACAAGAAAGAAAACAAGAAAGAAAACAAACAACGAGAGTGAAAACTGAGTACTCTCTTTCAGCGTGCGTCACTGCCGAGCCCCCTTCGGTGCCCGGCAATGACGATTTGCAATGCCTGGAGACGGCATAGGAAAGGTGCGGTGTACAACAACAACAACTGGGTGTTGTAATTAGCAATGACCTCAAGTGGGCTAATCACTAAACTTTATTACCTCAAATATTTCAAGAAAGTTGTACATTCTTCGTTTATGGAAGAGGTTCCATTACAGTGTATACATCTTCCATCAGACTTATGTTGAAGTATTGTTGTCCAGTATGGCTATCCTTGACATAGCAGCAGATAGCTATAAATGAAGCATTGCAAAAACAAGAACTGTTGTGTTCCTATACCATCTTGCCCTGAGTACCTGCCAGCTGAACTCTACAGAAACGGCATGAACAACTTTGTAAAAACTTTTTTGCATTGTACATTTCCAGATTGGATACCTGAAAAACAATCATTACGCAGACAACTAACTGCGTCACAGTGATATATTCTGTGAAAGGAAATGTAGAACTGAACGCTAACTGAAAAAGTGCAATGCCCTATATTATCAGACTGCTGAATGGTGACATGAATGCCATTTTAGTTTGATTCATATGTTGCTTTGTGCCACCTCTGTCTGTTTGTCTATGTGTTATGATTATGTTATAACCTTCAGTTGTTTTCATCTTGTAAATCATTTTCAAATCGCCCTTAAGGCTGCGATTCATTCATTCAAATCAGTCTTCCAAACTCCAGGCAAAGCGCAATCTCTCTAGGTTATGAGCCAACTATAAATATCAATAGATAATCAAGTATTTCAGTTACAACATTGCAGGAATAACCTTTAAAATGTAACTTCGTTGCAGTTGACAAAAACAACGCATGTGAGCAGTACGTGTGCGAATGTGACAAGGCTTTGGTAGATTGCATCAGCAAATGGACCTACCACCCAGAATATTTCAATGTGGACCTCAAGAAGTTCTGCCCTCCTGGACGTAACGAAGAGACTTGAATCTTCAATACTCACTGCCAACATGACTTTACACCAACGCATGAGCTTTGAACACCGAGTTACACCTGCATGCAGTGTTATTTCAGTAGTCAGACCATTGATGTGTTGAACCATTATCGATATGCGGAACTTGCATGAAGTATGTTTTCATTTAAATTTTCACCAACCTTTGAGCAACACTAAATTTTAAATCTTCATTTTGTGAGCTACATGGATGGAAAGGTCATAAACAGCTGTGTATTTTTGACTTCTGTTTGTGACTTCCCTTCACCCTTTTTCACCAATTTGTTTTGATGTAATCATTGTAACACCTCATGCCATATGTAATCAATCAACGTAAGATGTTGCCCTCTCATAGTGGCTTTCACCGAATCACATCTAGCATCCCTGCACCAACATTCGGGTCTATCATTGGGAAGCCCCTGGTACGAGGATGAATACCTGTAGTCATCAAGGATTCTTGAAATGATTCAAAACCATAGAACTCTCTGCCTTTGAAAATCCTCAAAACCTCATTATAATAATGATTAATAAATCAGTCTTAAAATTCTTGTCTCTTAAAAAAGTCCTGTGCTTATTAGTTAAGATCCTGTCATGCCTGGCGGCATATGGAGATTCTTGAAGAGCTTCTGTCTTGGGCCCACTGAATTATTGCCATCCAGGTAGTTGTGAGCTCCCTCAGCTCCTTTTCCACCACACACCACCAGGTCTCTGCAGGTATTTTGGTGAAAGAAAGTACAGAAGGCGTTGTGTTCGTTCAGTTGTCCAGCTTGAATCCTGGTATCAAAGTAGTTGCAATGGCCGACTGATTCAGTCGTCCCGGGCTGGATCACGTGCCTGTCCTCCACAATATGATGCCGAGTGTGACGACCGAGCCAGTAGATGCTCCATGCTTATTCGATGCCATATGCCCGATCTCAATTAACGATTAGAGTCATGAGGCGTATGGCATGGCCTCGTTATGGGCACTATTCACCCGTATCCAATATGTCCTTTGACAGATGTGTACAATTGCAATCGAGATTAGAACCACCTGAATTCACTCAAAGACTAAGTGGCTTTAAAATATAAGTGGGAGAACACGGGACGGGAATACAAGAAGAAGCAAACGATAATCACAAATAATGACACCTTAACCCTCTGCACACCCTCAAGTCAAACAACAAATGGGAACCTTAATTATCTAAGACATTAAGCCATTAAGGCCTCTTTCATACCACAAGAGAGTGAGTCAGACAAGACAGAAAATACTCCAGCTGTGCCCGGTAGGACACAGCTTGACCCCTGGAGAAAACATGAGCAGGCAATCTTTTCCATAAAATATTTCGACAATGCACCTCATCACATTCACCTCATTCTATTCAACATCAATTCCTCATCTTTCCTAATCCCGTCAGGATGAGAAGAGGAAGACAGAGGAAGGCATCTGTTCTAAAGTCAGCCAATTAAAGAAATCTAGTCAGCCAATTTGAAGCCAAGTCTGTCCTGTCCCTTTATGTAGGGTAAACAGGGGAAACGTTATGGCCCCCCAATTTTCCTGGGGGTCCCATCCTTGTCTATAAGGTTTACTGTGGCCATGAAACGTACCCAAACCACACAGTTTCTTTTTTGTACTTAATCCAACTCTAACTACATTTCAAGGGCCTGCAAGCATGCATGCTCCCACATGTGGCAGCCCCTTCTTGCCCACCGGCTCACCCTGAGCCGGAGTCGCACTTATCTGAGATATCTGAGGAGTCGCACTTATCTTATCTGAGGAGTCGATCAGCTGAGATTACAGTCAGACACAGACTCAGGTTGAGGATCAACACGGAAGATGAGCAGCCTCCAGGTCAGCTGAGACTACAGTCAGACACAGGCTCAGGTCGAGGATCAACGTGCAAGCAAGCAGACTCCAGATCAGCTGAGACTACAGTCAGACACAGACTCAGGTTGAGGATCAACATGCAAGACAAGCAGCCTCCAGGTCAGATGAGACTACAGTCAGAAACAGGCTCAGGTCGAGGATCAACACGCAAGCAAGCAGCCTCCAGATCAGCTGGGACTACAGTCAGACACAGACTCAAGTTGAGGATCAACACGCAAGATGAGCAGCCTCCAGGTCAGCTGTGACTACAGTCAGACACAGACTTAGGTTGAGGATCAACGTGTACAACGAGCAGCTTCCAGGGCAGCTGAGACTACAGTCAGACACAGGCTCAGGTCGAGGATCAACATGCAAGACAAGCAGCCTCCAGGTCAGCTGAGACTACAGTCAGACACAGACTCAGGTTGAGGATCAACGTGTATGACGAGCAGCCTCCAGGGCAACTGAGACTACAGTCAGACAGAGACTCAGGTTGAGGATCAACGTGTATGACGAGCAGCCTCCAAGGCAGCATGCTTGGCACCCTAAGACAACAGTAAGAAGGTGATGCATTTCGATTGAAATCCAAGCGCATTCTTCAACGCCCAAGATTGGTAATTCATACAAAACCAGAAGGCCGACATTCCCAAATTTGTCACGCAGGAAATATTTAAATACACATTTCATTGAATTTCCCCGGGCAACGCAACGCCGGGGACTTCACCTAGTTGTAAATAATGACCATTCCTCCCCTACTTCTTCTTCTTTTATGTTTTATAGAGATTTCAGAGCCGCGAGGCTCTATACACGCCACGCGCCTGGGAAAACTGTGGTGAAAAGAAAACAAAAGATGAAAAATTAAATAAAAAAGGAGCCTATGGGAGGGAGATACATAAAACTATATGGGTTTCCCGCTCGGTTTAACAATTTTTTAGGACCGCCTTCCACAGTCGAGGATGCTTCTGGTTTTAATGACCAAAAATGACAGGCAGATCACACACCAACCGCCGCCTCTCTAAAGATTTTGAATAGGAGCAACTTGGGTCCATCATATCGGCGACATTCCAGAAACAAGTGGGTTAAATCTTCAGGTTTCTCATCCTCCTTTCACGCCGTGAGTCGTAAATGGCTGACACCGTTTCATTGGCTGAAGACCACCAATCATGGACGGGTCACCACTCCGACACATGATACTCGAATATCTTGTACCCCAGTAAGGTCGTACTCATTTTTCCGACCTCGATAGGATGACAGGCTGAGTCAACCCACCTGGTGTTAATTCAACGGTTCGACAAGGGCTCAAGACTGAGATCTTCACCAAAAAGGTGGAATTCATGGTGGCCGTTAGCGTGGGTCTGGTAGTACTTGGGTTGGTGGTGGTGATGGTATTTGTGCTTCTGGTAGTGGTGGTGATGGGAGTTGTGGTCGTGGGGGGAGTTGTGGTGGTGGGGATGAGGGAGGAGTTGTGGTGGTGGGGATGAGGGAGGAGTTGTGGTGGTGGGGATGAGGGAGGAGTTGTGGTGGTGGGGAAGGGGGGATTGTTGTGGTGGTGGTGGGGAGGGGGGGGGAGTTGTGGTGGTGGTGGTGATGGGAGTTGTGGTCGTGGGGGGAGTTGTGGTGGTGATGGGAGTTGTGGTCGTGGGGGGAGTTGTGGTGGTGGTGGGGAGAGGGGAGGATTTGTGGTGGTGGGGAGGAGGGGGGGGGAGTTGTTGTGGTGGTGGGGAGAGGGGGAGTTGTGGTGGTGGTGGTGGTGATGGGAGTTGTGGTCGTGGGGGGAGTTGTGGTGGTGATGGGAGTTGTGGTCGTGGTGGAAGCTGTGGTGGTGGGGGGGGGGGGGGGAGTTGTGGTGGTGATGGGAGTTGTGGTGGTGTTGGGAGTTGTGGTCGTGGGGGGGAGTTGTGGTGGGAGTTGTGGTGGTGGTGATGGTAGTTGTGCCTCTGGTAGTGGTGGTGATGGGAGTTGTGGTCGCGGGGGAGTTGTGATCGTGGGGGAGCTGTGGTGGTGGTGGAAGTTGTGGTGGTGGTGGAGGTTGTGGTCGTGGGAGGAGTTGTGGTGGTGGTGGTGGAAGTTGTGGTGGTGGTGCAAGTTGTGGTGGTGGTGTTGGTAGTGATGGTAGTTTTAGTGCTGCTGGTGTTGGTGATGAGAGTTGGAGTTGTGGTAGTGATGAGAGTTGGAGTTGTGGTAGTTGTAGTTGTGGTGAAGGGAGTTGTAGTTGCAGTGAAGGAAGTTGTAGTTGTGGTAGTTGTATTGGTAGTAATAGTGATGGTGGTGTTAATAATGGTAGTGGTGTTAGTAATAGAAGTGGTGTTAGTAGTAGTAATGGTAGTGGCTTTTGTAGTAGTAATGGTAGTGGTGTTAGTAGTAGTTGTGGTGGTGGTGGTAGTGATGGTAGTTTTAGTGCTGCTCGTGTTGGTGATGAGAGCTGGAGTTGTGGTAGTTTTAGTGAAGGTAGTTGGAGTTGTAGGAGTTGTGGTAGTTTTAGTGAAGTTAGTTGGAGTTGTGGGAGTTGTGGTAGTTGTAGTGGTAGTAATGGTGATGTTAGTAATGGAAGTGGTGTTAGTAATAGATGTGGTGTTAGCATTAGTAATGGTAGTGGTGTTAGTAGTAGTTATGGTGGTAGTAGTTAGTAGTATTGGTGGCGGTGTTAGTAATAGTAGTACTAGTAGTGGTGGTTGGTCTTGGTGTTGATGTTACTACTACTAGTACGTAGTAGTAGTGTTTGCGGTGATGCCGATGGTGCTTAGAGTAGTGGACTAGTAGTAGTGGTGGTAGTAGTAGACGCGACCTTTAGTTTTACCTAACCAACAGGTGACACTGCGACAGGTCAATTCCCCGCATTTCATCAGCGCGCTACCTCCACCCTTTCTTCCTCTTCATTTTCCTACTCTGAGCTGTCTTCCTGTTCTCCTTCTCCAGGTCCGCCGATTTCTGATTGGACCAGTTTCGTTCCGGTAATACCACAGCGGCGTCGCATTGAGGAGGACGTCGTGTTGAAAGAAAGCTTTTTCAAGCCGCTGATCCGTTCTATGCTCACTCGGGTGTACAAACAACATACCATCGGTCAACCTCAACGGACATAGCCTTGGCCGGCACCGTATTCAAAGAAGTAATTATTGATGATTCTTGAAGGAAAGCAAATCATGAAACAACAACAACCAATAGCTAACCGTCCTCCCCCCTCCCCCCTGCCCCCACCTCTCTCATACCCAATTCCCTCCCTCACTCTGCGCCATTTTGCTGTTGGACGCCCCGGCGGTAAAGGTTTTGTTTTGCGTTTTCTGTCTCATGATTTAACTAAACATTTAATTATTATCTTTTACAAGCAAGTCTCATGTTTTCCGTCTGTCAGTCTTGATTTTTGGCTTTTCTCTTGATCTGCCTTTCTTCATACTGTCCTGTGTCCTGTCCTGTCAGCCTGCTCTGTCCTGTGGCTGTGGTTTTGTCCTGCGTCGCTGTCGTATTGTTTTGTACTATGCTGTCCGCCTGACCTGACCGACCTTCGTGTCCGCCTGTCCTGTCCACCCCCATGGTCGCTGTGTTCTCGTGCTCGGTCATCCCCTCCCTTCCCACCCCCGTTGTCTCTGCTCGACTGTCTTCCTCAATGTCGTTGTGCTTTTATTTTTACATTAATAACATGGACGTACAATAAGTAATAACAAAATATAATGACTTGGTCTTTCATTACTGTTGGAAGTAAATAAGCCCTGGTCTGACCTTCGTTTCGCTCTGTTTTCCTGCTCGCGTCGCCGTCGTGTGTGTGTGTGTGTGTGTGTGTGTGTGTGTGTGTGTGTGTGTGTGTGTGTGTGTGTGTGTGTGTGTGTGTGTGTGTGTGTGTATATATGTGTATATGTGTATATGTGTATATATGTACGTATATATATATATATATATATATATATATATATATATATATATATATATATATATATATGTATGTATATATATGTGTATATATGTGTATATATATGTGTGTGTATCTATATGTGTGTGTGTGTGTGTGTGTGTGTATATATATATATATATATATATATATATATGTGTATATATGTGTGTGTGTATGTGTATATATGTGTGTGTATATGTGTATATATATATATGTGTATATATATATGTGTGTGTGTGTGTGTATATATATATATATGTGTGTGTATATATATATATATGTGTGTGTATATATATGTGTGTGTGTGTGTATATATATATATATATGTGTGTATATATATATATATATATATATATATATATATATATATATATATATATATATGTGTGTGTGTGTGTGTATATATGTGTGTATATATGTGTGTATATATGTGTGTGTGTGTGTGTGTGTGTATATATATATATATATATATATATATATATATATATATATATGTGTGTGTGTGTGTGTATATGTGTGCATATGTGTATATGTGTGTATATATAATTATGTGTGTGTGTGTGTGTGTGTATATATATGTGTGTGTATACTGTATATGTGTGTGTATGTGTATATGTGTGTGTGTGTGTGTATATATATATTGTTGCGGATCTCCAACGTCGGCCTTCCCCTTATCAAGGGGGGATTTCTAAGGGTTCCAATAAGGTAATTCTAAGGGTTCTAAAAGGTAATTCTAAGGGTTCTAAAAGGTAATTCTAAGGGTTCTAAAAGGTAATTCTAAGGGCTCCAAAAAGGTAATTCAATGGGTTCCAAAAAGGTAATTCTAAGGGTTCCAAAAAGGTAATTCTATGGGTTCTAAAAGGTAATTTTAATCCCCTTGTCCTTTATCTGACCAACGCGATCCCGGATCTACACAACGCAGATGCAACTATTGGGAATGGCCTTATCCTAAACACATACTATGAAATAACTAACGTCTTAAGGTGACCTACGTGTTGCATGTGGCCGAACTATGGGGTGCAACCTTTAACCTTTAATGATGTTACCTGTGTGGTACCTGTTAGGCTAACCCCCGCTCTCGCAGGGAAAATGGCCTTTAAAATGCATGTTGTTGTTGTTGTTGATGTTACCTGTGTGGGTTCTCAAAACCGCAACAATAATGTACAGTATATGTGTGTTCTCCATTATTATTGTCAATGCCAGTCTTTTTCGCCCATTTACTTTGCTTTTGTTTGGACGTCCTTTCACCTGCTTCTTGTCAGCTTATCCACATGTCTCTTGTCAGCCTGTCCACATGTCTCTTGTCAGCTTGTCCACGTGTCTCTTGTCAGCCTGTCCATATGTCACTTGTCAGCTTGTCCACCTGTTGCTCGTCAGCTTGTGCACCTGCCTCTTGTCAGCTAGTCCACATGTTTCTCGTCAGCTAGTCCACATGTTTCTCGTCAGCTTGTCCACATGTCTCTTGTCAGCTTGTCCACGTGTTTCTTGTCAGCCTGTCCACATGTCACTTGTCAGCTTATCCACCTGCCTCTTGTTAGCTTGTGCACCTGCCTCTTGTCAGTTAGTCCACCTGCCTCTTGTCAGTTAGTCCACCTGCCTCGTCAGCTTGTCCACAAGTCTCTTGTCGGCTTGTCCACATGTCTCATGTCAGGTTGTCCACATGTCACTTGTCAGTTAGTCCACCTGCCTCTTGTCAGCTTGTCCAAAGGTCTCTTGTCAGCCTGTCCACGTATCTCTTGTCAGCCTGTCCACGTATCTCTTGTCAGCCTGTCCAACTGATTATTGTTAGCCTGTCCACCTGCCTCTTGTTAGCCTGTCCACCTGCCTCTTGTCAGCCTGTCCACCTGCCTCTTGGCAGCTCGTCCACCTGCCTCTTGTCAGCCTGTCCACATGTCTCTTGTCAGCCTGTCCACATGTATCGGCAGCTTATCCACCTGCGTCTTGCCAGTTTGTCCACCTGCCTCTTGTCAGCTTGTCCACAGGTCTCTTGTCAGCTTGTCCACATGTCTCGTCAGCTTGTCCAAATTTCACTTGTCAGGTTGTCCACATGTCTCTTCAGCTTATTCACATGCCTTGTCAGCTTGTCCACATGTCTCTTGTCAGCCTGTCCACCTGCCTCTTGTCAGCCTCTCCACCTGCCTCTTGTCAGCCTGTCCACCTGCCTCCTGTCCACCTGCCTCCTGTCAGCCTGTCCACCCGCATCTTGTCGGCCTGTCCACCCGCATCTTGTCAGCCTGTCCACCCACATCTTGTCAGCCTGTCCACCCGCATCTTGTCCGCCTGTCCACCCGTATCTTGTCAGGCTGCCCACCCGCATCTTGTCAGCCTGTCCACCCGCATGTTGTCAGCCTGTCCACCCGCATCTTGTCAGCCTGTCCACCCGCATCTTGTCAGCCTGTCCACCCGCATCTTGTCAGCCTGTCCACCCGTCTCTTGTCAGCTTGTCCACCCGTCTCTTGTCAGCTTGTCCACCTGTCTCTTGTCAGCCTATCCACCTGCCTCTTGTCAGCCTCTCCACCTGCCTCTTGTCAGTCTGTCCACCTGCCTCCTGTCAGCCTGTCCACCTGCCTCCTGTCAGCCTGTCCACCCGCATCTTGTCGGCCTGTCCACCCGCATCTTGTCAGCCTGTCCACCCGCATCTTGTCAGGCTGTCCACCCGCACCTTGTCAGCCTGTCCACCCGCATCTTGTCGGCCTGTCCACCCGCATCTTGTCAGCCTGTCCACCCGTCTCTTGTCAGCTTGTCCACCCGTCTCTTGTCAGCTTGTCCACCTGTCTCTTGTCAGCCTGTCCACCTGCCACCTGCCTCTTGTCAGCCTCTCCACCTGCCTCCTGTCAGCCTGTCCACCTGCCTCCTGTCAGCCTGTCCACCCACATCTTGTCGGCCTGTCCACCCGCATCTTGTCAGCCTGTCCACCCACATCTTGTCAGCCTGTCCACCTGCATCTTGTCAGGCTGTCCACCCGCATCTTGTCAGCCTGTCCACCCGTCTCTTGTCAGCTTGTCCACCCGTCTCTTGTCAGCTTGTCCACCCGTCTCTTGTCAGCTTGTCCACCTGTCTCTTGTCAGCTTGTCCACCTGTCTCTTGTCAGCTTGTCCACCTGTCTCTTGTCAGCTTGTCCACCTGTCTCTTGTCAGCTTGTCCACCTGTCTCCTGTCAGCTTGTCCACCTGTCTCTTGTCAGCCTGTCCACCTGCCTCTTGTCAGCCTGTCCAC